>NC_080744.1:16052615-16360365 GCF_020826845.1 Diceros bicornis minor
TCAAGCACCAAGCTGCTGATTGGAATGGTGGACTTGTAACAAAACCTGAGAGTCTATGTCTCGAATTAGACTTTTCCCTCTAAATCATAACATACCTACAGAACTCGCTCAGCACTAACTGAAGGATTCTTGCAGTTCCTATTAATTCTGGATAGCTAACCATCTTTTATCTTAAGGTAAAACAAACCAAAAAACCTAAGAGGGTAACTTGGAAAGTATTTGAACATCTACTATAAGTATACTCCAGTGAATCAGACACGAGGAAAGTAACAGATGGGCCCCTCTTTCTATTCCTCTGTCCTCTTACGTCCCTGATGTCTGGGGATTCCCACACTTGTCTATATGTTGGCAGACATATCTAAGCAATATTTAGGAGCCCACGCTTTGGAACTAGACTGATGTGAATGCAAATTCAAGCTCTGCTACATACTAGCTATGTGACATTGAAAAAGGGGCATTGCCTCTCTGAGCCTCACTTCCCTCACCCATAATGAAGATTAATTTTATTTCATACAGGTTAGAGATAATAACATAAAGCATTTATCACAATGCCTAGAACAAAATAAAGGGTAGTAACCATCATAACTATTACTTCACTCATTCAACAAACATTTCCTGAGAGTTATCTATGTCAGTCACTGTGCAAGTGTATCAAGAGGTGCTGTCTAAACAGGAGTATGATATCCACGAAGCCCATAGGCACCACTGCTAATTGGGACCATAAATTGTAACTTCAATGGATCTGGGAGGTTTGTAATCTAGGTGACCTCTAGACCAGCTTTGATCTACATTTTGTAGATCAGTGCCTTAAAAGAAGCTGAAATCCCTCCATCAAAAGCCTCCCTCCCCAAATATGTATATACATACATATCATCTTCCTTCACACTGAGTGCTATGTACCTTCCTGGCAAATAAGAGCAAAGGTGCTACCCTGTACTTGGAACTTTCATTCAATAAGTGTTAGAACACCACATCACAAAACCTCTTAGACACTGAGCATTCTCAGTCCCATTCAGAGATGAGTGTGCTCAGCAGAATGGGCTATTTACCAATGGCATCTCTTTTTCTCCATTAATTTTGGATTCAGGAAAATAGTTCTGGACCATAACAGCTAACAAAATTATGCCAGTGCCATACCTGGAACTAGACAAAGAAGCAAAAGATATTAAAATGCAAGTTCTACATGGCTTGAGGCATTGTCATGTTAATGGTGGTGAAAGGGTGGGTAGAGACCAGCAGGCAAATGGGAATTGGTGGGAGGCCTCTCAGGGTCAAGGCAGCTCAGGAGGCTGGATCAACAACTGCAAGAACAATGGTTGGGGAAAAAAAGTTATGCCTGAAGGCATGGCCTGACTTCAGGGATCTGAAGAGAAGGGAAGGACAATTCCAATAATGCATGACCGCCCTTTGTCCTGAAGGGCTATGCGATGGTGGGTCCCTACAGTGCTGATCCCACTCAGAGTCCATTTCCAGGAACCAGTCTCCAACACTAAAAGAATTATGTGTGTATATGTTAGGTTAGGATGACCAGTCTTCTTTAAGTAGGAAAAATTTATACCACACCTTACAGCCCTCAAAATGATCTGTACAATAGCCATGCATTTTTATTAACATTTTAATTTTAAAATGAGATAGTTTTTAAACTGAGACTTAAAGCATTTAAGTCACAGAACTAATAAATGAGTAGAGCCTGGCTTTCAGAGCAGCTCTTCTGACCCCAATTCCATTACTTCTTTCTCCAAACAACAGCCAATTTTCTGAAAAGGGCTATTCCCACCAGCAAATTCTGCTATAAATAGGACAATCCATCCGCAGTGTGAATAATTGTCTCTGAACTATCTATGCAGATTTCATAAACCATTTTTGTTGTTGTTCATTAAAGAAGAGTACCCTATAACAGTGAATCCCAGGTGGACAGCTTTCAGAGCTAGAAGAAACACCTAGCAGACACCTGTCCTTCTACTGAGGAAACTGAGACTCAGAAGGGTCAAGGGCATGCCAGGTTGCACCCAGAGAATTAGTAACAGAGCTAGATATAGATTCAGATACTGTATGAGTTCCAGGGCAATATTCTTCACATTTTATGACACTGCCAAAAAGCCTTCAAACAAACAAAAACTTTCCTATGCTTAAGAAACCTCAGCACTCATGTGGGGAGGTTTCCCTGTTCACCCTCAATTGGGCCTATCTACACTCTTCAGGATCTGTTTTGAAATGGTTAGAAACTTTGTCCTATCCACCAATGTTTTACTTTCTGCTTTTCACCTTATTTTGAGAACAGTCATATGTCCAAGGCTCGTTAGAAATAGACGCAAATCATTAAACAAATCTAAATGCATAAGTTAAAATTCACCCAAATTCTATCCCTTGATATTAGGGCCTCCGGTTTCCACCTGATTTCTTCACAGCTCTTGTCCTGGGTGGAAAAGGACAGCACTATGCGCAATGGGGATTTGGGTTTCAGGGGAGTGGTTGTCACATTTCAATTATCGTATTGATTACCAAGCAACTTTGCCATTGCTGATTAACCTTGTATATGCTTGAAGAAATGTCTTAGGCAATGAAATTGCTTGGCTTTTTGGAATTACTAGAGTGTCAGTGGAAAGATAATATAAGAGTTATTTAAGAATTGTTAAAACCACTATACCTTTTCTCAGGCTAATTTTAACCACACTCTTGGCTTCAACTTTTACCTGTATGCTAATGACTCCCAAATCTCTACCCTCTATCCTTAATTCCAAACCTAAGGCCTATATATTTATCTATATATTGGACATTTCTACTTGAAGCTTCCACTTGATCTTTTTAAAATAGAACCCATCACCTTTCCTCCCTAACTGGCTCTTATATCCCCTCCTGGAATTACCTCAGGGATCGGCCCCACACCTTCTCCAAGGTACACCATCTAGAACTGACCCTTTATTCTTCTCTTCCCTCATCTTCCATTTGCAAGAAGTCACCAAGTCCTTTCATATTTGTCTCCTACATGTTTCTGCAAAGTCACTTCTCCATTCACAGTGCCCTATTCTTAGTTTGGGTAGGTCACCTCATCTGGATCACTACAATATATCCTCCTCCAAGTTCTCCTGGCTTAGACTCACCTTCCTTCACTCCATCTGTCAGACTCACCTTCCTTCACTCCACACCACTGTCAGAAATGGGCTTTCTAAACGCAAGTCGGATTAGATCTCTGCCCTGAAGAATCTCTCCAGCATCACAGCTTGGCATACAAGGTTCATCTTGACCTGGCCCCTGCCTACCTCTCCAGCTTCGCCCATCACCATCCTCCCATACCTATCCTTTGCTTGTCACCACCCCGCACCGCTTGTGGCTTCCATGCTCTACATGTGCCTACATGCCTTCACATGTGCTGTTTTCTCACCTCCAATGGCCTTGCCTCTTACTTCCCTTGCTGACTTCCATGTATCTTTCAGGACTTGCCTAGTTTATGACTTTAACCTGGCCAACATCAGAAAGCAGAGCATATCTTTCATCTTCCACAAAATTTCCTCTAGTAAAGCTTTTGTTTTGTTTTTCTGTTGTTAAAGTATGGACTCTAGTTGAAAACAAGCTTTACATTTTAGAATTCCAATTCCAAAAATTATTGTAAAGCCAAAAAGGCCAGTGAGTATGTACAGAGCAGTGGTTCTGTGCCGGTATCCTTAGAGTCCAGATCTTCTATATCTAAAACCACCTCAGGAAAGGCTCACAAGAGGATTAAAACTAACCACGTCTATAGGCTATGAATGTCCATCCCCAGCTCAGCCCAGTTTCCCTCTTGTGTAGTCTAAAGGCTCTGGAAATAAATGTTTCTTCTTTATAAGGCAATTACTCTAATCTTTTTCTACACAGCCTTAAGACCTAATTACAGGCTCTTTATTAAGCCTTACCTCAAACTATTTTTAGCTGAAAAAATCCATCACTTCATATAAGAACTGGTCATGGGACCCTTCTCTGAAGCCCTCTTGCCCAACTGAACTAAGCTTAACAACTTTCTTGACTAGAACAAAAATGAAAACCTGAGAATAGAGTGGATCATGCTTGTCTATTCAAGCTGTCAATACAACTCTGGATAATGGTACATTCCCGACCATTAGCGGGAATATTTCTTTGCTATCTGGCATAGTTAAGAGGCACAGGGATCTAGGCTCTTTTGGTGACTTGTAAAATGAATTAAATCAATTCGTGATAGTGACCAAAAATAAAATCAGGAATGTAAAGTCCTCTGAGATTAATATAAAGGAAAACACTGCACAGCAGGTCACAACTTATAGTTTAAGATTAATTTATGGAGTCCTTTTCCTAGTCAGGATGACATATGGGGCCCTTGGTGGTCTGGCCTCTGTCTACTGATGACCATAGTAATAGAGTTGTAACTAGATACTCAGCCTCCCTTGCAGCTGGGTATGGCCATATGACTATATTCTCGCCAATGGAATGGGAGAGGAAGTGATGAGCACCACTTCCAATTCTGGGCCTTAAGATACTGTGTATGTACTCTTCCATACCTTTTCCTTCCCTCAAGCTATATCGAAGTAACTACAAACCAGCTTCAACCATGCAGACAAGAATAAGGCTGAGGGTAGAGCAACAAAACAGAAGGACCCTGGGACCCTGAATAATCATGTAGAGCAGGCCACCCCTTCAACTGGGCCACTCACCTTGGGCTATTGAATGAAAGAGAAATAAACTTCCAAGTTCTTTCAGCTACTGTGTTTTATAGTCTCTGTTACAACCTATTAGCTTTTACCTAAATAATAGTAACACCTATTCGGTTTTTTCTACTCCCCCTCATCCTTCAAAAACTAGCTCTTCTGTGGAGTCTTTCTGAGACACCCATAGCATATCTACCCCTCTTTTGAGTCACCATAGTCCTCTGTTCTCCTGTCTATTACAGCTCTCATCACAGTTCATTTCAATGGTTTGTTTACACTTCTGCTTCCCCTAAAGAACTAACTCTTAGAATTCTGAAGGCAAGAATTCATTATATGCTCTGTTTTGCACAATACTTGGCACAAATTTGCAGCTTAATGAATCCTAAATGAATAAATCAAGTTGGAAACCACACAGACTTTCCTAGATTGACTGAAAGTAAAGAACAGTTGTTGATATATGTATTTGTCAGCTCACACTCAACAGTAATCATGCTACTAAGCATTAGAAGAAATGTCCAAGTCTTCCAAGGGACATAGCCTTTCTAATAGAAATATGAGTAAAATATATAGGTTGCCTCATCTAAAAACCATGGTTCCGGGGCTGGCCCAGAGGTGTAGTGGGTTAGTTCACATGTTCTGATTTGGCAGCCCAGGGTTCGCAGGTTCAGATCCCGGGCATAGACCGTCGCACCACATGCTGTGGCAGCATCCCAAATAAAGTAGAGGAAGATGGGCACGAACGTTAGCCCAGGGCCAATCTTCCTCAGCAAAAAGAGAGGGATTGGCAACCAATGTTAGGTCAGGGCTAATCTTCCTCACAATAAAAAAAACAAAACCATGGATGGTTCCAATATACATGAGTAATGAAGATTTAAAAATAACTACAATCAAATGGAGAGAAGAAATGGCAAAAAAATAACCTTTGATAAATTACTCTACATTAATGACAGTTATTTAATCTTGATCATTTTTGTTATTAAAATTAATATGATTATCTATGATAATGAGTTATAGTAGCTTTGGCCTCCTTCCCAATCAATTACCTTTTCAGTTTTTAAAAGAAATAGCAAAAAAAAGTAATAGGAACTTTCCCTCTGTCTGGCTTCTGGCATGAATGCCAATGATACCAATATTGGTTTGATCCAAGCACTACACTGGGTTTCACTGTCTATGAAAAAAGATTGCATAAAAGTCAAATATAAAAAATATATCATGTTTCCAAATGTATGAAAGAAAGGAAATTGAGGATGAGACAATGTGACTAAACACTATGAAGTTATTTTTATCTGAATATTTTGTGCCTTATAGACAAATATTTGTGGAGTTTTTTTCAATTTCATTAGTCTATTTTACTGTGGTATAACAATAGATTTTTAAATTTGAACTGTCCTGAAATTAACTAGAATTGGACCTTTAAAATTAGCTTATGTTTAATGATCATGTGCTGTGTTGATGCTTTTTTTTTTTTTCCAAACTCCAGTAAGAGTTACAGCCTTTGTCATGTTGCTCTTTCTGTCTTAGGAAGAGAAATAAACAGGTAAAATCACAAGTAATCTTGACACATGTATTCTATTCATTATAACAATTAAATTTACAGAGTTAGGGAAATGCTCTGGAGAATCTGCTTCCTCAAGTTTGATTTGGGTTGAAGCCAAAACATTTCAGCTTTGCTACTCAGGAGTATTATTTAGAAGATAAATTGCCTGATATCAGATTTTGGAAAAGGTAGAATTACCATCAAGTCTTGTTACACAACAATTCATTGGAGGGAACATACCCTGTATTATTCAGTTTTGCTTATCATAAAAACGGATTACTACTAAGGAGAATTTAATTGGAATAAAATATCACTGAATTATAGTCTAGTGTAGCATTTCAATAATAAATAGCCCACCTCCTTCTCCTGGAAAAAAAAGAGTTTTACTTTGAGGTTTTACTGTACCACTAGTATGTAATATATATTTAGAAATTCTGTTCTTATCATAAATCTTTTAACACTAAAGTAGACTGTATCAACTAATAGGAGAGCTTCAGTATTGATCTTCCACTTCTTTTGAATGACAAAAATGGCTTCAACTTTCAGTGTGGCAATTTCTCAAAAATAAATTTGAGTAGAGGAGATTACATTCAACTAAAACTACATTATGAAGCAGCAGCAGCAAGGTAATATAAAATACTTTTCTTGGGTATATTTGAGATCTGTACATATTTTTCAGTTTCTTTCAAGGTCTTGATTCAACAAGATTTATTAGCACTGTCTTCTTTAAAGGAAAAAAATGGCTCTGTATAAAAGTTTGTATTTTTCTCTCTCTAGAACCCACATTTCTGTACTCAAGTCTCTCAAAATAACCACTGTCAATAAAAGGCCTTTCTTAACTTGGTTAAGCTGAATTACCACTGAATTTTAGCCAAGATTTACTCTTTTCATGGAAAAGCTCTTAATAGGAATAGCAGACCTTCAAATTGGGACTTTAAAATTGAAACGCTAAAGTGTGATTGAGGATAATATTAATGCTGAGACCAGGTTCACAATAGTTGAATGGAGTGGCATGTTGAAGAGTAAAGATAATAATGCACATAATTAAATAGGATGGGTTGGAGAACAAGAAATATGTCTCAATTCTATTGGTATTTTGGCAAATGATGGTTTTATTTTGGCAGGAGTTTTCCACATCACTTTGAATAGATAGTTTTATGTTAATAAGATTTTCACAAAATGACCTGAAAATTCCTTCTACGCCTGGGGAGTGAGCACATCCTCATTGAATACATTTGTCCTTCTCATAATGGAACATATCCATGCATGGTCAGCACAGGTGCTTCCAAATAGAGAATTCTACACCTAGGACACAAATAGTCAATTCGTCACCACTCTCTTTTCCTTGCCATATGTGATTTCTAATTACTCAGGCAATCCATCTAGTCAGAATATCCTCACAGAGCCATGAAGAAGCCTTAGTACAATAGGAATTGTCCTGTATGGAGGAATAATGGAAAGCTCTCATAGTCAAAAGTTTCTCAGGACACAGGACCCAAACTTTTCCTTTTAAAGATATGGAAATATATGATGGTACATGTTCTATGTTTAATATTTCCTTCTTTTTAGGTGATATATGGCCTCAGGTATCCTGCCATTTTTATTTACACTTTAAAAAGCATTGTTTAATGTGCCCACAAGAAGAAAATGTGATGTATTTGGAAAGAGAACATGACAGTTTGTGGAGGACTTGCAATTTGCTAATTCAAATGAGTCAAGTTACATCCCGTTGTGAAGAAATAATCATCATCACAAAATCACTGGGTCTTAGAAGAATTTTAGTCATGCTTTGATGGTATATCACTACATTCATAAATACCTCCCTGCTTTCAGTACTGGTTCATTGAAGTATAGATGTGCATGCATTTATATATATAATTTGTCTTGTAAATAACTGACCTGGAGCTGGTCTCAAGACAATAAATTATTATCATTAGATATTAAGATAGAACAATGAACAAATCACTAGAGATTGTCTTCTTAATATATATTAAATTTTGAAGAAATTACTTCATTTGAGCAATCGAAAAATATGAAGTCTAAGATAGCAAGCCTCTTCCTTTAAAGTTCCGATATTAATAAAAGATCCTCATGCCCTCCTCCACCCCAAAAAGCTCTAGACTAAGCAGTCAGCTGACTCGGTTCTAGTTTAAGTTCTGCCACTTACTATTAGGGCAGCCTTGACAAACTCAAACTATTTTGTGTCTTGATTTCCTGTTCAAGAAATTGGGAACAGTAAGAAGCCCCGGCTGCATAAGAGGGTGCCTAAGAAGGTCAGATGCACGGGGAAAACCACTGGAAAATGTAAGTTCTGTGCAGATGTGAAGGGTTGTTGCTAGTGTTATAATTACCTAAATCTGCAACTAGAAAGGATGTTAAAGATAATCTCATCCACTAACCACATTTTACAAGTGAGAAAACCAAAAGGATCAGAAGTTAGAAGGCTTAGGTACAGCAGATTGTGTTGGAAGCAGATTGTTTTAAGAACACAACCTTAGGACTCTAACGTTCTTTCAAGTATTCCATTCAACCCATAGGATGAAGTAATAAAATCATATATGTGTCAATGACTCCTCATATGTAGATGTGTGTGTGTGCACATGCTGTTAAAATATCACTGATGATGCTACTGCCATTATATGGAATATTCTGTGGAGCATACGTACTCTTCATTAATAAATTTCATTTCAATAGCACTAACCAAATACTCATAAGAATGACTCATTTCATAAAAGATTGTTTTACAAAGTACCCCAAAATCTGCTGTTATCCTTATTTCATACCAATTTATTTGGAAAAACTCCACTGCTACCCAGCACTTCACTCATCCCTTTGATTTCTAGCCTGGCAAAGCCAAGTAAAGCAATTCAGCTAATTACACGTTCATTTTCCTAGTACCCATAAAAATGCCTATTATTTCCTCGATACAATAAATTCCTTCATTCAAGAGTCTCCTGAAAATGGCTAAAATGCCATCATAAGACACTTCTACTTCCCTCAATTCAGTTCAGAGTGATCCAGTAAGGAATATCCCTTAAGGTGACTTCCAGAAAGTCAGGACCCTAACAACCTGACTCTGGAATTTCATTAATAAATTCCACTTTATCAAAAAACAAGTATTTATCAAGTAGTCCTTTCTTGTGCAAGACTTTATAATCTAGTATTCAAAAATGTTTTCTTAATAAAAAACAGAGACGTGGAAAAAAAATTAATGTATTAATTAAACAGAATTGTCGAAAACATGTAAATAGACTCTGCATCTCTTCCCCCTTCTCTATCAATCTGAACTTAGCCAGAGAAATGTAAAGGCCTGATTCCCAGGACCCAGGCCCCTGTGTGTAGCCTGCACATGTACCGTGCCTGCTATTGAAAGTGTTTAATAATAGAGGAGCTTGCACTTTCATGTAATTCATAATTAGGAGACGACCACAACTGCATTATTTAAAATCAAGCCTTTGTTATCAGCACCAGTTTTAGACAGAAGCTGAGAATCATTTGTGAGCTGTGGCAGACCCAGACTGTTCAAAGCAATTGCTGTTCAGCATGAAAGCTGCAATGGAGGTCACAGAACAGGTCAGGAGGAAAGATAGCGTATCGATTTCACACCAGGAATAGAGGCAAAGCGAGGGCCCACTGTTGCTGCGTGTGATGTATTTCACTTCAGTTTAAGGCACATTTCATTCCAGGCCGAGAGGGGGTGGGGAGCAAAGGGCAGTGGATTTCACACTGAATCATGATGAATTCTGGACTCGTGGATTCCAGTAAATATCTCCTTCCTGGCGTTAAGTATTTCTGTAGCAGAGTGAATATAACGGAAATTAAGCTTCCATCGGTAGCAAGAATGTACCTTAAAAAAAGGTAACCATGTTGTGGGAAGCTCATTTCCTCCACTTATTAAAATGCAATAAAAGCAGACATGAATGTAAAAGCATAAAATGTATACAAGTGGCGAGCTCTGCAGAATGACCTCATGATGAGCATCATTTATGTCGTCAGATTGAAGCTACAGGCCACCCAATGAAGGAAGTCAATTAATAAAAGTAAACCTCTCAAAAAACAATTCTTAGTCATGGCCTCATGGGTAAATCTTTGAAGTCACACATGGGATATTGAT
The DNA here is from genome assembly GCF_020826845.1 of Diceros bicornis minor. Classification (NCBI taxonomy): domain Eukaryota; kingdom Metazoa; phylum Chordata; class Mammalia; order Perissodactyla; family Rhinocerotidae; genus Diceros; species Diceros bicornis. Next base: position 16,062,922 of record NC_080744.1, read on the forward strand.
GGCATCCAAAAATGTCATTTTGTGTTCTCACGATGCACATGGACTTTCTTCTTCATCATCTCTGACAAGCCATTCATACTCAATAAGATCTAGGAATCAGTTTATACCCAACTTCATCCTGCCTCAAGTTGTCCTAAGATAACTGGTAAACTCTGTTTGTTTCCAATAAATGCCATTAATTTACAACAGCAACCTTGCATTCTGCCTTGACTGGGACCATCAGCATTTTTTCACCTTCAACATTTAGTTGGGTGAGCTTAGGAAAATAAAATAGCTGCTGGATGTTTATGATTCTAAACACCTGGAAACCGGACAGCCTGTTATCTGTCTTCCCGTTGGAGAAAACTGATTTTTTCGTGTGTGAACTCAACATATAGTACAGCTAACCCCAAATGCTACCCAGCCAGTATGGAAAATAATTTGCTTGAAAGGATGATAGCATTACACCTTTTAAAAAATACTAATTTCAGGGGCCGGCCCGGTGGCGCAAGCGGTTAAGTGCGCGCGCTCCGCCGCGGCGGCCCGGGGTTCGCTGGTTCGGATCCCGGGCGCGCACCGACGCACTGCTTGGTAAGCCATGCTGTGGCGGCGTCCCATATAAAGTGGAGGAAGATGGGCACCGATGTTAGCCCAGGGCCGTCTTCCTCAGCGAAAAAAGAGGAGGATTGGCGGATGTTAGCTCAGGGCTGATCTCCTCACAAAAAAAAAAAAAAAAAAAAAAAAAAAAAAAAATACTAATTTCACTACCCATGGTATACATATTTTAAACATTATTTTTGGAACACTTGTTTTTCCTGTTTAGAAACATAAATATTTTTTTCTTTTCAGGGAACCAAGATTATATTAGAAGGAGCACAGGGACACCCTCTTAAATTATTTATACCATTTCTCCACCTAATCATTATTTCTGTTAAACTGATCCCAGGCATCCATGTTGGCCTTTTCACTGCCCCTCTTCCTGCATGCTTCTTGTTTGTTATTTTATAAGTGAGGATCAATTTGCTATCTGCCACATAAATAAAGATATGGCAATTAAGGCATATATCTTGATAGATTTTTTTAAAATCATTTCATTCATTCTCAAGCCTCCTGCCCTAAGGGGTTTAAGCACTGAGAGGGAATCAGCACATTTCCTTTTTATCCTACAAAGAAAACTAAAAAACTCAGCTAGGGAGAGATATTAAAATAGAGAAGAGGAAGAAATAAATAGATTTCTTTTCCCAGAAGTGAAGGCGACAAATAAGAAGAAATGACACAGGGGTAGGAGAAAGTTAGATGGAAATCAGTGACGTGATGCTTCTCCAGACCAAACTGCCTCTAATTTGAATCTGAAGTATCAAAAAAGTCCAAACATCCACAGGAATCTATAAGGATAATCAATCCAATCAGTCATCTAGGAAGACAATCAATTTAATGGAGTAAAGCAACTGAAGTAAAGAGTAATATAGAAACTTCCTATTAAACTATGCAATTTGGCTGACATGTCACCATTCCTTCGAATGATTTCAAGGCACCAATCCAACTTCTCTAGGTAATTCATAGAAACTTTTGCTATTGGAAATATATCTGTGGAGAATCTTGAATACATACAGTAGGACTCATTTCTCCAACAAATATTTTGGGTAACATAGTAATTTTGAGAAGTTTGGCAAAGTCCAAACCACCTATCTTAACACAGAATATGAATTTAGAAAGGATTAATGGTCCTCCAATATGTACTCAAACTCACACATCTATTGCTAACATTTTTTTAAACCTAATTAAGGTAGCTAGTTCTCATATTCATTACTGAGATGATCTTTCTTGGCTGCTGTTTTGATATCCTCCCCACTCCATACACACTTTCAATCAAGAGCCATGGTACTGAAGTGCATTCTAAGGAAAAGCACAGCAGTTCAATCTCCATACAAAAAACTCCAAAGCTAAAAGGATGATGCTTAGTCAGAAGTACAGCTTTAAACTGCATCTCCAGTTCAAAAGATGGCTATGGCTTTTCTGCAACATAATAATTACGATGCCTTGAGTAAGATGTCTAGGTTTGTGTGCAGGTAGCCTGTGATGGGCCTGAAACAGAGCAAGTCAGTAGTATATTCCCATGTAATTTGTTCAGCTCAGGTACCTAAAAACAGCCATTCTTTCTGCATCCTCCAAAGTGTCTCTTCCGGTTTAATCAATGGTTTGATTTTTTTTTCTGTTTTTACTCTGGAAGTGGACAAAATTATTTCCTTCCATGCTATATGACAATTAATCCTAGGAGTAAATTTTCTATACAGTGAGCTTTATTTCACTTTACAAATCTTCAGGTTACCTTTAAGAAAACCTCTGCTTCAGGTGTTATTCACCACAGTAACAAACACTAACCCACCACATTGACACATGCTTTATTCTGGCCCTGACAAAACTGTAGAGGCCAGGAATTTTGCTGCCTATACTGCCCCCATTGGTTTTTTTTTTTTTTTTTTTTTTCCCTTATATCTCCTTTAGGCGTCCAGCACTCTCTTTTTGGCCAAAAGTCTTTACAGTATCAACTCTGTAGTGTCCTGACCAGTAATACTGTCCTTCCTCCTTCTGGGTGGATCTCTCCCACCATCTTGATCACTGTTCTCTGTAGCACCTTGTTCTGATCAAGCTGCCACCAGTCATTATACACTTTAATAACACATTTTCCCCTCTTCAGAGAACGGGCCCAGAACTCGTAGCCCCTGGGCTCCCTATCATTACTAAAGCCATTGCTAGAAACTTACTTAAGGATTATAGCACCCTGCCCTCCCCACCCTCAGCCCCAGAATTCTGACACCTCTGCTTTCCAGAGCTCTTTGCCTTAGAAGCAGTCATGGGAAAAGATGAAGAAGAGGGCTGTGACATAGCACAGGGATCTTTCCTCCCAAACATCAGGAAAGGTCAACCAAAGAGCTACAGGTTGTGCACAAACTCCACAGATTAAAAGGGAAGTGGCTCCCAGGGCGGTTTCAAAATAAATTAGGACAGCATAAGGTGCTCTTGCTTTTTCTGATCCTGTGTCTCTGTTCTCCTTTTAGACCACGAAACTAGCCTCCCACAGGGCAATGCTATGAAAACCACCTATCCACTAGGAAGTGACCAGAGATTTCTGGGGACTTCCATAGAGGTAAAAAGTGTCCCCTTTACCCAAAGCCCAGGAGTGTAGGGATGCTGCGAAGGACAGTAACACACAAGTGGAGCAAGAAGGAAAGCTCACGTCAATGAAACGTCTGTTTATCCTTAAAGCCATATTGGTCACCCAGACAATGCTAAAATATCCTTCAGCAGTTTCTTCTGCAAAGTAATTGGAAAACGCTGCATCAACTGATAAAAAGCATTTCAAGTTTCTGCCTAATGTCTGTCATACATTTTCAAAGCTCTGAATGGCAACACAGATTAAAACTAGTTCTGGGGCTGGCCCCGTGGCTTAGCGGTTAAGTGCGCGCTCCGCTGCTGGCAGCCCGGGTTCGGATCCCGGGCGCGCACCGACGCACCGCTTCTCCGGCCATGCTGAGGCCGCGTTCCACATACAGCAACTAGAAGGATGTGCAGCTATGACATACAACTATCTACTGTGGCTTTGGGGGGAAAAAATAAATAAATAAAATCTTTAAAAAAAAAAAACTAGTTCTGAAATAAACAACAAATATTTATTGAGCAGCAACTATGAGGCACTCTGCTGGGACTTCAGGGGATTTGAAGATGTATAAGACCGAGGTTACAATTTAGTTGGGGAGATCAGACATGTGCACAGTAGAGGTTAAGCTCTAATACAACATGAAAATACTTGAAATGTCAAAAAATACCAGCAAGTGTTTCCATCTCAGGGTGTGAGGCTGTTTGTCTCCCAAGGCAAGCTCTAGCCCAATCAAAACAGACAAAAATCTGCTTTCAGGTAATAATAACAGATAAAAATAAGTCAAAGAGATCACTGCCAATTTAGAAAACGTCCTCTAAAAGGCCCTTGATTTTTGCTTGCCCATTTAGCGAATATTATGTATGTATTAAATAGATCGTTTGCTAGGCATAATTTATATGCAGAATTCACTAAATACATCCAGAAAATAAGACTAACTTTTTTAATGATGCCCTTTCATTAGGTGTCTGCGAAATATCAAAATAACTGATCAGTTCAGTCATCAAGTAAAAGAAATTCATCCAATCAATGTGATTGGCATTGGTTAAACACAGCAACCAACCTAACTGGTTTTTTTAACTCTTCTATGAAATTCTATGAGCTTCTTATAAACTGACAGATGATCTTAAAAGAATATAATGACTTTGTCTTAACAAAACCTTTCCAAGGAATCAGAATTGCCGAGCTAAGCTTCAGAAGACAATGAATAGTGTCCCAATGTGTAGGCTGTCACCGGTCCTGTGTCCTCCTTCATCAAGTCATTATCCTCTCTTTGCCTTAGTTTTCTCATTCATGAAACAAGATCTTTGAGTAAGACGCTTTCTGAGGTCCCTATAATCTGTAATTGCTCCAGGAAAGCAGTATCTGGGGTTACCAAATTAGAAATAATTATTTTAATGTCCATAGTCAAAAACTTTCTTTCAAAATATCCATACCATGCCCTACAGTGCTTTTTATGTTCTTAAAAAATATACATATATATAATATATGTGTGTGTGTATTCTGAAGGTAAACACTTTCTTGTTTTAAATACCTAAAGCAATACCTATATATTAACAACACCATTAATATGTAGTTTTAAAATACCACATTTAATCTTATTTTCCAGCTGAATATATGCCAAGTGTATCACCAAGTACAGATGAAGTTAATCGTATTTTAATAGAATGAGCATAAAAGACTCAAGGTTTTATTTACAATGTTACATAATCTTTTGGGAGGCAAAGTTTTAAGATAAAATGTTTTTTAAAATTCAAAATGCTAATCCTACTTTAGAAACACTAATTGCAATTTAATTCTTAATTTCATGTAATAATGCATATTTTTGTACTTAAATTCTATAATAATATCCTTAAAGTGAAAATAAGCAAATCAGAAGTAAACCTGAACCCCACATAAAAAATAGCCCTTCACTCAAATTAGAAGAAAAAATTCCATAAACCTAGCACCCAAAGTGCAGCAATTGAAAAATATTATATCAATTTATCCTCAGAGTGACTGATTTATATAATCATCATTACTTCAATTTATAATAAATTATTTTTGATATTTTGTTTTCAAATAAAGTCTCTAAACATCAGTATGTAAATGTAGTTGTACAGTATGCATAAATTTCAAAGGCTATGGGCCAATGGACAATTGTACCTATAATGGCAATTTTGTTTTTAATTTAACAATTTACTACATGCTCTTAACACATTAAAGCAATGTTAATATACCAACTATTAGGGCAAAGGAGTACATATAAGCAGGGCTTGACATTTGGCCAATGTCAGAATGTGATTGAGAGGTAACTGGTATAGCTGTGGACTGTACATATGGAGGACATCATTATTCTATGATGTATGACAGCTTTTAACGGGAGACAGTGGTCATCAGTTAAGCAAATGAACCACTGGGCAGAGAATAGATGTGACACTGTGGGCATGATCTACTAATTTTCTAATAGGTGATGGACATTAACTGGTTCACAGATTTTAATGAGGACATACACAATATGTAGTACATATGCATGTACAAATAGATCTATTTATTTGAACAAAATGAAGATATTAATATACCACAATTGAAGACTTAATTTTATTTCTACTTTCCATCGAAATGGTTTCAAATCAACATTTGTCTGTCTATACAGAGATCAGGCCAAATCACTGCTGAGAGTTCCTATTTGATTTGATAACCTGACTTGGGTATCTAGAGAAGACTATAGTTAAGCTGAAACTATTTTGGGGTCATAAACGAAACAAATTATAATTTCTAGTCTGAACCAAAGTTTGAACTTGGTGCCTGTGAGATAATAGAAAATATATATACTGGTCTCTGCCCCCAGTTCCTGACATATGGCTCATAAAACCTTGTAAATTCCTAAGTGATAAGAGCACTAGAAGCATCTTTTCTTCTAATGAGGTGACTCTGGGTGGGCTCCTTGATAGCTCCTGGATGAGGGCTGGTCACCAGAAAGACCAAGCCATGGTTAGAAACTTGGAATTTTCAGCCCCATCCCTCATCCTCCAGAGAGGGGAGAGGGGCTGGATATGGATTTAATGATTAATTATGCCTCCATGAGGAAACCTCTATAAAATCCCAATAGTTAGGGGTTCAGAGAGCTTCCAGGTTGGTGAACACATCCACAGTGGGAAGGTGATGCACCCCAACTCCAGAGGGCCAGAAGTTCCTGTGCTCAAGACCCTCCCAGACCTCACCCTATATATTTCTTTCTCTCTCTATCTGGCTGTTTGTCCTTTATCATATCTTTTAATAAACTGATAAATACAAGTTAAGTGTTTTCCTTACTTGTTAGTTCTGTGAGCCACCCTAACAAATTAATCCAACCCAAGGAGCAGGTTATGGGAACCTCTGATTTGTAGCCAAGTCAGACAAAAGTTGTGGGTAACCTGGGGACCTACTATTTGACATTGGCATCTGAGGTGGAATGGGAGCCGTCTTATGTGACAAGAGTCATTAATGTATGGGATGTGACACTATCTCCAGATGGATAGTGTGGGAATCGAGTTAAATTATAGGACATCCAGTGAGTGTTGCAGAAAATTGCTTGCTGTGTGGGAAAAAACCCACATATTTGGTGACCAGAACGAGTGTCAGAAGTAAAGTATTCTGTACGAGGAGTAAAGGAGACACACAGGAGGGAAAATAGTTTTTTCAATACAGCGCCAGCAAAAGTTCTGGATTCAGAATATATATGTATGTATATATAAAATATAGGCTCACAAGATCAAATTGGAACTTGAGTTTGTCTTTGTTGATCCCCCAGAAGCAAACTAGGAGATAAAAATTTGAGTTCAGGGGCCTGCCCGGTGGCGTAGTGGTTAAGTTTGCACGCTCTCCTTCAGCGGCCCGGGGTTCACAGGTTCGGATCTCGGGCGTGGACCCATGCACCACTTATCAAGCCATGCTGTGGCAGGCATCCCACATATAACGTAGAGGAAGATGGGCATGGATGTTAGCTCAGGGCTAATCTTCCTTGAAAAAAAAAATTGAGTTCAAATAATTTATTTGGAAGTGAAGGAAATACTGGAAAGGGTGTTGGAGAAGTGACACAGGGAAGCAAAAGCAGTCAATAAGGATATGAAAATCAATACTACCAGTATAGGCCACTGGAGCCTAATCCCACCAAGGAACTCTGGGAGCCAGTGTAAACAGCATCTCAAGATTATCCCATCCAAAGGGCGAAGAAGCTATGTGTACTCGTATACTATCTCCATCAGTCATTGGGGACTGTTTTAATTCCCTGGTAAGGGCTTCAGCAGCCAGAGAAAGCCCTGGAGCAAGGATGCTGGCAGGTGGAAGTCAAGGTGTGGGCAATAATCACGTGTGCTGTGTAGTGTTCTAATGCACTCAGAAGTTCACACAGAAACCCACAGACATGCTGCCACCTGAGTGAGGGCCTTAACTTCCTTTTGCCTTGACTATTGTAAGTACCTTCTAACCGGTATTCTCATGTACTTACTCTCTACATTTCAATCTCTCTTGTGTACCCTGTCAAATTAATCTTCCTAAAACGTGGTTCCAATCTGTCATTGCCTTGCTCAAAACCTTCCAATGGTTCCCCTTTGTCTGCAGAATTAAGTCAATGTTTTAGTCTATCTTTTCCAGTCCATTATGTACTACTCTCCTGCACTTATCTTGTGTTCTGGTCAATGTGAGCAGTCACTGTTCACATGAAGACACTTTTGTCCTTGCTCACATCTTATTCTTTACTGGGGAAAATCTAGATTTCATCACAGTCTATTTCAAAGGGTGCCCACAGTCGTCTAGGGAGATGAGTCTCCTTGCACATATCCACTTCTGTTCTCTCACAGCATCCAATTTCCTTCTCTGCTCTGGCATTTACTGAGCTTAGGATCATGTCTATTTATATGCAGTAATTGTCTTCCCTTTATTTCTACATTCTCAGCTCCATGGGATCAAGATCTTTATTTTACTCACTTTGTGTCACCCATAATATCTAAAACAATGCTTGGCATGCAATAGATGCTCACAAAACATGTGTTGACTTGAAACTCTGCATGTAGGAAGGTGCCACTGTGTCATAAAAAGAGAATTGAACTTGGAGTCCGACATCTAAGCTGCAGTCATAACTAGGCACGTGACATTGGCATTCACTTAACCATTCTGCATCTCAGTTGCCTCACTCATAAAAGTGGAAAATAAACTGCCCTCTGCTATGCATTCCACAGAACTAACTCAAGAATTAAATAAATTCATATCAATTAAGTTGCTTTGAAATTTTTAGTGAGAGGACATCACACGTTATTGGTGAGGTACTGTCCGTCACATGATGATGGAGATGATACTGCTGAGATGGAGATCCACTGCTGAGATGCTCTGAGTAATTTTAGCAGTAATTGTCCTGATTGTGTTTTCGTCAATTTTGACTCTCCTTAAAATCAATGCCTGTATGTGTAAGTTGACTAGCTGGGGAGAGGGATGAGCATTTGAATTTAGCTCAGAACAGGGTTAACTAGGCTCATCCGGAGACTGAACGAAGGACTTGGACCTCATTAACACCATGCTTCAACCAACAGAGCCAAATAGGCACTTGTGTGTGTGTGTACGCATGTGTGTGTGTGTAAGTATTTTTGTACGTACTTAATAAATTACAAGGTCTATTAAAAGAAAAAAGAAATTTATAAGGCTCTCCTGCTTGTCTATAGTACATACATAGGTGATTTTCATAGGATACACTTGAATAAGTGTACAGATAAAATACATGCATGTCCTCGTCCTCCTCCTTTCTAAATGGTACACCCCAACTTTATAGTATACTCATACACTGGCATTGACACACCTTTTAAATATCACTAAAAGGCTGCCTTTCTACAGTGTATTAAGCAGCTGCTTGCATATGAGTATCTTGTTGTCCAGAGTGACAGCTGTATTTTCGCCTGTTTTGACATTGAGTCTGATCTGGGTGAATAGCTCATATCCATTAAAGTGCTATTACAACACTGAATGACTGCCAGAATACTTCCTGATCAATTTTAAAAGCCAGCTAGCTGTCATCATCTAATCGCAACAGCAAAAAACAAATCTTTGGGGAATAAAATGAGATTTTTAAACATTTTTAAGGCAGTGTATTAAATATAATCCCTAAAAACTATTTGAATAAGAATTATAAGCTACAGAAATGGGAAGGTGCAAATAATATTTTCTGCACTTTGAAACCCCTTACACTTGCATATTGGCAGGCAATCTCAAACACTCCTTAAATTTACCATTTCGACAATCACTGAGTTTGAACTCCTGCCATTACATAACTTAATAAAGCAGCACTGAAAACAATCACCACAGAGTGCGATTGTGCTCACCATTAAATTTAGTTCTATAAAATTTAAGACTGAATTCAATCATCTTTGTCTTTGCTTCAATGGTTGAAATCCAAGTGTTCGGGTTTACTTTTTACTTTTCTCAACAGCCAGAAAATATGCATATTTTTAAGCTACAATGCCGGCATTTTAGATTTGCATTTATTAAGCATTGCCAAAGGGAGGTAGAACTCACTGAGACAGTTAAGACCACTTGAATCATCAGTTTAATTGGGGAAGTCTGATTCAAAGTTGTAATTCCACCACCATTATGCTGACAATATCAACAAATACATAATGTATAAATTGGCATAATCCATTTGGAGGGCAAATATTTAAAAGATGTCATTTTTTCAGCAGAATTAATCATCTGGGACGGTTTCTAAATGGGTAGCGCTCAGTTCTTCTCATTTTGGTTTCGGCAGTCAGTATTTTCACACCACGATTACGCCAGTAACAGTCACTCACAATTCGGAATGGGCTTTCCCAACCGCAGAAATGAAAGGACTCAACTCCATTTAATCGGGAGGTTCAGTGGTCCTCAGTTCCTTCCAGGATCATCACGTCAGAAGGTCCGAACAAAAGGCTAGAAATGCTACCTTTCTAAATAGTGAATAATATATCATGCTTTTAAAATCCTTCAGAATACAAGGCTCCCTAATAAGAGAGAATCATTAATGAAAATACTGAGCTGATAAAAATCATTATTTATTTTTGGAGATTCAAAAGTTCTCCTAGGAAACTGGAACCTATGTAACAAATAGTTTTCTCCAGAGTATTAGATGACTTCCTTCACTTTTGATTAAGGTCTCCCTTCATTTTTACTTTAAAAGACTCTCTCCACCTTTCAATTCATTTTTAAATATTAAAATCAATGTTATTCAAAGAAACTGACTCTATCATCTTACTTCCCTGCTTAAAAAGTCAATGCTCCCCACCGCATATCGGTGGAAGTCCCAGTCACTTCACTTGGCACACCAGCCTTTGCCAAGTGCTGCTTTGCCAAACTCATGTCTGCTCCATCAGTCCTAAGGACCTCTCTGTCTAGCCCCACCAAGCAGTTCCCTCTTCTTCCATCACTCCTGGTCCTTCCTCAGTTATGCCTTTGCACGTTTGTGCTCCTTGTCTAAATGATTTTCTGATCACTTCCACCTAGTCAAACTCTTATTTATTCAAAGTATCTCCCCCATCAGCTCTTCTGTGAAATCTTCTTTGATTTTCTCAGGTAAATGTATTTATTCCATCCTTGGTGTTCCCATAGTACCAACTCCAGGCCAGAATGTATAGATGACTGTTTTAGTTATTTCTCTATCTATCTGTGTATGTTAACTGCCATAGGTACTAGACTCTGAAGAGAACAAAATACAGAAAATTCCACAGAGTCCAAACATATCCCAAATGACAAAAATTATTCCACACTGAGACCCCAGAATGAAAAGAAGAAAAAGGCAACAGCAGAATGCTGTTTCTAGTATCAAGTTCACTTTTGTGTTTATCTTGTGGTAGCTTTCACTCACTTGTTCTTTTTCATTTTGTCATTCCCACCATTGCACAAGCTTTTCCCTTGTAAAGGAGAATTATCAAAATCCATCTATCACAGTTTAAAAATAGGGAATGGCTGGGGTCTAGTCACAAAATAAAACCCAGAAATGACAAAGCATAAATGTCAATGAATTTGAGGTTGAACTGCAGAAAATATCTCAATTTTTTTCCAAAACTATATGCTATTCTTAAAGTTTAAGCTCATGTTTATGAGGTATAAATGTACTTTACCCCTTGGAGGCAAAAACCAAGTGCTCAAAAATCAGAGAGTAACTAAGATTCACTACAGAGACGGAAGTGTGACCCACATGATGGTCAAAGGAGTGAGCCACTGATGTTTACCCCAATCAACTTATTAAATTTGTACAAGAACAAGTGGCATTTTATGAGCAACTATGCATTGAGTGAAAATAGCCTAGGTTATATTAGACTGAAAACTCACTACCATTTATGTGATTTTTTTTTTCTTTTATGGATTCGACTATACTTTGGACATAGTACCATGTGGTATAGAAGACAAGGCGCAGGAAAAGGTTGCCACTGAGGTCAGCTATTTGTGCCAATCCCCATTTCCTTCATATCCAGTCCATTCCTCTCAGCACAAGTTAGTTCAGCCTCCCCACGTACTGTTAAAAATATGTATATTGCTTCCAGGAGATCTACTGCCCCTTGTAAATTCACATATTAAAGGGTAGCACAGAAAGGAAAGGAATCTGTAATAGAGTCATTTATAGCCAAGCACTAAATCATATAATACAGAAAACAAATGTAGATGGCTTGGAGGGTGGGGGCATATATATTACCTCTCTTCAATGAACATTCATAAAATAAAATGGGATCTCCAAGCTGCCAAAATTAAGTGGAAGCTGGAATACTAGAATATCAAAGACCAAGAAATAAAAACAGAGAAAAAGAAAGAATGAGAGACCAGCTTAACCTAATCTGAATAAATGGTTAACCAGGTGTTAAGTATTTAAGAGTTTTGTAAAATAAAATTCTTTTTTAACAACGCTGAAACTCATTACACCAATACATATCTCCAGAGAAAGAAGCTCTAAAAAGAAAGAAAGAAAAAAAAAAAGCTGGAAAATCAGGGAAAAAAATGAATAGACTACAGCTTTTCCAGCTTTTCCAATGATTCCTATTCCTCCTGACTCGGTGCCCAAACACGTCTTTCTCTGAACTGCCTTGCTATTTTGCCAAAAGAGAAAACTTATTTTCCATCTATGTAAACTCCTAGAAGAGGAGGGAGAAGGAAGACTACTCAATGCAGCCCAAGAAAAATAGATCCCTTGTGCATATCTCCAAGTGTCTAGCAGTGACCCAATCCCCTGCCAACGCCGGTGGTCCCGGCTGGAGGGTACGATCTGACCTAGGAATTAGAAGCATTTCTCTAACCTTCCTTCACTGGGTCAACTGGAGAAAATGATACACTTAATGGGTAGGAAGGAAGGGCATGAAGCACATCACACTTAACACCACCCCTTTCCCTGAGCTGGCAGGTCCCAGAGAGTCCCTGGAATTTAGCTGCAAAGAATTAAGCCTTGCTAGACTCTAAGGAGAGGAACAGCTTCAGTGGTACAGAGGGAAGAAAGGAGGAAGAGAGTAACAGGGAAAGGAGGAGGAACTGTGAGTTCTGGATTCAAGAAGTCAAATCTATTTTTATTTACATGAAATGTTTATTAACAGAAACAATCAAAAAGGTACAGGAGAGACTAAAAATACATTCAAACTGATGAACCGGTATACTACAGCTAAGAGGGAGACTGTAAAGTAGAAGTGAGTGAACCGGAAATGCGAGTACAAGGAACGATAAATCCATTGTGAGGAAGAACTAAAATGAGGACAGGTAAGATTATAGATGTAGATTCCTCCCTAGCTCTTCAGAAAAACGTGAAAAACCAGCAAGAAAAGCATGGTGAGCAGAGAGGAACTAAAAAATGGAAAAACATTTAGACCATGGTTGGTATGTAGGCTCCACTAACATAAAAGCGAATGAACAACCAAGTCACATGAACAGATGTTAACTGAATAGCTACCATGAACAAAACTGTGTTCAAGACTGTGGATACAATAAGGATCCCTACAGAGTCCTTGAACTCCAAAAGCTTCCTTGTTAGTGGGGAAAGAAGACAGTTGATTAACACATACTTTCAACTAAGCAAGATGAGAGGCACACAGAAGGGACATATCCAAACTTGAGGTATCTGAGAAGATGTCCCAGAAAGCACCATGTAAGCTGAGACCTAACAGTTGAATAGCAGCCAGCCAGAGGACCAGTAGGGAGGAACTGCTCTGTGTTTGCATTAAATAATAGTTACCTGACATAAAAGAATTATTTCTATTTGACATATATTTCTCACTGCGTAAAATCAAGATGGGATCTGGAATCTGTTCCTTTCAGAGTGGGCAAGAGTCTCAGCTGATATTAGCAAAGAAAGCCTTCAATGAGGACAAGACAGAGGGTTGAAATATCTTATTTTAAATAATAAAATTCCAAATACCTTTTTTCCAGTATTTTGTCAAGTCCCTGCAGAACCCACTCGGAAACTCAGAGAGTGTGGAAGAGTTCAGTGGTGCCTCCTAGCCTTGCAGACTTGCTCTGACCAATTTTTCTTGCAGGGGAAACCGCTAGTTTCCCTATGCTCTATCTATGGTTGGGGGTGGAGAAGGTTAGTTAGGTAGAACTAACATTTATTGACCACCTACTATGTGCTTCATGCCTAGTGTATTACCAGTATTACATATGGAATTCTTGCAACAACTCAGCAAGGTATATCTTGATAGTCTCATTTTTCAAATGAGGAAACAAGACTCAGAAACTTAAAATGCTTTACCTAAGGTCTCATAGCCAGCAAGTGGCAAAGCCAAGATCCAAACCCAGATCTTTATCTGATCTCAAAAGCCTATGCCCCAAGCCAATTAAGCTACCTGCCCTCCACTTTCCAAAATCTCAGGGATCACTGCAGAGGTAGCAGCCTCCTCTGTTCTCTGACTCTTTCTTTTTGCTAAGCTTCTCATTTTAAAACCTATGAAGACACACATGGTATTTTTATTAGTGGGCATGGAGATCCATTTCAAGAGCACTGTAGAAAATTTATAAAACTGTATCAATTGGTTAAAAATAAAATGGTTTTGAGAGCATAGCTGTCAAATACACCTATTTTAATGGTAAAACTTTATCTGATTTACAATTTAAGTTTTAAAAACTTATTATAAAGGTATTGTATTCTATAATACTGAAAGGATTAATTTTATCCATCTTGGGTGTTTTCTGCTAACAAAAGTAATACACGTTCATTATGAAGAGTATGAAAACTATAAATATAAACAAAGATCATCCATAATCCTAACATGCAGAGTTAGTCTATGTGAACATTTTGGTATATTTCTCTATTCTTATGTGTATCAATATATTTGTATGTAATTTTTAACTAGGATCAAAATTGTGAATAATATTTTATAACTGGCTTTTTTCATTTAACATTATATGACAAGCATTTCCCTACAACCCCATACTATTCAAGAACAAGATTTTCAATGAATGAAAGGTACTCTTATCCTATAGACATGTGCTGTACAATATGGTAACCATTAACTACATGTGACTATTTAAATATAAGGACTTGAATGTATTTTACTATATTGTCCTGTCCAAAAGACATACCAAGCCACTCTCCTTCCAAAAACATATTAAAGTATCTATTTTCCTTGAAATGTATCCACAATGTGAACATCTAAGAGCAAAACCAATGTTTTATTCAACTTTTTACCCCTGCTTTAGTGTGTGACACATAGTAAATGTTTATTGAATTGATCTGAATGTATGCCTATCTGAGACTTACTGGATAATAACAGTAAGGCTACCCATAGTGGATTTTTGTATACTCCATAAATACATGCACAATAAACAAACAAATCTAACCTCTCAACTTTAACATAAATATTGTAAATAAACACAAAATTGTATTCAAGACAAAAGCTCATATTTGTCAATATTTCATATCAAGACCAGAAAAGACGTTTCCCTAAAACCTCAAAGCTACTGAAGGATTTAAATGTCTAATGTGAAAAGGATCTATTCGGAATACTCTTTCCACCCACTTCACCAGAGCCACACTCAGGTTATTACAAAACTACAGAATCAATCCACCTTTATAATGCATTTCTAGAATCTATTAGGAACGACAGTAATTGTTAACAGCCTACAGATCTATTTCCAGCAGCAGAAAGCATCAACACATGTATGAAAAAAGGTGATTCTGACTCAAAGTCAAATTAGGAAGTAAGATACATAGGAGAAATATGGAGATTAGGTCACACCTTCCAATGAGAAGAAATATTCATTCCAAAAGTGATGTCATGGGTCAGCTTTGAATCCAAGTGTAAGGTTAACATTTTGTCTCACTGGAAAAAAATGAATTTGACCTTGTAATATTTATATCACATAAAAACTACCCCAGACAGATTTCTTTCTGAAAGCCTTCAGATTGCTTCTTGTCAAACCGTCTGTGTCAGAGATGTGAAATGTGATCTTAACTGGTAGCCATATTTGATAGTGACAACCCAGAAGACAGAGCTGAAAAGGGTTTTAGTGTGGCCTTTTTTTTTTTTTTTAAACTTGTTTTTGCCACTATTTTTGTTATGTCTGCCTGGAAGAGTACAGATGTCATTCAGGGTAGCCCTTGGATAGAAGTGCTTCTTTTTACAACACAGTTGTAAAAAGAAGTCACAGGGAAAGGAGGAGGAACTGTGAGTTCTGGATTCAAGAAGTCAAATCTATTTTTATTTACATGAAATGTTTATTAACAGAAACAATCAAAAAGGTACAGGAGAGACTAAAAATACATTCAAACTGATGAACCGGTATACTACAGCTAAGAGGGAGACTGTAAAGTAGAAGTGAGTGAACCGGAAATGCGAGTACAAAGAACGATAAATCCATTGTGAGGAAGAACTAAAATGAGGACAGGTAAGATTATAGATGTAGATTCCTCCCTAGCTCTTTAGAAAAAGGTGAAAAACCAGCAAGAAAAGCATGGTGAGCAGAGAGGAACTAAAAAATGGAAAAACATTTAGACCATGGTTGGTATGTAGGCTTTAAAAATTTATAATTAATTAGGGGAAGGAAAGCAATGCAAAGTTCATACATATGCTCTGATTAAACCACAAATAGGGTTTTCTGATACAAAAATAATATTTTTTAAATCTCTAAAAATGGGTAATTTCTAACAACTTTGGTGGAAATGCCTTGTAGGATGGTATATAAGTGGCTTATACACACTTTAGTTTCATCTTCAAAGCATATGCTCCAGTGTATTCTTCAAGCTATTTTATATTGACTCCTAATCTCTATCTTCATTCCTTTCCTATTTCTTCAAGCTATTTTATATTGACTCCTAATCTCTATCTTCATTCCTTTCCTATAGACATTAGAAAGTTTATACCTTGTATTTTGTAAACCAATGTAAATACTCCTATTAAAGGCCAAACATGAGATTCCTCTGACATGCTTAAAACTTTGGTAAGTGAACAGGAGGCTATAGAAAAGAGACAGCCTGGTGAACAAGGTGGAAAAGTGCAGGGCTTGGGATCTGACAGACCCCTGGCTTCAATGTGAGTCTAGCCTTCCGTGACTTTGGGCATATTACCTAACCTCTGTGAGTCTTCATTTAGTCTTTATCAGTGCACTGGGGATGACAATACCTACCTTGATAAGCAGTTTCATAGATAGCCTTCACATGTGTCAAATATGCGTTCTTAGTAAGTGGTAACCATTACTGTGTATTACCACTCCTACTTCTATTATTATATTGTCCCTTACTACAAGAACCTAAGTGGATAAAGCATGTGACACAGTCTACATCACAGGATATTACACGTTTTATTATATTTATTACATAATTTAATGTTAAGTTGTGTGTAAAGACTAAAAGTACCGAAGGAGCTCAGAGAAGAAAATATAACACTAGGGTGCAAATAATTAGCGATGACTTCAGAAAGAAAAGACTTGATCTTTGTTTTGAAAAATAGGTAGGATTTGGGAAGATTCGAAGGGTGAGAGGATGGGGGCACATGTGTGAAAGGCATTTTATGGGAAAATTTTATTTTTATGTTACTAAAACCCTGTACCTATGTCTGGAGGCTGGTTTTGACCCTTGGGCCATAATTTGTGACTCCTGACACACAAGAAATGTACGTATTTGGAGAAAACCAGAAATCACTCACTTAGGTGAGGGTAATAGTAAAAATAACCACCACTTTCTAAGCAACTGCTATGTTCCAATTACTCTTTTGTGTCTCGCTTTCCTCTTCCGTAAAATGGGGATAATAGTTCTTAATTCAGGGAAAGCACTTAGAATGTCGCCTAAGACGTGTCAGCTTTGACTGAGGTGATGAAGACAATGACGATGTAGTACCAGCCCTGGTGACGTAGTTTTCTTTCATGGCCTCTTCCACTCCTCACAATAACGCTGTAACCCACAGGGCAACAAATTGGAGATGGTGGGTTGAAGAGAGCTGAACAGAAAAACGTTGGACTTCTTATAGTAAAAGTAATCACTATGAACAGTTTGGGGCAGGCCAATATCTAAAAAGCATTAGTCCGGCAGGAGCAGGACAGTTGAGAAGCACATTGGGCACTGAGATTCTTGTCCAGGCAGTGAAGGGCTGAGGAGCACTTTCAAGGTGGTATAAACGGGGTGAGAGAAAGGAATTCTGACCAAGAGAAAAAAAAACAGGCATGATTCATTGCCCTTATAGTTCACCAACACTTATCAAGTACTTAAAATGTGTCAAGCACATTTTGGTTTTTATGCTAATTATTTCAGTTAATTATCCCAGCGTTACTCTGGGGTAGTTATGGTTATCATTTGCAGTTTGCAGATATGTAAACTGGGGCTAGTTTATGTCATTTGCCCAAGGTCATACAGCTGGTCAGCAGTGGGGCCAGGTTTGAACTCAGATTTAATCTATCTGACCCCAGAACCAGCACTCTTGGCCTCTAAACTATGCCAGCTCTCACATGGCTATACTACAGAAGATAAATATGCTATCTGATTGTAAGAACTAATTGATATTGATTTCTTTATTTTTCAGAATGCATCTCTTTGTATCTGAAGTTTTACTCTGTATATACTAGATATCATCAAGGCACATTCATTTTTAACAAAGAATGCAAATCCATTGGCCAGTCATCAATATTTTGAAAGGGATAACACTACAGACAAGACATTTTAAATATCTGTCAAGGTATATAAACACCATCCATGACGTTACTCATGAAGATCAACTTATTTATGAAAATAATTATTATTCCTTCTTCCCATTGGGGTACAGTTTTGTAATCAGACAGAAGAGAGACTCAGATAAAGGAAAAGCAAAAGAAGTTTCTATGCAGCAAAATCAAAAAGTTAATTTCTTGAAACCAGCTGTTTTAAACAGGGTTGTTTTGAAAACATTGTTCATATCTATTCAAATAGACCCCAGCCCGACCAAAATGTTAATCTGTCACTCCTAACCAATCCTTTACAAAGCCTTAGACCACTGCTTACAAAAGGAATGCAGTTTATTACAGTTGTTGCACTCCAAATGAATATTGATTTCAATCTCAGAATGCTATGAAAGGACTTGCATCAATTACACAGTACATCAGAGTCATAATGCAAGTTACCTAGTTCCAATGATGCACACGGCAAATCAATCATTCACTTTCACACACCTTTGAAGAGACACCAGCCACCATGAGCTTCCTTTATCTAAACCTTAAAATAAGCCATGCAGTGCAAAGTGGTGATAGAAAAGGAAACCATTCCCAATTTTTAAAAAGCATAGGCTACCGTCAGAAAGCCATTATAATTACTCCTTTTCAAGTGGGTTGTGTGTTAATACAAATACAAATGATGGGGTAAAAAAATGAAGCCTTAATGACAGCATTATGAGGGGAGGTTTCTCCTTTACATTATTTATTTATTCAATGGAAAATTATTTGGCAATTATGATAAAGCAACTAGACGACAATGACTTTCCTTTGAATCACTAATTAAAATGCTGATTGCCTGTGGAGTGAGATGTGCAGTTATGGTCAAACAAGAACTTTCATTGTGCTAAACAGCTTGGGCTGGCCTGACACCTGGGTGGGGAGGGGAGGGGATGAATCAAGCACACTTCACTGCTAAAATCAGACTCATTTTTATTCAGCAAAATTCTAACATAATGTTATGAATCTGGGCAAGATAATACTGCAGCCAGTAATCTTAAGAGATTTTTTTTAAAAAAAAAAGAAAGAAAATCCAGGATCTAAAATGAATAACCTTATGAAGTCTGAGTATATTTGATACATATCAAATGGCTTTTCATGTGAAAGTTATTTTTTTATGAGTTTGCACTTCTTGTGTTCTTACATTTCTCTACAAGCTACCTTTATGTACACACAAAGTCAAACAAATGTCACCTTCTTCACTCAATATAAATGCTCTTTAAACACAGACAATTTCTCTTCAATAATGGAAGAAATGTCTTAATTAATTGTGAAGAGGAAATTGCCTTTCTTGTAATGTAATGAATTCAGTGCTTTGAATTTTACTAACTAAAATTACGGTTTTCCCAATAACACTAAAACAGTCATCATTTTCCAAAATGAAAAATACATTTCTTATAGTTACAACTTGTTTATGTTCTAAAAAATCAACTAAATTCATAAAGTTAAAGGAGAGTAGATATTTTAAGCCAGTAACATTCATTGTAGGTAATGTATTATTTTGAAAGACTCAATCTCTCACAGAACGATAAATTCCTAGATTTGGAAGAGAATTGAGAGGTCATCTACCCCCATCCAGTTTGGAAATTCCCTCCACAGTTTCTCTCAGAGAAGCCTGCCTTTGCCAGGACTTGGAGAAGATGATGTTTACTACCTCAAAAACCAGACCATCCCACTGCTGAATGGTTCTGAAGGTTAGCAAAAATCTAGGGGTCAAGCTGGCCTTCCCATACCTTCTATCCCTGGAAACCACTCTGGAGGGTCACAGAACAAACTGATCCCTCTTCCAAACACTGTAAGACAGCTATCATGCACCCTTCAAAGTTTCCATCCACTTCTCTCAACTTATTAACTCTAGTTCTCCCACCTAGTCCCTATGTGCCTTTATGTGCATCCTCCACAATCTGTCCCTCCTAACAAATGCTTGGAGGGAAAAAAAATACATATTCCAGGTGTGGTCAAATTATCCAAGTGTAGTAAGACCAGTTTTTTTTCTGCTTCTAATTTTTAAAGCCTTGATATAACAATGGGTCATATTCATCTCATAGTCAACTAAAACCTCTAAATCAATTTTATACAAATGATTTTTAACAAAAGTACAAATGTTATGAACTTTACATTTATTCCCCTTAGGTTTCATTTTCTTAGCCCATTATTAACCTGAGGAAATTCATTCCTGTCCATTTGATGCTATTTAATCTAAGTCTTAGTTTCCCTGTGTATAAGATGCTTAGCACAGTATGTTCTAAACAAGCACTAGCTACCATTTACGAAGTAGTTGTCAAGTGCCAGGCACAGTGCTAAGGGCCCTGTGTGTACTACACATGAGTAGGTACTATTATTTCCATTTCACAAATGAAAAAACTAAGGCACAGAGAGCTTCAGTAATTTGCTCAAGGTCACTCAGCTGGTGACAGGGCCAGGGTTCGAATTCAGGCCACTCTTAACTACCATACTATCAATGACTCAATTATTAATTACTTAATTTTCTAACTTGTAAAACTTTAATAAATGGGCATATGATAAAGTCATTGAACAGAACTAGAATAAAGCAGTATCTCTTTAAAGATCAGCCTCCAGTTTGATTAGTTTACCTTTTGGGGAGACCAATTACTCAAAAACAAATGAATCCCTCACCACACAATGTATATATCCACAGAAAGCCCAGAACTATAACATAAGAAACTTTCTCAATGACTTGCACAAACTAAGATACACTATGCCTTGGGAATTCCTCTAATCTACAGATTCAGTAATCATAATTTTTAAAAAGGAAGTGAGGTTAGCTTGGCCCCCTGGCTGGCATCTGATGACTACGTCTTCTCCCGAGTGCTGTCAATCCATCCATTTAACAGTTCCCATCCCAGAAAGAATCTAAGTTTAGGCACCCGCTTTATTCAGAATGTCAGGATATTGGCTCATCTCTCCTCTTTCCTGGTTTTTCCAAAGATTTCCAAAAGGAGATCCACAATCCCAACTGAAAATTCCTTTACTGTAATGGATGAATCTGTACCAATTTAATGCGACTAGGAGCTCATTTAGAATCTCTACACCGACTTGAGATTTTCAGATTGTTTTAGTTACGGTTGTGCTGCCCTTTACAAGTTGAAAAATCATTATCCTTTACAGAGAAAACAGAAGTTAAATAGAATTTAGTAGTGTTTCTTTCTCTTTAGTCGTCTTTAACATTATACCATCTGTTCCAAACAATGCAAATCAGCAAATATTTATGGAGCACCTAGAATGTGCAAGTGTTTTTGATGACAACAAAGGGAACACAAAGATGACACAATGTGCTTAAAATCCGGGAAGGAGAGTTGAAGAGACGGAAACGGTCAAGTGTAACGTAAAAGAGAAGTGAACACAGGAGAGCTGACAAGCTGCTATGGATCCCATTAGGGGGGTGGCCAATTAAACAATGACCTGGATCTTTTATTTTCCCTCTTTTTATGATTCCAAACATAACTTTAAGTCGTTTTGCACAGTTTTATATTTTACATGTGCACTTTGAAAACTTGTGTGTGATATTTTTTGGACGACTACTCTTCTTTGTTGGGTCATCTATTTTTGTCAGAATTTTATTATTAGAGCCTCCCCTACTAACGGTCCATCTTCACTCAATCACCCTTTCATTCATTCATTTCTTCATTTATTACACAAGTCTTACTGTGTCTACTAAATACCAGGCATTCTTTTAAAGTCTTAAGTTATTGAATCACACCTACAATATTTTTAGATTATCTACTATGGGCCAAGCATTGTGGGCCACTGGCCTTGAATTTAAGGAGCTAAAAGCTTCTTTATTTGGATTTTTAAAAATCTGTTTCCTGAAGTCTCAGGTCACAGTTATAACTATGTACAGTCTTTACTTGACCAACAAATTCTCCCTTAATTTAGAATTAAATGGAAAGTAGCCAATTATTCCATTGTTTCTTCAATTATTTGAGAAGTTTCTTTAAAGACAAATCATAAGTTTTTCAGAATCCTGGCAGACCATCTGTAGAGATGAAATTCTTCAGGATTACTATGCCTACATACCTCAACAACAGTTTTATAATCTCAATAATTAAAGAATCACTCCCCTCATCCATTTCGAAAGATGGCCAACAACGACTTCTGTCTAATTCATTCATCCATACCCAAAGGCTTTCTACTCAAATGTGTGTTTTGGTATTTAAAGATATTACTTAAATACTATTTTCATTGTCAAAGTAATAGATGCTTACTGTTGAAACATTTGAAAATATAGAAAAGCAGAATAACAAAACAATTATTCAAAATCTTACTGCCTGGATGTAATTGCTTCAACATTTTTGGTGTATTTCCTCCCTGAATGTATGTAGACATATGTGTGTGAGTGCACACATGTCTATGTATGCATATCTATCTTTTCTGTGTGTGTGTACTGTATGTATTACCTACGTAATATGCAGTGAGTCAGCCTCGGTATTATTTTTCTAAATCTGTTTCTTGCTGGGGAAAGTCCTTCCATTGCAGTCCTTCCATTATCAGTCCTTCCCCTTAGTCCCTTGGCCAAGATTTACTTAGACCCTTTAAGCCATAATTAAGTTTTCTTCTTAAAATCTATACTTTATACCCAGCATACAGATATCTGACCATATTGACCCCGTCCCCATTATTATGGCCTGCTGTGGTTTCCAGAGCATTTCCAGGATCTTCATTCACTCTTCTTCAAGAATCAAATATGGGGGGTTTTGCTTATTTTGTTTCATTTTCTTCATCTCTTAACCAGCCCCAAATTTCTATTTAAAGCCCTCTTGGACCCAATAATGAGACCCCTGTCAAGCCCATTCTTCCCAGTCCTGAAAACTGGAAAAATAGATGAAGACACTGTCTGTATCTCAAGCTTTGTAAGTTTGCATCCACAACTTTGGAGATACCTTCTCAGACCCTTCTAGCCATCTCCCCTTTATATGCATCCATCAGCCCCTGGGTTCAATGAGATTTAACAGACCAGCCATCAGTTCTAATAGTCTCACTCCAAGAACGTGGTGTATCTCTCACGAAGCCACTTCAAATCCATGTATAGCCTCCTTCCACTTCTCAAGAGAGACCACTGGTGTATCTGGAGTCACTGTACGAGACTCCTCTGTGAACACTGCTCACTGTCCAGCACGGTACAGAACAGTGCTTCCTCGGAAGGCCCAGCTTCATGCTCCAGGGAGTATCTCACATCTCTGTTCAGCTCTGGTGTGGCTGAACTGCCACTTCTCTTCCTATGTGAAATCAAGTTTCTACACTCACGACTTCTTGATGTTGGTTTATAATTACCCTCTGACGCTCTTTTCTTCTCTGAATATTTGTTCCATTCAGTTTTCCCTGATCAAAAACTAATCTAAGAACAAGTGTTATCGCCCAGATATCTAAAGCAAGCAAACCTTCTCTCCACAGTCTAACAAGTTTATTAACCAAAAAAGAACAGATATGATTCTTTATTTTAATATAGTAAGCTTTGACTATCTGTCATTTAGTCATTTAAGATATGTTATAGATCACATTACAGAGACCATATTAATAATGATTTTCTTATCAATATGTGATCATCATTTAAAGATTTGTTCAAAAGAATGGTATATAACGTTTGGTTACAATTTGGGTATTTGAGTAGTTTATTTTAAACTGAGGACACTAATTACAAACACATTGTCTTGACACGAGTACAGCCATGTTTGGCCAGTCCATGAACCTACAGCCACCAGCACACAAAGAAATACAAAGCAGCTTTCTGTGTGGTGAGAACTGGCCCTTCTCCCACAGAGATAGTTGCAATTTGTAAGATTACAAGACTCTGTGGGAGTCACAGCCCGGAACGGACTGGCCATCCATGCCGGGCTGGGACGATAGCCAAGGGGCTCAACACACGTACACAACTGATAATTTTTTGTGCATGGGAACTCCAAATGTTTACTTTACAAATGCTTACTCTGGAGATTGCTCATGCTATATAAGCTGCTGGAAACTGAAACCCGATGAGAGTCTCGCCTGTGGAGGGGACGCCTTGCCCAGGACCTCTGTCAATCGGCACTCCCGCCTAGCTGTGTTAACTCAAGGGACTTTCTCGGTGTAAGGGCATAGATGTTGTGAGTACCCAATCTGATGTTTCTCTCTCGGTCGACCTGACGTTTCTCTTTTCAGTCGATCTGATGTTATTTCCCTTCAGTCGGTCTGACGTTTCCCTTTTCAATGGACCTGATGTTTTTCCCTCTTGTTATTTGACCTATTCGAATCTGTTTGTGGACTTCTGCCTTTACCTTTCCCTATAATAATAAAATGTACATTCAGTCCATTCGTCTGGGTTGGAAAGTTTCTTTTTATGTCTCCGATAGAATCCACTGAACCTCTTACAACACACATCAACTTTAACAGGCACAAAAATTAAATGTATATTTCTCTGCAACTATTATTTCTATCTTTTTTTAATATTAAAATCATGTTATAAAATACAGTCCTTAATCAAATAATCTACTCTAGAAATAAGCAGTACAATTCCCTCTGTCCCTTACCTGTGTCTCTACCATAAAGTGCATATTTACACCCTCCAAAAAATAACATGACAGTGTACATTTTAATATTATCCAAAAATTAACATTTTTCTCTCTTTGCATATTCCAAACAAAATTATAGGGGTAACTTCTTTAAATATTTGCTTTTCTGATTTGAGTAATGGCTTACAGGAGGTAAGCAGTAAGATCAACTCTACTGATCCCGCACTGAAGACGTGCCGATGATTTTGTGTGTGTTCTTCACTTGCATCTATATAGAAAAGTAAAAGTGGTTTTATTTCTTATTTCAGGTTATTGTGACATCCTCATGTTATTATGAACATGAAAATAACAAAAATTCTGGCAGACAGCTTGACAATATTTATCAAAATTTAAGTGCATATTCTATTTCTTTGAATTCACCCTAAGAAAATCTAGTAATTGAACAAATACACTCATAAATGCAAAAAGATATCCACAGGATTGTTTATTAAAAAAAATAGTGAAATCAGGTTAAACACCCATTAATAAGGAGCTGCTTATATGAAATACTATGCAATTAAATACTGTGCAACTAACGAGTTATATTATCTTATAACGATTTCCACACTGAATTTAAGAAGCAAATTCAAATCAATGTGTAACAGCAAAATACAATTTTTAAAAATATATACATATAAATGCAATAAAAGTCTACAAGATTATCACCAAAATTTTTTAAATGGTGATATTTTTATAAGGTGGGATCACAGGTAACTTTGTCCTTATACAGCTATGCCTTGTCTGACATACAATGAGCATGTATTACATTTATAATAAAAAAAGGAAGACAATCAAACTACTCAGAATACAAAATTTGCCTTTAAATACATTATCTTAAATATAAATGTAATTAAATAAGGCAAAACACATGATTCTGAATTCCATTTGAAACATTTTTTTCCATAAAAATGAGAAGTCTGGCCAATTTTAAAACATTTATAGGGAACCTACTGTAAACATTTAATATCTAGAAAAATATACAAGGCACCCTTGAGGGGTAAAGAGATCCATGTATTTATGATAGAACAGCAAACAATTTTATTAGTTGTACAAAGAAACCATCTAATCTGATCTGCCTGTATTCTTTAGGCGTGGAGAACTGACCGAAGAATACAGTGCTTTTTCTGATATCTTCTCCCCACTTAATCAGTGTATCTTACCAGCAACGGGATAGAAATCCAGTGGAGTAGACTATTAGAATTCACTACCCCTCAAGGGTGTTGAACATTTTGAGTCAGAAAACCCATTCATCCTCACTGGTCTCCAAGAACACTTAGATGGACACCATCACTTAGGATACTAATCAACAAATTTGGACTCTGAGTTCAGCCATGCTTTGCCATTGTTTATGTATAAACATGTTGATCAAAAGATATGGTGTTGAGGCTGAAAATGTCATTCATTTTTCCTGATAGAATTTAGTTTGAAGATTCTCATAGAGTCTAAATCTGAAAAGTGAAACTCTCACTTTAAATACAGATTTTTATATTATCTTCTAAAAAATATGATTCCTAGTATTTAATGACTTATTAGTTCTCATTAAACTTTAGTTACCTTCCACCAATACAGCATGCCTTTATTGAAATAATGAAGCAATATTAGGAATTAAATATTTAGAGTGGATAGCAACTAAAGACTTTGTTTCATGAAAGATGAGATCTCAAGTCTCTTCCACTCCACACCACTACCGAAGTTACTACTGAGAAGATAAAAACATTAAGACCTATATCAGGTCTTAAAACTCACAGTGTCCTTAAATCATCAATGAAATTGTAAGGGACAGGGTAAAGTTCTATATAATTGTCTTGTGCAGAGACCTGGATGGTGGATGGAGGACCATAGGATAGAGAAGAAAAGGGAGAGAAAGGCAGACATGGCCCTGGGCCCCAGGCAACCTGAGCAGCACCACACCTATCTGTTGTACATTCTGGGTTCCTGCACAAGAGTTCATTTGGAGAAATTGGCCTATTGGTCGGAGGGGAGAAGGGAGAAGAAGAAAAAAGAATAAAAAGAAACAT
The DNA here is from genome assembly GCF_020826845.1 of Diceros bicornis minor. Lineage (NCBI taxonomy): Eukaryota > Metazoa > Chordata > Mammalia > Perissodactyla > Rhinocerotidae > Diceros > Diceros bicornis. The sequence goes on from NC_080744.1 coordinate 16,089,747, forward strand.
GTTTTAGAAAAAAAGCACATGACTCCAGGCCTTTCTAACCTAGAAACCTGAATTCTTGATTTATCTCTGCCACAAACCAGGAGTGCACCTTGGGCAGGCCGCCTCCGCTGTCATGGCCTAGGGTAAAGGTAACATGAAAGCAAAGAAAAGCTACCAAAAACAAAAACAGAAAAGAAGAGCGTAACTGGTTTTTAATTCAATTACTTTCCATGCATGAGTAGGATACAAAGATCAAAAGGTACTAGAAGAACACATAGGAAAAGCAGAACTCTAGTTTCTTGAAATTTATTAACATACACCTCCTTACTTAAATAGGCTCCAAGTTAATCTGAAGGAGAATTGGCCTGTGCATTTCTCACTTGGACTTCTGAAATCTTATGGATGTTATTACTTTTAGAAAACCACTGCCACTTAGCCAAATACAATATATTTGCAGTTAGATTTCATCAAAGTTAAGAGGGTCTCTCACAAGCTCTCTCCTCTGGTTATGACCCACCTCTTTAGGGCAGTTGTCCACCCTGAATGTATATAGAGAGGTTCACTCTAACCCTGCAACATCTCCCTCATCCACAGCTTAGGATGCTTCCAGTAGAACAAATGTCTAAGCAATTATCTAGACTGACTGATGACAAGATGATGATAACGTTTTATGTATTGGACTCTAAAATTTTACTGAGTGTCTACTATTTGCCTGACACTGTTCCATGTATTCTCTCATTGTCTTGTCTAATCTGCACAGTACAATTATTAGCCCTATTTTCTGATGAGGTAACTACATCACAGGATGAGTGTAATGAATCTCAGAGATTGTGTTGTGCAGTGCCTTTATTTTACAACAGAGGAGAATGAGCCAGGGGTTACTTAGTGTCAGAAGCAGAAGTAGACTGTGGCTGTCCTCTGGGTCAGTTTGGCCTGGGGAGGTTCAGGGCTTGGAAGTCAGACAGCCAGTATTTATATACTGGCTTTGGCACTCACACAACTAACTGTTCTTGGGAAAGTTTTATTACTCCTCTAAACCTCGATTCCTCATCTGTATAATGGGGGGAAAGAGGTGGACTTAGTGAGGGTTGAACAAGGTAAGCAAAACACTCAGCACCTTGCTTGGCATAAAACTCTTGGTCAAAAAATGTGACCCTAGTATTAATACTACCACTATTAATGCTACCACTGACACTTTCATTACCAGCAGTAGCAGCAGCATTAGTGTCACTGTTGCTGCCATCATCATCACTACTACACAACGCTCCTCTTCAGAAGAGATGCCTAAAGTTGCTCTCTGACTTACTGTCGTTGCTCACAAACTCCCTCCTTCTTAAAATCTGCCTTTCTGTCTCCCCTATCTCTCCAAACTTTACATGGAGGCCCAAATTAAGAGACAACTCAAAAAGCTGTCCCTGGACTGTTCCAGGCCACATCAGTCCCCTGATCTGCTGCATATATTACTGGATTCTCCAGTTGGCATTTAAAATGTGATGTTTTTTGATGTTATCTAATTCCTTCTTATTCCCCAATGAGGTGGTTTGCTTTTTCAAGAAAGAGACTGCCATTCACATTTTTTTGATATCACCTACTTCTCCAATACAGTGAGGAGTTCATAGTAGGGCAACAACAAACACCCGTTAGCTTGAAAATACAGCCTCTTTTCAACCACAGGTAGGCATCTTTTTGCTTTATTTTATCCACCCTATGTCTAGACTAACATACTATATCAGTTTATAACAGCCACATTTTAAAACAATGTGACTGTGCTAAATTGAAGTACATCAGCATCAAATCCTCACAGATTTCACTTGGGAAGGTAGCATGCTACAAAATAAGTTTCCCTCTCAAAGTGTGACACTAGCATAGGTGTAAATTCCTAAGGCCAGACTGACCAGAACACTGACATACAGCTCCTAAATGGCTGACCACTGTGGTCAGTCTACCACCTTTGCAAAGTTATTGAGTTTCTCAAATTTCATAATGTTCAAATATTTTCTGTAGATCCAAGGTCTAGGCAATAAATAAATCACATCCCCTTTCCATGGGAAGTAGAATTCTCACCTAATATTCATTTCCTATAGAACCTTCAAAATTATAGACTATAAATTTCATGTGCTATAATTTTAAACTTAAAAATTATAAGTCCTCATTCTTTACACTGTTCCAGAATGTAAATGTTTGTCTAGGATTTTTTGCATGTCATTGTCTAATGTCTTTTTAAAATTTGTGGTTTCACGTTCCCTGTGACCTTTGACTAACACCCCTGAACCCAGGCCCTCGCCAGTGGTAATCACTGTTACTCATTGGGATGTATTCCCCTAGAGCTTTTTTCTATAAATTTACAAACATACATCTGTATCCACAGAGAATATGCAGTGTTCTTTTGTGACTTGTTTAACATAAATGGTGTCATACTGTATATATAATTCTATAACTTGCTGTTTTTATCGCTCCAGATAATGGTGTCAGGGAGAAATTTCCTTGTCAGTAAAAATACTCGTAGCTCATTCTTTTTAACCGTGCAGATTTCCACAATTCATTGAACCAGTTCTTTACCAAAGAACATTTACCCTTTTGCCATTACAAATAATGTGGCAGTGATAATCCTTGCTAGTGCTTCTCTATTGTTCTCTATGACATTTTATTAGAAATTATTTTAATTAAGCATACATCCAAATCATATATAACTCTTCAATAAATGATAAGATACAGGGCTTTTTCCTTTATTACTTAACTAGAACAAATTTAAAATATAGTTTTCAACTATGTTAATATTAAATTTAGAGATCTATCACCACAAAAGAACAGAAGTCAGCAAACTATGGCCCACAGGCCAATCCTATCCACTGCCTGTGTTTGTAAATAAAGTTTCAATGGAACACACCATGCCCATTCTTCCACATGTTGTCTGCGACTGCTCTTGCACTCCAACAGCAGAGCTGAGCAGTTGTGACAGGGATCATATGTCCCACAAAGCCAGAAATATTTACTATCTGTCCCTTTACCAAAAAAGTTTGCTGACCCCTACACTAGAATATGAAATATTCTTCCTCCGGCGAGCTTTTCCTTTCTACAAAGTGCAAGTCAAAGGGTCAGCATCTTCATGTTTTAAGTATAAGACATTCGTAGTGGCACTTGCTACTAAAAAACAGAGAAAAAGTCCATAACTGCTGAACAAAACAATATCTTTCTTGAATTCTACAATTGAAAAATGCAATATGAAGCCATATCTGCTTCAGATCTTTCATAACTTTTGAAGACATTTAGTGAATTAATTAAAATAACGATTCCGCTTAAAAAAGCAGATTGTCCCAAAGCCTGACTGGTAATTTAGGTTGCCATTTTGAAGCAAAATGTAAACTTTTTAAATGATTTACCTACTCCATCCTAGTAGTATTTACCAATATGTGAGATGTGGAACAAGATTAGAGAGTGAGGCAACTAGTAATTGAAGCCAAGTGATGCACGCCTCTGGGCTTCCCTGCACCCTGCGGCCTCTGAGGCGGTTGCACTAGGTGACATCTAAGATCTTTCCCAGTTCTCACATTGTGTGGCACCCACAATTCACACTTAAAAGGAGGTACTTATAATAGGAACTCCATTTATTTAAATTAATACTTAAAATTTCCACAACATTCACTGACACACTTTACTATTTTATGTTGTTGCTGACTGTAAAATCTAGGTTCAAGTTGGAAAACAGGTCCTAACGGATAACAAAAAAAAAGTCATAATTTGCGTTTATTTACTCTGTGCTCACATACAATGAATGGTGTTTACAAAGTTAGTTACTAATAGAATCCACCACTTATTTAAACAATATGAGGAGACCCAAAGCACCCACGGATGAATTTGTTCTTATTAGAAATAAAATGGTTTCCTCATTTTTAACTCAACTTTTCAGGCTGCGCCACGCTTGTAGGAAAAGGGAAGTGTGCTTCCAGCCATGGTCCTATATTGTAAATGTTACTGTTGTTTTCAGCATTCCTCATTACGAAAGCTATAAAGAGGGTCCCAACAATGGTACAAAGAACTGAATTCCCATTTTGTTCTCCCCTATGGAGAGAAAACATGGAGAAATGAGTCTATTGGTTTTGTTTGATCAAAAATAACAGTAATAATAATTACTTCTCAATTATTTGCTGATTGACAGTTGGAAGACATTTTAGAGATCTCTTTTGATGACCAGATTGTCCTAACCCATGATTGCCCCTCCCCCAAGCAACTACTTAGCAAAAACAATTCAGCTGTTGCTGAGTGGAAAGAATACGGAAAGGGGACATGGAAATAACTGTTTCTCCCTACAGTCTTAGGCCCAGGGTGGACCCAGGACCCAATCTGACCAGGACAACCAAGTTTATATCAGTTTGCCCCACTGTAACTATTAATAGCCCCACTTTCCCCTCAAAATGTCCCAGCTTGAATTCTAAATTATGCGGTTGTCCTCTTTAGGCCCAGCCTTCCTCCCTTCATCCTTGCCTCCCCCAGGGTCTCTTCTCCACCTCTTTTTTGCCAGTCTTGATTAGGAAAGTTCTGAAGGGAAAAAGGGGAAGCACAGGGTGGGAAACAGCAATGGGCAGAGTTAGAAACCAGCAGGGCTCCTGAAATCCAGAGGGCAGGAGGAGATGAGGGAAGTGATAAAGCACACAGAGTCAGGGGAGAAGTCGGAGGTCAATGCTAAGGGCTCCCTGCCTTCCGGCCAGTCAACCACGTCAGGCGGAAGGAATGACACGCTTCCAAGACTGGCTGTCTGGGCTGGAGGGTTAAGTGTTAGGGGCGGGGTTTCTGTGGGAAGACCTGTTACGGACATAGGTCAGTACCTGAGGACAGGTTACAGAAAAAAAAAAGGAAAGGATTTGCTCAAAGGACTGAAGTGCCTGTGAAGACTCTTCAGTGCCATCATGGAAGCTGGTGTGTGCAAGAACGGGGAAAAGCTCTCTGAATTCTGAAGACCGACAGCCAAGTAATGTCCAAGGGGTGCTTTAACAATTTTGAGAAGATCTCCACTGCCTTTAAAGCTAGAACAACTCCCCCGTCAACTCTAGTCTGCTGACCCTCTCCTCTAGATCAGGAGAAACTGCAATCGATGATGTTCTGAGTGATTACGGAATAACAATACTAAAAATTATTATAGTCGTTGTTATATAGGTAACCTTATTGAGTGCTATGTGCCAAGCTCTATTCGAAATGCTTCACATTTATTAATTCATTTAATCTTCACACAACCCTAGATTGAAGATATTATTCCCATTTTACAGATCAGAAAACTGAGGTTAATTAATGTGCCCTGAGTCACACGTTACTAGGTGGTATAATAGAGATTAAAACCAATGTAACCAGGCTCCAGACCCTACCCACTCAACGACTTGACTACAGTAACTCTCTTACATCAAACTCTTCTGAAATTCTGGGGTGGGTGGGATGGTCAATTTTAAGAGACCACAAAATCAAATTGCCATAACCCAAAGTAATTCCAGGAAAACACACATAGACTATTGAATTTTCTCCTTGAAAATTAGCATTAAAATGTAAGGGAAAATGCTTTGTATTTTCTCCTATTCCTATGAAGCAAATCATAATCTTAAATCTTTCAACTGTTACGAAGCTTACCCTGCATAAATCTTACTCAGATTTCCTCTAAAGCAAAACAACCTGCCAAAATATTCAGGGAAGAAAGCTCATGATGGTGTTATATTCCTTCCTGAAAGCTTCATTTAGTCACCTACAAGAGATCCCTTCATGGACACAGAAAAATCTTCAACTGTCTCCATTTGATTGTGCTTGCCTAAGGCATTAAGTCCAATCCACCATGTCGCACCTCAGTAACTCGACACAGACTAGAAAATTCTTACAGTCAGCTTCCCCAAGGGATTTGTTAAGTTTCACATGCATTTAGTTGTGCAGTTGGCCTGCTCAAATTGATAAACTTGTAGCTAAATTCTTTCTGCAGCAATGGGCTGTTGGGCTTATTTTTTTTATCACCAAGAGAATAAATACTGCAAAAGAAGCTGTTACTGTGTGTCAGTGTTACCCATTAGTTTTTAACATAATTGAGCTTACATTCCAATTTCTCAGTAACTGATAAGTATTTATTTTGTGGATGTGGCTAAAAGGTGAAAGGGATTAAAAAGGGCTAATACTGAAATATATTTATAGAAAAAAAAGGGAAAGAAATTTTGATGTCCTAAATTGAGCAAAGAAATGAAACAAAAATTATGAATAAAATTATTATTTTTATTAGAATTCCCAAGTTGCTATGATACATGCCTATACAGGGGAACTTTTGTATCTATGCTCAGTAAAGTCAGTACCTGAATGCAAAATGGCTTGATTTAACAAAAACATACCAAGACTAGTTGGACCTCAAATTGTCAATTACTAACTAAGAAAAATATGTGTTTTTTTCTCCCAGATTTTAATCCTCCTCTTATTGTGCTGCTTCTCAACTCCTAGACTTGCACATAGACTCACTTCATATTAACTTGCACCAGCATGTGATTTTCTATCAAATCTGACCAAGGCTTGCCCACACCATCTCCTTCCTCACAGATAAATGCACATGGGAAAAAGCCATGGACAACTTCAGTAACATTTTACAAATTCACTCTCATGTCATACCTGGGGACTCCGCTATTTTAGACAACATCAGTATGTGCCATAGACTCAGTAAGTTTACTTGTATAGATTTTAAAAGTCACCACACCAGTGCAGTATCTATGTTATTTATCTTCCACATCCTCTATGTTATTTATCTTCAATTCATTTACATATTCAACAAATCTATGTTAAGTATCTACTATAGGCCAAGTATTTTTCTATACCCCTAGAACAGATAGTGATCATATCTTCCCCCATGGAGAAAAAAAATGAACAAATAAACATATGTGAACTGAAGAAAAGAAAAATAAGGTAAAGAAATAGACAGTGAAAAAAAATTGTAGATAAGGTGATCAAGAAAGCCCTCATGATATGTTGACATTAGCAGAAACCCAAAGGAGTTTAGGATGGAAATCATAATTATCTGAGTAAAGAGGATTCCAGGCAAGTGCAAAGGCCCTGAGGCAGGAACATGTAGGTATAGTTGAATAAGCAAGAGAAAAGGTAGAAGAAAATGCCATCAAAGAGTGAGCAAGGGAACAACTCATACAGGGCCTAGTAGGCCACACTAATGTGACTGGAAGATTTTGAGCAAAAGAGTGACTTGTTCTGATTTTTATTTTGAAAGAATAACTCTGACTTCTCTGCAGAGAAGAAACTGTAGATGAGCAAAAGTGAAAGTAGAGGACTAGGTATCCAGTGGGGGAAAATAGCTTGGCAGAAGGGTAGCAGTGAAGGTGGTGAGAAATAAACAGATTTGGGATATATTTTGAAAGAAGAGTTGAAGAGATGAACTGAACGTGGAGTATAAAATGGATGATTCAAGAATGAAGCTGATGGACTAGATGTGGGATAATAAGACAATGTTTAGAGATGACTCCAAGGAATCACATCTAAGCAATCTAAATTCTTTACAAGTAACGAGCACATCTGTAACCTCATAGTTTATTACTACTGTGCTCCCTCTTCTTGACCAGCACTATAAATAACAATAATAATAATAATAATAATGAGGAAGAGGAAGAGGAGGAGGAGGAGGAGGAAGGGGAGGAGGAGAAGAAGTGGAAGAAGAGGAGGAGGAACGAGAAGACGAAGACGACGACAGAATGATGAATGGATAACGGAATGGCCAGACGGACAGATATATGATAAAGCAAGTATAGTAAAATGTTCATTGTCAAATCTAAGTGATGGGTATATGGACGTTTACTGTAAAAGTCAACTATTCTGTACGTTTGAAATATTCATTTAAAATGTTGAAAAATATACAGCATTTCCAAAACTTATTGACTATGGACTCCTTTTGAAATGGATCCACCCCACGAAAATGCTCTAGCCTAACCTACCCATATCATACAGAATGTCTGAATGACCTGCACAAGGTCACAAACCCCAATGACAACAAAGTCAAGTCTAGATCACTGGTCTCCTAACTCTGCAATCAGAGCAAACATTTGATTCTGCCAATGTCTGTAGCATATCTGCATCTGAAAGGCCTGTTGCAACCTGCAACTGAATTTGTATTAAATTAACACATTACTTTCATTCAAATCATCACTCATTCCCAATTTGCTACCATTAATGTTACATGGCTATCAGGTTTTGTGGGAGTCATCTCTCTCCTTTGCTCTCCAGGTGTCAATAAGTCTATCATTTACCTTTATGTCTTATGTTTCACAACTAGAAAGCCTACCAGGGAATGATCTCCGGCTTCAGACTTCTGCCTTCTCCAATCCTGTAGGGAACAGCGCCCCTACATTGTTTGAGTGAACAAAGCAGACTCTTTGCTTTAGCTCCATCTGTAACATGGTGTGTCTATTTTCAACTTGACAGGATCCTAAATGCAACCTCAATAATCCTCTTCCCTGAGTAATTTTTGATTCCTGTTCTCAGAAGCTATCAATGGCTCCCAACTGTCTCTTGAATCAAATGAAAACTCCTATCCAAATGATTATCTTCACACCTAAGTGCCTTCATCTCCATTCAATACGTTTATTCAGCAAGTATTTGTTGAGTAATCACTTGGTGCCCAGTTGTATGCTAGGCCCTGTGGGAAATTTTAAGATATATGACATAGGCCCTGCCCTTATGGACCATAACAGTCAATGTGGAGAGACAAAACATGCACATGGTAAACATTTTTATACAAAACGAGGCTGTATATGACTAAGTGCCCATAGGAGTGAGTGGAACACTCAAGTCAAAGATTACTAGGAGCCAACACATTTGTGCGAGGCTTCAAGAGTTATCCATGACATGAGCTGGGGCTTGCTCCAAAAAGGTGAGGACAGCACATTCCCCAGGGGAAGCTCGTGTCTCCAGGGTGGGAATTAGCATCCTCTAAATTCAAAGGCTATTGTGACCAGCCTGCCTGGAGTAGAGCCGCCTTCTGCTCAGCAGTCAGAAATGAGGCTGGAAAGGACGTGGAGGCAGTATAACAGTGATGTTCCAAGTATAACCGAGGAATTTGGAATTCATCCTCACACAAAAGGAAGGAAAAAGGATTAATGAGTGAGGATATAGCAAGATGAAAGTGATTATTTATCTAGCAGCAATATTCCTGGTGGAATACTAGGTAGCAAATTATTACCAGTGCAATCGTTAGATGAGGTCACTGACAAGAGAGCAGAAGATGGACAAAGGAAAAAAAGGACAGACTGAGTAGGCATTCTGAAGGACCACTGTTAAATATATAAAGTAAAGGAGAGAAAGAGGTTAACAGTGATTCCGAGGTATCATGCTAAGGTAATAAAAGAATGAAGAAATTGTTGACACAAAAATAATGCATGATGCTGCTAGGAAGGAGGAGGTGCTGAGTTTGAGGTGATGGCAGGGCATCTAAGCTCACCAGGCAAATTGAAGAGAAGAAACTAAACCTCAGGGGAAAAATAAGGATGTGATCTAGATTCAGAAGACACTAGCATAAAAGTGATAGCAAGAGAATACTAGGTGTTTCCCAAAACTCATGTGTTTTCTTCCTGGGCACCCACCCAAATTGCCTTTTCCAGTCTCCTGCAGAGGTGTGGCCACGTGCCTGAGTTCTGGTCAGTGGAATGGGTGTAGGGCCCACACACACTTCCCACAGACTATGCTCCATTTTCTGTCCCTTTTCCTAACTAAATGAAAGACTCTTAGAACCAAGCAGAAGACTCAGAACCTAGAATTTAGCTGGAAGGAGCCTGGAACCCGGCATAACCGCATAGCATTGAGACCCCTATACACGCAGATTCCCCCTGGCTCCGATGTAAGAAGTAGCCTTTGATTGTAGTAAGTCACTGATATTCGGGCTTATTGGAGTAGTTAGCCTACTATAAGGTTTTCCAAAATAAATCAATGTCCTACAAAACCTCAGCTGTTCAAGCAAACCTACTGCCATCTACAAATAGCGCACCTACTCCCTCTGCTTTCATTCATTTTATTCATTCTCATTCATCTTCCTAGAATGAGTTTCCTCACACTAATCCTTGTCCTTCCTGTTCTTAATAGTTTTGCCTACGTTTTACATCCTGTATTAAAACAACTCCTGACTTATCCCAGCTGACAATAGTCACTGCAATCATTTCCCAACCCCAGAGCACTTGTGCAAATATTTCCATCCATCTGTAACTGGTTATGACTATGTTTTTATGTTTATTTTATCTGTTATCATGTATCTCCATTTATATTTGTTCCATTCGATTATAAACTCAATATGAACACAGACTGTGTTTCCTATCTCCTTTGTAATTTCCTAGTGGCCTCATATATTGCCCTACACTGTCAGTGCTTCATAAACTCAACTAATTGAAGTTCCAACTTCTACTCACATACTTGCACCAGATGTATAACAACTCACAAAATCTGCGTCCGTAACAGAAACACACACACAGTCTTGCCGTGGCACCCTCGTTTACCCAGCATCATCAGGGAATGAGCTGGCCCATGGAGTTAATCTTGGAAATCAAATATAATGCAGCATGGAGCAACACAGAGGCTAAACAACATAGCACATTTAGCTGGCATCTGAGCCTGAAATGCTCTCCAGCAAATCACATTTTGGCAATAGTCATGAAAATAAGTCTTTCCTAGACATTTGGTAGCAAACAAGTTCAAATTGATCAAAATCGGTTTACACATGTCTGACCTGGGCAACAACTGGTAAAAATATTTTAAATCGGAGGCTGTTGACACTCTCCAGACACCATTAGACCCGGTTGCCACCAACTCACTCTTTAAGACTCAACTCCATAACACAGCATCTGTGCCACCTCCTCTACTCCCCCCAACCAAGTGAGGGGCTCCCTCCTTTGTGATACTGCGTCATTTCGCACAAACATCAATTATAGCATCCGTCACACTAGGCAGTAACTGTGGGCCTTCCTGTCTGCTTCACCCCAACTCACTGCAAACACCTTGGGACAAAGACTGAATCTTACTCCTGTTCAAATCTGACTCCCCCAGAGCCGATGTCGCACCTGTAGCATACTAAGTTACACCAGTCAGGATATTTTTTACTACAAACATCAGAAACCCAATCCAAACAAGCTTAAGAAAAGAAAAATAACCAAGTAACAGTAAGGATAACTTGGCCTAGGAAAATACATCATTAACAGATTGTTTCTACAAATATGTAATTTTTTGGAACAGCTTTATCAAAGGTAAAAAGTTGACGTTAGAGTTGTTTCTTCTCCAAAATATCAAACGAAATAGTTTTCAAAATATACCTGTAATTACTAGAAATAAAAATACTTCAGGATAGAAATATACACTGGATAATCATTTACAGAACACAACTCTGAAGAGCAGAGAAATGTAACATTTATAATAAACCCCATCTAATTCCTCACAGTACTCCTATTATAAATCAAGGGACACAAAAGAAGTTCAACTGGATTTAACTTACCACAGTCAATAACTGAAATTAAAGAAGCAAAAATTACTCCTTAAAAATAAAACTTAAAAGCCAACTTTGAGTATCCACTGTGTTCCTTGCATTGTATTGGACACGAAGAACACAAACATGAATTGTAGGAAGTGCCAGCCCTGAAGGAGAACACAGTCTAACGAGGGGAAGGGGCACAGACACCGCTAATCTTGGTACAGCACGATGCAGGCTGGCATCAGGTCCTCTGAGGGCAAGGAGGGGAAGCAAGAATTGCCATCATCTAGGTAGGTGGCAAGAGCAGGGAATCTTTCAAAGAGGAAATTCTAGTACTTCTGTTCTTCCTCAAAGGATGCAGGTGGGTTTACCGAGAAAGGAAACAGGAAGGAGGGCAGAAGCCAAAGTAGAGAATGAAGAAAGAATACAGTGCTTAGGGAACAGCACCTATTCCCTCATGAGTAGAAAAGCGAGCTTCCCTCTGTACACAAGGGGGAGCCAGTGAAAGTCTGTTGGGTTTTTTAAGTTGAATGCACAAAATATAAAATTAATCATTTTAAAGTGAACAATTCAATGGCATTTACTGAATGAGGTATGCAACCACCACCTCTATCTAGTTCCAAAATCTTTTCATCACCCCAAAGGCAAGACCAATACTCATTAAGCAGTTGTTCCCCATTCCCTGTTTCCCCTACACCCTGGCAACCATCAGTCTGTGTTTTGTCTCTATAGATTTACGTCTTCATATAAATGGAATCATACAATATGTGACCTTTTGTGTCTGGCTTCTTTCACTTAGTACAACATTTTTGAGGTTCATCCACACTGGTACATATATCACTACTTTATTCCTTTTAAGGGCTGAATAATATTCCATTTTATGTATATACCACAATTTCCTCATCCATTCATCTGCTGATGGGCATTTGGGCTGTTTCCACCTTTCGGTTATCGTAAATAATGCTGCTATGAACATGCATGTACTTGTAATTGTTTGAGTACCTGTTTTCAAATCTTTCAGGTAGATACCAAAGAGTGAACTTTCTGGGTAATTTTGTGATGAACGCCCAAACTGTTTTCCCTGGCAGCTGATAGATTCCCATCAGCGAAAGCACAAAGGTAGTGAAGAGGCTATCCCAGCCGTCTAGATGAAAGATGGCAGTGCCCGAGCTAGGACCACAGTGACGGGAAAGAGAAGGAGCAGGCAGAGTGAAGAGCCAATAGAAGGTAGAAACACCACACAAAGCAGAGTCAACTGTAACTCCTGGGTTCCTAGCTTGAGTACTGGATGGATGGTTCAATCATTAACTAGGTTACAGAACAAGAAGAAAGCCCTTCATGAAAGGAAAGAGTTAGAGGGGCTGATTTAGAAGAGCTGACCATCTACCAAAGATGGTCAAGGGTCATCAGGAATTCTGGTCAAGGCATGAGGCTGAGCTTCACTGAAGTTTAGCAGTGATTAAGACAGGATAACTGAAGGAGACACGCAAAACAAGGGAGCTCAAGGAGGGATTTAGGAGAAGAAGAGAAGAGGCCAAGGAAAGCAGTGTGGAAAAAGCTCACATTTGAATGCAAGGTGAACTAAGACCATGAGAGTGAAAAGGAAGCAGCCAAAGGGGAAAAAAATGAACTGTGGCTGAGATTACAAGAGCCAAAAACAAGATTTAAAAGTTCATTATTGATATCTCCTCCAGAAAGGTTGGTTCCTAATTCCCAGTTGGTTTCTCCATAAGCAAAAGTGCTCAGCAAGATTCCTCTTATTCAGAATCATCATATACTGAACACCTCCTGTGTCTGGCATATTTACATATATTATTTTGTATGGTTCTAAAGAAACCCTGTATGGGTATTATTTCCAATTCGCAAATGATAACCCGAGGCTTGGAAGGGTTGCCCAAAACCACATAGCTAGTGTCAGAACCAGGCTGTGAACCTACACTCCCTCTACCGTGCTGCCCCAGCTTCAGTTGCCTATTAAAACAGTCCTCTTTCCTTCCTGTCTTCTGTATAACATTTTTCCAAAGGTTACTTGCTTCTTTAGTAAAAAGACGATTTTACCAAGTAGAGAATCTTGATTCAAGGAACTCAAAGTGCTTAAATATTTAAAATATAACTACTAGAATGGCTATCCAAATTTTTTTTAAATTTAAAGTCCCAATAACAAATTTGCAAACTTCATCAAAGATTTAGCTTCTCTTTATATGAAACCATTGTTATTCATTTAAATTAACATTGTTCATGGAGGAAAAATATTTTGTGCTGTAATCTGTAATTTGGAAGAGTTTAGTATATTTATTGTAGTTTTGATGTATTATTTTTGTCTTTTGCTGCACAAGAGGTATGGGCAGTATTAACCTATCTTAACACTTGGTTAATAGGATATTAATTTAATATCCTGGGAGTCAGTTTGCAAGTATCTGTTCTAATCAATAGAGGAGTGAAGTATCATGGAATCCCAAAAGGATTGATATTTTTCCTCAATAGTTTTCATTTAAGTACCAATGTAAGTACTTGCAAATTAAGGTATTCATGTAATTCATAATATTGTATTTCAAATAAAATAATAACTAATTATCCCAGTCCATCATCCATACCACCCCCCTTCCCTTTCCCCCAGAGAGCACCCAGCCTCTCTATCACCTCTTTAACTTGGAAAACTCAAAGGAGGCTCTCTCTGCAAACTTGCTGGTTCCCTTTCCCTGGGGCAGAAGGTAATTAATTTGACTTAAAAATCCTCCTCTTCAAATTCCTTCTGGGCTGTAATAAGCTAAGATCTTGTTTATGTAAACAAAAGTGCTTAATTAAACAGAGTATCTGATAATATCAGAAAGAACTGGAAAGATTCTCATGCCACCATTTTATTAATCAAAATTTGACTCTATCTATGCAACTATGAAGATATATCAGTCTTTAAAAAGGTAACTATTTTAACTTTCTACTGATTTTATGCCTTTTTTTTTTACTAACTTCATCTTATTCAAAATTTAAATCAAATTCATTGAAAATTAATTGGAGAGAATGATTAATTTTCAGTGGGAAATAAAGACCACAATCTGTCAGTGAAGTCTAACACTTCCGTCTGTAAAGTGGAAAATAACCCCTAGCTGAGCTAATAAAACCTACAAAATGGCTAATAAGTGGATCTTTTGTCATATATGACGTTGTTATCAAATACAGTGGCCATTTCTAGACCCCAAATCTTCTTTCCCCTTTGTGCATTTGCTTATAATTTCCTCTTAAATTTCTCATCTAGATCTCCTGACCCTACACAAAGCAGGGAATTTGACTGCATTTGATGAGATTTTCTTCTAGAACTTCTTACCTCCTTGCCTTTCCTGATTCTACTCTTCAGCCTTGAAAGTTCTGGTTTTTTATTTCCTTTGGAGTATCTTTGTTCTTCATACTTTCCAATCTCTACAACTGGTCACTCGCAAACCTACATCTGCATCCCTGTCCTCTCACACAAGCTTTTCTTTACGGCTCGATGGGCATTTCTACTCTAATACAGCAACAATAATTCATATGCAGCATAATCCCAAGAGAGTTATTTCTTTGCCAAACCAGCTCCATAGCTCAATCTTCCCCTTGTGATTATTGATATCACCATTCTTCTAGTCACACAAAACTCTGGAGTCACCTTTGACTCATTCCTCTCCTTCATCCTGAATTTAATCATATTACGTATCTTTCAATACATAATAATAAATAATGTAATTATGTGGGGTTTTTTTGGTGAGGAAGATCAGCCCTGAGCTAACATTTGATGCCAATCCTCCTCTTTTGCTGAGGAAGATTCGCTCTGGGCTAACATTCGTGCCCATCTTCCTCTACTTTATATGGGATGCGGCCACAGCATGGCTTGACAAGCGATGTGTTGGTGTGTGCCGGGATCCGAACCTGCGAACCCCGGGCCGCCGCAGCGGAGCTCGCGCACTTAACTGCTTGCACCACCAGGCCAGCCCGTGAAATAATTTTTTCAATAAGGATAATTCATTCATGTTTAGTAACTTCATATAAAGGCATAAAATAGCTTCTGCCTTGACACTGGGCTCAGAAAATGTGGCCACTGCACTCCCGGCTCCCTACTTGCTCCTTTACTTCTAAAACAACAATAACCACAGCAACTTACCTGCTGGACAGCCTCATGTCGGGTTCCATGACAGGTGTGGTTCCGAGGCCGGGGACAGGCAGTGAGCCAGCCTTTGCTGGTCATCTCCCACTACTCAGGTCTAGACATTGCCTGCACCTGGGGCTAAACAGCAGCCTCCTCCAAACATCTGGAAATTACACTGACCTATGAATTTTCTACCATAATAATAACTAATATATGAGAGCAAAAAAGGGCAAAGTCATCGTAAAGAAACAGAGTGACTTCTAAGACACATCAAGATTTGATTTTTACCTGATGACCTAAAAGGAAGAATATGACACTCAGAAAGGGATTCCTTAACCACAGACACTACTTAGAAAATGAAAGCCACAGAGACAAATGCTGCACGTGGCCTTCCACACACTATACCCGGAGAAGCAGCCTTGGTTAACAGACTTTGAGGAGTCCCGTCCTACTGACCAGTCCATAGTCGGTAGGCAGCACTAGGCTATTAGTCTGACTCACCCTACTCCTCCATTCTGATTCCATGCTCACTGCGCCCCTTCTGAGTGTGATCTGCTCTCTACCTCAGAAGAGAATGTTAGGTTCTCGCTAAGACAAGCATTCCATCTACGTGACTGTATTTCTCATTGTAAATGAATAATTTGGCATTCTGGTTTTATTAGCCTCATAAATGTGGTTAATGTGAGTCCACCCGAGAGAGATGGATCTGCCCTCTGAGTGCCGACAACATCAGACTTCCACATTGGCTAAGGTGAGTGACAGACACCTGGCCAGACACAGTCAAATAAACAAGGCAGTGAACAGTAGTTTTTAACTAACGTTGAACGATATTTTGTAATGCTGAATATAGGGGGTAGCATTTACATTCCAATCAAATTGCTTTGAACTAGTCATGGGTTATCATCTGAATGATGCAAATTAAGAGATGAAAAATAACTATCATTGAAAATTTTTGTCATCTTATTAAATGAATGATGTGTTTTATTTTAATAGCTTTGGAGGGCCAGAAGGAAGAATTCTACCTACATTCAATCTCCACTGCTCTTGCAAGGATATAAACGAGTACCTTGTACAGCTTCAAAGAAAGATGCTACTAGTGTTGTTGGTAAAACTATGGCAGAGGGACAGAAAGCTAGAAACCAAGGCTATGCTTTGCTGAAGGACCAAGTATCCCTCAACATAAGAATCTTGATCCTCTCAAAGGATCAAGATCTCCAAGACAGTCTCAGAAGGAGACATTACACCTCGCGTCCAGATAATATCTTACATGGGACTTGATTCTTCTAGAATTACAGCCCCATTAACCAGGTTGGCTTTCCAGAGGGAAGATCAAGAATATCAATCCTTATCACAAAATGATCACAAATATACCTTTATAGGGCCATTTACAACCATCCTGTACCTACCTCATTGACCCTGAAAGCCTTCAGTAATAAATCTCACCAAGAACAAACCTTGAATCCAAATGGATTAATCCTTCACTAACTTTAAAAAACTATACTCACTCCCAGTTTTCAAGTTTTTTATTGGTCATTTCTCTTCAAGTTTATTCCTCTACCTACTGGACTCGCCCACTAGTAGCCTTCCATGGTTACTAAGAAATTCCCCAAATAGGCAATCGGGGGAGGGGAAGATGGTAGCACTCAGACTAATCAACCTTTAGTGCAGGGTTATGTGTAGTCACATTAACTTATTTGAAAATTTTTACTCAACAAAAAGAATTGTTTCTGCTACTTATTCTTTTGCTTTTATAATAATTAGAATGCTTCCCATTGCGCTGCATGGTTTTAAAATAATTACAGCAAGTCAATAATGGTCATTTAAAATGTAATGAATTGATGGCTAATCTACACATCCATTCAATCATTCAACAAGCATTTGCTTATCAAATACATTCAATTATTTTCAAATTCTGGATTAGTCTGCAAATATTTGAGTTTCTGCCATTTTACTTTGTAATGGAAGTCCTCAGTTTCAAAGCATCCAAAACAGGACTCATCTTCTGGCACAAATCTGCTCCTTTTCCTACATTCCGTTTCAGGGAATAAAAACACAATCCACTGAGTCAGAAACCTTTGCTTATCATGACTCGCGCCTTCTTCCTCACCCCTCACATTCATTCAGTTATTAACTTCTGTAGATTTTGCCTCCTTATTTATCAAGCCCATCCCTATTCACACGGCTTTTGATCAGGGTGCCATCTCTTGCCTGGAGGATCTCATAGCCTCACACTGGCATCTCCTTCCTCTGATCTCACCTCCCTCCTCTCTCCTCCACATCACCACCAGAGTTAGCCTTCTAAAGTTCAAATCTAATCAGCTCACTCCCAAGCTGACCCTTTGTAGCTCTTTCAGTTTAATTCAATTCCCAGGCACTGTGATAGGAAATATAAAATAACGTTCAAAATCTGTTGCACAAAATATATGTCTTAATGATTTCCCAAACTATAGCTTTCTAGCCCTGTTTCCTGTCATCTGATTACGTGTGTCCAGTCACAACCACCTATATAGATTTCCCTACAGCTTTTCTGCCTCTGTGCCTAGAACGTCCTTCTCCACTTTATCTACCTGCCTAGTTCTTTCTCATCCTTCAAGATTTAAAGGGTTCCCATGCTCTTGACATCCACTCCTGAGCCTCTACAATGAGTCTGGGGTCCCAACTCCACGGCACAAGAACATTCTGTACCTGCCTCTTCCAGAGCATACATCACACTAGTTGCAACTGCTGCTTTGCACATACGTCTGTCTCCACTCCTGCCCCTCCCACACTAGGACTGGGAGATCCCAAATGGCAGGCATCATGAGTAGTTCACCTGTGATCTCCAGCAGCCTGCTCAGTAGCAGTTATGGAGTAGACGCTCAATACACATGTGCTGGATGACTCCATGACGGAAAAGATTTCTACCGGAGTTATGCCATGGGTTCCACAAGTGGAAATAAAGACAAAGTAAATCTAGAGGAAAATATAAATTGAAAGGTCTTCTTGAGGGATACAAATTAGGTATTTGAGAGATTAAGTAAACCCTAGAGAAGTTTCAGAGAACACAAGTCAAATGATATCAGTGATAGAACAATGAAGACAACAAAAGAGACATGTGTCCAATCTACTCAGTTATTGGTGGTGCTACTATGGTTGGTGACACCCCCAAAGATGACACACCACATTAGCTGTATAAAACCAAATTCAACCTCCAGGGTCCTGATAAGAAAGATATATAAATACAAGATTTTCTCATTCTTATCATACAATAACAGACCAGTCAAAAGCTAGAATCCTAACCACATTTATGGAATAGTCAAGTTATCAATTACTATATCTTAATCAATCATTGTTAACACATGGCATGTGTCTGTTTCTATATTACTGACATAAACCAGAAGGAGTTACCTTCTATATTTTTTTAACTGAGAAGCTGAAAGTTAAAGAAAACCGTCCTATCGAGTCTTTTCTTTGACAAAGGTCTGCTGTGGGCATGCAGAAAAGACAGTCTTACAGAGTAAACAGAATCCTTTTTTTCAGTTAAATGATCACCGGATTAACTATGCCAAATGCTCAACTAGGGATTTTTTCTGTTGTTCCCAAAGTATCCTGAATGCTATAAACAGCTGTAAAACCCCCCAAATGCTTTATAAGGTACCTACAAAAAATGCAAGCACATACTCATCATAGAGAAATTAATTAGTTGAAAAATTTATTAGAAGAAGGAAGGGAAAGAGGCAATGACTATTGAGGAGTAAACGTCCTCAATCCATGGTTCAATTGGAAAACTCATCAAGAAATACATCAAAGTTATTTGCTTTATCATCTGTATGTATAAACTTTCTCCCATTTTGTTCTAATATTAAGGCAGCTATGTTCTTGCCCAAAAAAAGCCATTAGTGAGCATGTGGCCAAGATACGAAGCATAAGTGTAGGGTCTGTCCAGTCCCATCATCTTCTTGTCATTTCCAAAGGCTCCATTTCCAGAAAGTACATATAAAAAGTTGACAGAAGTTGCCTTTTGCCCGCCTCTGTCAGCTTGGAGACTTCAAGGCCTAGTTAAGTGAGCAAACTCTCCCTTCCCACACACTCCTCTTTCTTGCCCCAGAGGCAGGCGCTCTTTGAACCACTGTAGGACAGAGGCAAGGCACTCACTGGCCTTGAGTGTTAAGCCTACATGACCGAGTCATCTCCCTCCTCTGTTTTTCCTTTCCTTAATGTTTGTTTTTCCTTTCTGTGCAGGCAGAAATCATTTCATCCATGAATACTTTTCCTGGTGTAAACAGCTTTAGCATCTATTACATAATGCTTGTTAAAGTAACTAAACAAGGACGCCATTAGACTGGGGTAGCTCTAACGCCTTGGTAGCTACGTAAGCAAACCAAAGCCTAAGCCAGAGTCAATGAGCTGGAATCCAAGAAAGTGCAACTAAGGAACAACCAATCACAAACAGCCAACCAGGCTTTCCCCAAAATGGCACCCACTTAAGCTATAGCCAGTCCAATAGGAGCTTTGCTTTGTTTCAGTGTCTGCTCTATACAAACCTTGCCCCTGGCTCCTGTCGGTGGAGTGCTCCTAATCACCTTCATGTGGTTCTGCTCAATTCGAATCAGTGTATCCTCAGATAAACTCTTGAAAAATTTTAATGTGACTCAGCTTACCTTTTAACATGATTAATGCTTTAAGTTGTAATTTAACTGAGAATTGCAATACTTAGAGATTATAATTCTTAAATATATAGGCAATAAATCACCAAACCAATGATTTCTTCAATCTGATTCGAATATTTTACATATTGGCATTTGGATATATATTACCGAAACTGTACTTGTCAAAAACTTTTCCAGAACTTCCATTTTCTTCTATTGATGTAGACAGAACTAAGAGTGGAAATTAATAACGATAATTATCTATAAGGATATTGATAGTTTAAAAAAAAAGAAACATATTTCTTTCATATGTTGAACCATGACAAAATGTTTAGTTGTTACTTTAATTAATATCCACTTTACCCAAGTATAGGAAATTTCAAGAAATGCTCCAAATTAAGTCATGGTAATATCTAAGAAGAACAAAAAGAAATTAAAATTATTTTGACATATAATCATTTAATAATTAGTCTTGTAAATTCATAAAACTATATTGTCTAAAATCAAAGATTCAGTACTTAAAATTTACTATTTTAAGTTTATAATTTTTACAAAATTTACAACCTTATGCTGTCCGATGGTTGTTATTGTTATCACTTGTTTTATAAAGACCACAGGACAGCTTCTGTTTGAGGAAAAACACTACATTACTAACATTCAAAATCCAATTCTAATTTTAGTATGTCTCTGATCACTGGAAATAATAACAAAAAATTTCTGTAAATGGCTGTAGCTAACTCCCCCCTCTCAGGGATCATCTTAATTTTTTAATCCATCCTGAAAAATGTAACACTTTTTCCGGCAGCTGATGCTTTTAAACATGCTGGACCGGGCTGAGCATTCCTTCATCCTGATGTCATGCGCCAGCGTTTGTCTCAGAAGACATCTTTTGTAGTTGTAACCAAAAGGGAAAAGAAATCAGAGCTGTGAACAGGGAAAGAGGGAGAGGAGGAAAATTGCTTAGACCAATTCACTCAAAAGAATTCTGACACAAACCTGTATATTTTTAGCCACTCAACATGCATAACTTGAAAATAAAGCCTTCTGACTTTTATAACAGATTGTGCTTATTCTCACACTATTGGTTTTAAAACTACTCTCTGCTTTATGGTAATGTGTCACAGGGAAGTTAGCTATAGTTTCATGAAAGACGTTTTCATTCCTGACTGGCATCTTCTCAATAGCTGGGGCCCAGGCACACGGCTCTCTTCCCGGCAAGGCCCTCCACGCTGAAACAGTGCAGCATTCATAACTTATTCTCAGCACCGCGGGGCAGCTCCAGAGAAAAGCTTCTCCAACCTAATGGGTTACATCACTGAAAAGTCTTCCACTTGGCCTAGGTGAAAAACATGAATGCATGCCTCATTCATTTCTCCACCTTAAAAAAAAATAAAATAAAATCATATCCACCCAAAGCTAAAGACCTGCATTCCCACAGCCCAGCTCAATCAAAGCCACAACTCTGCTCTTCCCGAATCATGTGCAGTGGTCCTGCCAACTTCCTAAACTACCACTAACCTTCAAAATCATTTTCATAACTTGTGCCACTATTAAAAATGCCCAGTAAGATACCAAAAATAACTTAAAATTTGAATGGAAAAGTCTTTGATTGGTGCTAGCATTGCCTTTAGGTTTAGGTCACATTTTAAAAATATCCTTGACATATAGTCATGGAACCAAAAACCTCACCCTCCCCACTGACATCAACACACACAAACCAGTGCACACAGAGGTTCCCCTCTCTCTTCTCTCCACACTTTCCCTGATGGTCAAAGAAAATTAGCTGCATCCAAATCTTTTCAGAGTCTGTCAAAGGCAGGATTCTTTGGAAGGTAGGCACCCAGGAGTCCATCCAAAATATTTTAAGTTGAAGAGAATAAACTTTCCTGCCTGCTCATTAGAATATGCAATTTCAGCCTGAACCATCATGAATGGCATGAGAACATTTCCACCTTATTCTCAAAACACAGGTATATATTCACACTTGGAAAAGAGAAAACAAAACCATTGCTCATATTCTCTTCTCTGAATCACACAAATGACAGAGGGCATCGTATAGCTGGTGCTCCAGTCATGATTTTTTAAAATGATGTAAAACATCCAAAACCACAGCTGCACACAGACTGTCTGAGAGGCATGCAGCGCTCTCTGCTCAGAGTTCAGAATCCTCACAGTGCCATCCATGTGGGCTCTTAGGGTTGCTGTGACAATAGCAGCAGCTCCACATCCTTACTGCTGTCTGTCTGAATGACAAGCGAAAGCCACGTCAATTATGAAGAATCGTGGACCTCATGACTAACAACTCACTCAAAGCCATTTATATCCTTGATGGTGTAAATCCATCCTCGCTCACCAACCCATGACATGATAGAACTTTATAGCTTCTCCTAGGCTATTTCCATGCATTATGGAGAATCAAGCTGCTGCCGTCCATGTTCAGGATCTGAATCCTAAACATCCTTGTGAAATGCTCACTGAAATCGACTGTTGCACTCCTATGAGCCTGAGATCTTTTTTCTGCTTTCTTTTCCTTTCCATGATGCATGCTTTCTTATGAGGTTGTTGATTTTTTGTTTTGTTTTGTTGGTTTTTCAAACATAATCTCTAACTGACATACGTGGAAAAAAAGATATCCTCCCCAGAAAGTCTACACTGAGAATTCCAAAAGAGGCTCAATTCTTTTACCAAACATAACATATATTTTGGGCATTAGATAAACTCTACAAAAAAAAAAAAAGCATAAACATTAATTCTTGAAATACTAAACGTCTCAATTTGCATAAAAACAGCCTAACGTCAACAAGGTAGACTTTTTTAATAACCAAAGACCCCCTCACTGTGATATTTGTGTAATATCTATTTTTGTGTACTGTAGATTTCTGGCTTTTCAAAAATGTTTAATAGCCTCTAGACTGTGTAGGTGTGCCTCCCTCCTCCAAGACATGTCATGGAAGCCCTCCCTAAACTAAGTAAAAATGAGACATTGGCATATATAAAAATCACTGTTACCAAGCCCATCTATAGGATTCCTTTCTTTGTTCCCCATTTCCTTTATCAATATACATTATCCACTTGTTTATCTAAGTGTGATTATAAGTATATCTTGCTGAGACAGCATTCTGGAATGTCATGCCCAGATGGCCCTTATAAATATCAAGTAATAATCATTACCACAATTTAAAGAACTCCCTTTATGAGGGAATAGATACAATTTGGCCCTCAAATTCTTTACATCTTTATGCACATTATGCCCAGGACTTAACTGGTTGGCAAGGTAGATATCAAATCAGAAAACCTCCCTTAATGCAATGGTCCTTAACAATTAAATCAGATACCGCGCTTTTAGAACACAGAAATGAGTGAGCTGGAGCTGTAGACTTGGTGGCCATTCCTCCAGAAACTCTTTCAGAAGACAGGGCAAAAATTCACAGAATATTCACATGACTAAGGATAATTAACGTCAACCATTTCCACTCTACAAAAGAAAATAGAGCTTCTGTTAAAAACGAACAATAAAGACATTATTTTGGTTCCATTGTTTTCTTTTTTTTTGAGGCAGTTCCCATCTCTAAAAAATACAGGCAAACACAACAGTATTCCAGCTATCCCGATGCTACCCAATTTGCTGATAATGTTGTTGGAATAAATTCTGTGAATACTATAAGAAAACAAAAACCTGCTTTAAACATTATTTTCCATTCAAAATACAGCACAAGAAAGGCTTATAGAGAATTGAAACATAAGCATTTAGGTAGTTATTCAATTTACATGGCCACATCTCCAAAGATTGATGAAAACAAAATGCTGATAAAAGAACACCAGATCTCTGCTTTTTCCTTTTTTTATTTTTTTGGAGGAAGACTGGCCCTGAGCTAACATCTTGTTGCCAATCTTCCTCTTTTTTTTTTTCTCCCAACTATATACATAGTTGTATATCCTAGTTGTAGGTCCTTCTAGTCCTTCTATGCGGGACACTGCCTCAGCATGGCTTGATGAGTGGTGAGTAGGTCAGTGCCCAGGATGCGAACCGGCAAATCCCGGGCCGCCGAAGTGGAACACATGAACTTAACCGCTATATCACTGGGCCAGCCTCTCTTTCCTTTTTTGTATTTACTTAACCCTTTTGAGCATTTTCACCTTATATAAGCACTAAAAAAGTGGCAAGATTTAGGGGCCGGCCTGGTGGCGCAAGCAGTTAAGTGTGCGCGCTCCGCTGTGGCGGCCCGGGGTTCACTGGTTCGGATCCTGGGTGCACACCAACACACTGCTTGGCAAGCCATGCTGTGGCAGCATCCCATATAAAGTGGAGGAAGATGGGCATAGATGTTAGCCCAGGGCCAGTCTTCCTCAGCAAAAAAAAAACAAATGTGGCAAGATTTATATAAGGATATCACTCATCAATCTAAGTGGAAGATCTCTGAAGAGCAGAATGAGGAAGAATCCATATAAAATTCTAAAATATAGTGGGATTAAAACCAAACAAAACTAAGATTGACCCATTATAATCCAGGTCAGGGTTACATCTAAACAATACTCAATACACTTTCAGAACATGAGACAACATATAATGTGTTATATATACCGAATCTAGTCAATTAAGTAGTCAATTAAGTCTTCATTTTAAACCACGTTTTATTAATTTTTCTTCTGAGTGAGTTTTTCTGTACTACATTTAATAATTCTATTTCATTCAATAAGTTTTGATAAATTACATAAATATAGCACAGCATCACTAATTTTTAGCCATTACTGGAGAAGGAAACCCAAAACATATTATATTAGTTTCAGCCAAAGATTTAAATTTATAGTGTTTGGCAAGAACTTTTGCAATGAATACTGGTGTATATTATTTTTTCATTTATAAAGGGAAATTTTGCATTCAAGATTATTGCTGGAAGAATAAAATTAAGTGAAAACCTACAATGCCAGATAAAAGTGTCCATCTCAAAAATGAATGATTTAACATAAGTGAGCGCCCTGCCTCCTGAATACTGGGAATATACACAGGTCATTTAATCTAATAAATCATTTCATCAATATAAAGCACGCACACACACACACAATTTGGTGTGGTAAGGAGTGGGAGAATTTCTATAGTCCAAAAAAAAATGCAAAATTTCACAAGGAAAAGTTTTTCAGGTTTATAAATTCTAAAAAATATTCTAAGAAGGACAGAACTTAAGGATTTCTTTGTCTTTGATGGAGAATATATTCACTATAATTACTAGTTGAGGACAATGAAAATCTTCCTCAATACCTTTGCGTAATGGCAATGTGCTATTCAAACACCTACAGTTCTGTAATTTATAACTGCATTCCATGCTGCAAACTGTTACAAATGGCCAAACTAGACACACACCATTTCTGGTACAGCCTCAAACTTTTAAATTATTCCTGTCACTACACAACAATAAATGAAAGCTGTGAGCTACCCACAAGCTTTACTTGAACCAATAGTTTTAACTCTGCCTCCACCACCTGAGTGATATTAGCAGCTGGGAAACTGAATGATTTTAGTTTCACTTTCTTTCTTTTCCTTTATCCTACGGTTTGCAGTAAAATGCCCACTGACTGGTTCATATAATGTAGTGGACTGATGCAAGGGACCATGCAGAAGATAAGTGTATAGAATTTAGAAACTAATTGGATTTGAGAAGGAGGAAATTGTCTTAAATACTGCCAAGGCTGGAACATACGTAACAGAAGTAAAAGCATGAGGTGAGAGGTTAATTATTTAAGGAATACACACAGATAGAGCCATTATTTTAAGCAGTAGCCTATTTTGGAACTTGAGGTGCTGGACTGATACCTTGAGAGAAGAATGAGTTATAAAAATAAAGCAGAAACTGAGGCAAGACATGGGAAGCAGAGATGAAATGTAAGGGGCCATCAGCATAGAGCTGCTATTTGATACCCGAGGAATGGATGAGATCATCCAGGGAGAACGTGTAAATGGAAGAGAAACTGGCCTGGGATTATTCGCCTTTGTGTGATGAAGAGTCGAGTGTGCGTTGGTTGTGCCCATCAAGACAGTATACTGCTGCAGCTCTTACCGCCACCTGACCAAGATGGAGAAATGAGATGCACACTGCTGTCAGAACACCTGGGAAACGCCTTTGCCATACCTTAAAGGGAATCCTTTATGGCTTGAGCAAAAGAGTCAACAGAGATCTATTTTTAAATAGTCAACTTTCTCAGTATTTGTCTAATCAAAAGAACATGTTATTTTTCAGTAAGAATAAAAATAAAGTCTGAAAATTTTAATGTAACATACAATTTATATAGTTTCTCAGCAAAACCTTTACTACATAGTGACACAACTGCGCTTAACATGTACCCTGTTAAAAATAATTAAACGGCTGCCACATTTCACATCAGAGGTGGATTCATTTCCATACTGAACTCAAAGATCACTTTCTAGAAAGTAGTCTCAAGATGCGTGTTCCGTTCACAAAAGCTCTTCAGATGAAAGATGTTTTTGCAAATGCAAAATATGAATTATTGTCATCATCATCATTTTTATTGTGCTAGGCATGTGAATGGATTTTGCATCTGGTGGCTCTAAGGTTTTACCACAGCAGGGTGGCTGGGTTAAAATCTAAATTCCTAAAGCAATACTGTAATACTTTGAACCATAGTGACATCCAAGAGGGATAATGACTTTCTGATGAAGTGAGCAGCTCCTGCGTGGTAAGAAGAGAAACGCCAGGCCTGGAACCTGGTGCAAACTCACTGCTAACTCCTGGCTGAAAGTGGATAATAAATGGCTGCAGGCATTTCTTAGTTCTCCTGTGTGAACCTCTAACAGCGAGAACCACTGCAGGCCACAGTGCCCAGGAGCCTAACGATTTGAAAGATATATACGTGTGAGTGTGTATATATATATATTGCTAAAAAACTAAATTGAAATACTATTTTCTAAATACCTTCCACAACATAAGTGGCCTGTATCTTCTTTCAAGAGAGAGTATCAGTTTATTTCAAATTTAGAGATATTGGCCTCCATTCAAATTCATGGCGGTTATAGAAACCAATGTTCCGTGCCCTGATTCAGGTGGCAAGCATTAAATCTTTTTCCGGCTGTCATGCAACAACAACTTTAATACAAATTAGCACTGCCAAACTCAGTTTCCTGGGCTCAGAGGTCCTTGATGCCACTCCGTGAATTTTATTTAGACTTTCACATGAACTGTGCTCTTTTGAAATGGTAGCATCCAAGGAGAAAAACCTAAACAAAGTACAATTTAATTATTCCCAATTCAGTAGTCTAATTTACAACTCACTACAAAAAAAAAATTAATATCCCCCTTTTGTTATTTTGATTAATGTGAAACTTAATCATTATGTCATACAGGAGAACGTTCTTAAATGCAAATTCCGTTTTTATAACTGTGGTTCTCCTTTCAAGCTGTTTACACTGAATAGAGACCTGTCAATCAAGACTAATTCAGAAATATAGTACTGTGTTAGTGTCTCATGGTTCCTGAGTCAAATCTTTCCAAAGCTCACAACCATGGGAACAACAGACCAAAGTAAAAGAGTCGCCTCTTCTCACTAGAGAGGAAAACCCAATTAACTCTGAACCTGACACTCCAAACAACTTTGGGATGACTTCCAGCAAGGAAAGATCTGTCAGAGAAACAATATTTCAAGCTAGGAACGGATTCCTCTTGTTTCTCAAATTGGTTTTTAATTAAGACCCCCCAGGGAAAAACACAGTGATAAAGTAGTTCGTTTTAGCTTCCTGGTCTCTGGTTATGTGATATGCTCAAAATCATGATCCTCTGGCGAATTTTAACACTCGCAGAAACTCTATTTAGCTGCTTTAGAATTGACATAATAATACGTCATTTCATTTCTTTAAAAAAAAGTTTCCGACAAGTCAATTGGTATGATTTGAAAACTAAACTGACTCCTGGTTCAGTAAGCTGCTTTTACTTAATAACCACTTCAAAGCCCACAAAACGAGCAATGTAACACAGAAAAGTCCTCATTCCAAATTTTGGTTATGTAGTTTTACTCTTTCTTGACCTGAGAAATCCAGGATCTAGTATTTTTAGATTGGGAAAAAAGTCTGAAAATTTTAAAAGCAAAGAGAATTTGGGGAAAAACGTGATTCCCTCGAATGCTCACTCCACCACCATGTTCTTAAATAACAAAATAGAGCAAAGGATGCTAAGGTGCCTGCTCTATTGCAGCCCTCAGGCCCCAAGAAAGAGATGTCACAAATAATGGCCCACAAATGTGTATGATGGTTTTAAAAAGCCTTAGAGACTGTGACGTGCAGGAGAGTGCCATCAGACAGACATGGCTACTTACTACTTATGTGACCTTCAACTGCAACCTCTGCTCTCTGAGCCCTACTGCTCTAAATTGTAGAATGAAAACAAGAGATATTGGCAAGGATTAAAGGAGAAAACATGTCTAAGCAGTGACGCACATAATACGCACTAAATGACGGTTAGTTCTGAATCTTACTCAAACTTCCCAGCAATCAGTGAAGTGTGCATTAGTATCCCCATTTTACAGAATAAGAAACTAGGGCTCAGCTCATGCAGTTTGCTCGAGGGCTCACAGGTTTTAAGTGGCAGAGCAAGGAGAGACAAGTAGCAATAAGCAGAATAATAACAATACTAACAGCAAACATTTACTGTGCGCCTACAATGTGGCAGGCACTATACTAAGCTCTTTAAGATGTTATCCAATGTAATCTTTTTAAGGACCCTGTGTGAGTCACACTATTATTCCCATTTTATAGATAAGGAAAACTAAGGCTTGGAGTAGCTGAGCAATTTTAAATCCCTCAGCAATTATTTATTGAGTTCTTAGGATATTCCAGGCATGGGGGATTCAAACACGAGAGGACAGACAGGATTCCCAACCTCTCAACTTTACAAAAATCACACCTAAACATCTTGAAAGGTTGTCACCTTGGAGACGAAGGAAAATATCAATCTAAAACTGAACATCGTCATTATCTGACACTTTGTCTTTGGGGGAAAAAAATAACAACCAACCACTTGAAGACCTTTCCTCACTAATCCATCCAACATTTCTCTAGTACACAATTATCATTTCTATTTTACAGAGGAGTAAACTGAAATACAGAAATAGTAACAGTCTTGGATCTTTGGATTAAAAACAGGTTTCAAAAGTGCAAATGGAACGTTTCTGAGGGCCTGGAACCTAGACACCTAGTAAGCCCCCTCAGTGCCAGAGGCCCAGTTTCCTCCATGAAGAGTCTGGGAGGCCTTCCTTCCATCCAGCATCCCAGCACCCAGAGCTACACACAGCTGTTAGGATTTATATACACACAAACTCCACCACCCTCTTCCAATTTCCTGTGCCTGAGACAGAAGCTTCCAGCCAGTACCACCACTTTGCACAACTCTAGGGGGCACCATTCACTTCAAATACAAGGGAAACCAAGCTCTGTGAGTTGCACAAGGCATGGCCCTGAGCCCAGCTGTGTATCTGGGCTTTTCCTTTGGGGTAGGGTAGGACATGTTTGTTTTCCCCAAAGTGGTCTGTCTCCACCCCAACTCCCAACCTTACAAAAGAGTCAAAAGCAGAATATATACACCCTGCTGAAGAACAGAGCCTTGCACATCTGGAATCCAGCCTCTTCTTCAACTCACTAGCTGAGTGACTCTTGGCAAGTTTTACCACCTCCTCACGTCTCCGTTTCCTCATTTTTAAACAGGAAAATAACAATAGCACCCAACTGATAGGGTCATTGTAAAGATTAAATGAGATAATAAATTACCTAGCACAGTGCCTGGCACATGTAGGCTCAACAAATATCATTAGTGGTTAGTTATATTTATTATCATTTTAACTCCAATTTTGCCATTCCTCTCCAATTTTTACCCAGATTCATCCAATGATAATTTTGAGAAATACCAGGAAAAAATAACACTAAAAGAAGAAATAAAATTTTAAATGAGACTCCAAAATAGATTTCAGATCTTCAGACATTGCCTGTGCTGTGTGCCTTCTAAAAGAATGACAATATTGACAGAAACTTCTGAAATTTTTCAATCCAGCTATTTTACGTGTTTTTTCTCCTCTATTGACAATTCAATTGAATAAATAGATTAGTTTTTTGTGTTGTGTGTGTGTGTCTCAGAGACAAAATTTATAAAAAAGGAATAATGGTCTTATGTCCAGAAATACCAACTAGAGAAACCTGGAATAGAAAGTCCTGACATCTTTGGATCCTACAGTCTGTTTTAAAGCATAGAAAACACAAGGAGGCAAAACCTTGATGCCAGCTCCAAACAAGGAAAATGAACAGTTTACCTGATGGACTATAAGCATAATTATGGTGACAATTGGTGTTTTCAGCTGCTGTAATCTAAAAATAACTTTAAAAATATAATTTTATGCAGTGAAAACAGTGTCTTTTTTTTTTTTTTAACTCTGAAGACATATACTCAACAGGAACGAGTCCTCTGAGAACAGAAGAGAAGGGCCAACTCAAGGTTTAAAGATAGAATGGAGTCTCTAGAAAATCCACATGCACACACATCCACTCTCGAGTCTCTGAGTGTGCTGACTAAACAGCTCTGTGGATGGTTGGAGTGATGGCCTAAACTGATAGACTGAAGTTGCCTTGATTCTTTTCTTCTGATTCCTCAGTAGGGGTTTGTTTAAATAAGGGTGTCAGCTCAGATAATTAACCTTAGTCAACAGATATTTCTACCTGACATAAATTGCAAAGCCCTTTCCTGCTCTCAATGTTCAGCTACGCTCTGTGTGTGTGTGTGTATATATATATATATATCTATACTAATAAACGAAGCATTGACTAATGTCAGTATCTAAATGAAAAACAACTAAGAAACAATAAACTCTTGTAAAAAACAGGAAAGAGGTATGGATTTCGGCCCGTAAATCATTTAAGCAGTGATCTCCAAATTTCTTTGATCATGCACCACCATCAGTAAACATTTTCTAGACTAGGCCTTTCATATGCACGTATCTATTTCTAAATTATAACTATGTACAACTGTATGAAGACAGCACATACATTACAAAATACAAACAAGAAATAAATTTGAAAAGGCAAAGTTAAAAAATGAATATAAACAGAAGTGTCATGATTTCCTTCCTGAACCAAAATGGGTCTTCCCACAAACCACCTGGTGTGTGCACATCCCATTTTGGAGACTCCTGATTTTAGAGATCAAGGGCAGGTGAGAAACCCAAAGACCTAGTATGAGAGCTGTCTTCTTAACCACCCCCACCACCTCACTTACTGTCTACATGGATGTTTCTTAAAGTGGAGGCCGGGGGCCACCTACATCAGAATTGTTTGAAGTACTAGTAGATTCCCAGTCTCCATTCCTGCCTGACTTAATCAGTAGGCCTGTAAGCCTTGATGTTTATCAAGCTCCCCAAGAATTTTTAAGCACACTAATGTTTGAAAGCTACTGATGTACACCAATCACCAGGAGCTGATCGCCAGGGCTCCTTCTTGATTGTGGTCCCCAAGGTTGCCAGGAGAAGAAAAAGTCTATGGTTAGAGTGGTTCCAGCAAAACACACACGTACCACCACCACCACAACAGCAACAACCACAACAGCAGCAACAAAAAACCTCCAAGAAAGTCAGTCACCTTTAAGAAGCAGAGATGCTGTCAACACTGCAGAGCTGTTTGTTATTGTTTTGTTCTATTAACTACAGGAGCTATCAATCCTCCATGATCTGTTGCATTTTTAGTCTTCCTTTCCTACAAAAGACTTCACATTCCTCTACTAAAAAAAAATTTTTTTAATAAAAATTGATATGATACTAATATAATAAGAAATGGTGAACACATTTTGCTCCATCACACTGGTTCAGTGATTTAAAGACAGTAAAGATGCTTCTTTATAAATCTCCTCTGTTGAAAACATCAGCGAAAGTGACCATGACCACTTGAAAGAAATAATGGAAATAAGTCCCTTCTAGAAACCGAAAGAAAAAAGAAACATATTTTCTCAAACAAAGACAAGGAATCACCCAGCTGTTAATACAAGTTCTCTAGGCTGGTGATATTAAAAAACTTGGTGTGGGGGCTACAGGTTCTTCATTCAAATATCCCATATATTAGAAGTCTTCAATCATGCAAGTTGCAGACTTTTATATCAAATTTTTGCTGAGATGGTACAGCAGAAAACTATCCTACCAATAGTCATACTCTAACCATAGACAAATCTAGAGATCATGACTGATTACCTACTAAATTCTGAGAGATTATTTCATTGATCAGACATCTTTCTATATTTATTCTCATTAGTATCATTAACGAAAACCTTTAGTTTGCTCTTTTGTGTTTGTTTTTGTTGTTTGGTTTTGACTTTTTTTTATACCTTTCTAGGACCGTTTGGATGGTACCATGATAATTAACGGTGGCCATGTCACACTGATCTGACCAATGAGATGTAAGCAGACGTCAGCTTTCGGCTTCTGGAAAAGTCTTTGCTTTTCTGATAAAGAATATCAAAGTGGCTGTACCTCCACTTGCCCTCACCCTTCCTGCCTTGAGAGCACACACCACGGAGCTAGAGTAGCTACCTTCTAACCATGGAGAAGAAGCCAACAGAACCAAGGGAGAACCATCTCTGTCTTTGGTTGTTAAATCCACGCCAATAGTCACCTACCTCTGTACTTCTAATTATATTAAAAAAAAAATTAACTAATCTTTGTCTAAGCCACTATTAGCCATTTTTCTGTTGTCTGCAGTGGAAAACATTCCTTACTGATATGTACCTTCTTTTTCTTCATCACATTTCTAAATTCAAATTCAAATGACACCAAACACCTGAATTATTCTTACTCTTCTGAACTACTAAAGCACTTTACCTGTATCTCAGTTGTGGCTCTCATCATGTTTTTATGTGTTATTATTATGATTTTTCCTACTGGAATGTAAACTCATTGAGGGCGAAGGTCCTGTTTCATTCATCTTGACCCCCCACAAAGCATTTAGCACAGGGATTAGCAATCATAAGTGTTCAGTTTAATATTTATTGAATGAATTTACTGATAATAAGGGATAACCTTGTCATTTAGATGACAATAATCAAACTCACAGATCTCCTCATGTAAATGACTCCTGTGTAGATTCTTTTTATACATTCCATCTCTATATAACCATCCACTCATTCATTCCTCAACATCAATCTATTAATCTACGGGCAAGGCCATATACTATGTGCCAAAGGAGCAGAAATTCATTTGATATAGTTCTTGACTTAAAATAAAGTAATTTATTGTAGAAAATAAAAATATATTCACTTAAGTTTTGCCCTATGGCCTATTTCTGATGTCAGCACTTGAAAGGGTTACTTGATCCAGGTAACCCCACTATAAAAATGCTATTCAAAATTCAAAATATACTTATAGAACTATAAACAGATTTTCATTTACAAGCAATCCAAACTTATAAACACATGAAATTCTAAAAGTACATTTTTATGGGAAACTTGAAACACTTTGTTAAACAAATAACTTTTCAGATTGGGGTTACGTGTCTGATCAGCCCCACATGCCTGTTTAACCTTAATGTGGCAGAATTATGGACCAAATATTCCCAGTATGAACACTAAGTCAGTGAAAAAGAAAATTTTTTAAAAATGTTAAAAGAGACATCAACCCCACTTTACCTCACTCCTTGTTTGGGTTTGGAGTTGGCTCAAGGCAGAAACTCAAAGCAGATGAATGTATACTCAGAATCTTGTCTCTCATTAGAGTTTTCTCTTTTCTAGATACTAAGCTAAAAGTATCTTTAATCAAATCTTAATAACTCCTACCCTTCCTAAATCTCAGAAGAGCCCACCACCACCAAAACCATTCCCTTTCCCACCCTAACACTCCAAGCAAAACTCTCTTTACCTCAAATATAAGAAAGAAAGCATTGTGATCAAACTTTTTTGCAAGGGTGCTTTCCAGAAGCATCTACCTTGTCATAGAGAATGTGTGCAACCCTAATGTATCTCACTGCAAGCTCCCATCCCATTCACGGGAGGCAAGGATTTCAGGTAAAGCAGAGCCGTGGTTTTCCATTGTGTTGGGGAGGCTTTCTCATGAGCAAACAAGTCTGAAATGAGTCGACTTTGGGATAAGCTACCCTATCCTAATCCTTCTGTCACTTCTAACCATTTCCCATTACTGAACCCATAGTTCTCAAAGACTCTTATAAAAATGTATTTTGCTCAACAAAGAAATATGAAGAATCTACTGTCTGCAAAGTGTTGTTTCCTACCCTTTTCCTACAGTAGACACAGCAGAGATTTTAATAAGGGAGAGCACAATGGGTGGACAAGGCAACCTGCTGGATGTTTTATGGGTCATCTGAAATTTGGCAACCATCTGCACTTATGGGGTTGAGGACTTTAATTAAAACAAAAATATGATTACAAGGAATTTAATTTAACTGTTCTTTCACGCTGCAGACTTCAGCAAAGGCTATGCGTGCATGTGTGCGTGTTGCGTGCATGCGTGTGTGTGTATTTCATTGAGCAACTTTGATGTTCAGGAATCTTCCAAGGTAGTAACAATCATAAACTATTTTCAATATTTTTTTAAAAAGCTAAGAGAAGTCTTACATTTGTTCCTAAATAAGTCTTAATGAGGTAACTACAACATCAAGTTTCTTTGATTTTAACTAGTATTATACCAACAAGTGCTTACCAACTGTTCCATTGGTAGACATCAATTACTAACCAATGAAGAATGGGAATACCTGAATATATCCTAACAGGTGCTGTTTACAAGATTAAAATATTTCAAAATAGGTTTAGAAGGAATATAATACTTTGAGTCATTAGTAATGAAAATTTTGGAAACCATGATCATGGATTTCATTACAATATGAACAAATTGGGGAAATAAAATACATTCCAGAAAAGTTTACATAGATATTAGTCATCAACTGAGGGGGCACTCTGTATAAAAAAAATTAAAATGTGATCCAAAATGGACCTCAGAAAATATTATTTCTATTTTGCCCAATGAAGGTTATATAAGTATTATTTTTAAATTATTTACTTTCACCCTTAAAAGTAGACATTTTTAATAAATATTGCCCCTGGGGAAGTGAAGATAACACTATACATGGCACATAATTTCTAGTCCTACTTTTTAAAACTTATCCATTTCATAAAAGAAGTCTTAAACAAAAACTATCTTTTTGTTAAAGATGATGCATAAGTGGTAAGAATATAAAGAAAAACATGGAAACCATTTTCACAAGTCCAAATCATAATCACCAGAGAGACGAGGGGAAGTGGTCATTCCTAGGGTAGTAACATCTGTCTTCCTCTGGGTAGGTGTTCTGTTGAAGTCCTAACCTCTAATACCTCAAAATGTGACCTTATCTGGAAACAGGTCTTTGCAGATGTAGTCAAGTTCATTAGGGTAAACCCTAATCCAATATGACAGGTGTACTTATAAAAAGGAAAAATCGAGGAGAATACTATATGAAGATGAAGGCAGAGATTGGGGTGATACATCAAAAAGCCAAGGAATGCTAAAAATTTCCAGCAAACCACCAGAAGTGAGGAGAGAGGCATGGAAGGGATTCTCCTGCACATTCCTCAGAGGGATCCTTACCTGCTCACCCCCCAACCTTGGACTTCTATCCTCTGGGATGGCGAGACAATAAAGCTCTGTTGTTTAAACCACCCAGTTTGTGGTGCTTTGTTACAACAGCCCGAGAAAACAAACACAATGAAGTAATTATTTTTAAACTGTATATATACACACACACACACACACATATATATATATATATATATGTTGTATGAACTTTTCTGAATATATGTTTTCATTAACAATAAAAAGTAAAAAGAAAACCCATTCCTGTTGCAATGGTAAGAAAAAACCATGATACCTTGCACAAAAATCACAATGGATATACTAGGTCAGGTCTCTGGGTTGGAAACTTCACAGAGCCACAGAGCTTGAGAGTAAGAGAAGCAACTGAAGGCAGCAGCAACAGAACTGGGAGGACCGACATTTTGCCTTTCCTCAAAAACCGAGAATTTTTAGATGTTAATTTAACCTATCTCTAACCTAGGATAAATGGACAGAAAAGAATCAAAATCAAGTTCAGTTGCTTTACCGTTAATGACTTTTGATTTTGTTATCCTATGTTTTGAAACTTCCTTCCCACGTTTATAAAGTCATTTTTATTAATGGCCAGGTATCTCAATGTGTTTTTAAATTTTAGTCCCCACTGTTGCAAATGCCTTTAAAAGACAGTTTTAGTTTCATCTCTCATTCAACCTACAGGCCTGTGTCCCTTTGCTCTTTTCAATTAGCCTCATTACATTAAGTTATCAGTAATATGGATTCTCTTTTTACTTTTTTGGTTATAAGAGTCAATCCCACCTGACATTTTCTCAGAATTATGGCAGAGCACTAAAAAATTATTTTTAATGCATATATTTTAAAAAATGTTTCTGAAAATAAACATTTTTTTGGTCTACTCATCTACTAATTCCACTATCTACTACCTATTTTTCATCACCAGACTAGGATTTTTACAACTAGGATCTGCAGGTCTACAAGGCTAATATTAATCTTATTTTACAGGTAAGAAAGCTGAGATTCAGAAGTGTCACAGTGGGAAACAGGAAAACAGATATTCAAATCCAGCATCTATAGTTCTTCCATTACAAAAATGGATTTTTAGTTTGATATAACATATTCCATCTAGACCTACATTTGATTCAACAAAACCACCAAGTGCTATCAAAGGTAGGAAGAGGATTTGGTTTAGACTTTTATTTTAACTGCAATTTTTGTGACACAATATGGCAATATCTCCTCATAAAAACTTTGGGACAGGGGCTGGCCTGGTGGGGTAGTGGTTAAGTTTGTGCGCTCCATTTTGATGGCCCAGGGTTCGTGGGTTTGGATCCCAGGCGTGGACCTACACTCCGCTCATCAAGCCATGCTGTGGTGGCATCCCACATATAAAGTAGAGGAAGATTGGCATGGATGTTAGCTCAGGGCCAATCTTCCACACCAAAAAAAAGAAAGCTTTGGGATATTATTGGTACATTTTCTTCCTAACAAAATATTTATTGTGGTAATCAGCTTCCAGGATGGCTGCCAATAATCCCCACCTCCTAGTAGTTCACGTCCTTGTGTCGTTCCCAACCACACTGTACCAGGTTTGGTCTCTGGAGAGAATATGGTATGACACTTCCAAGACTAGGTTCTAAAAAGCTGCAGCTTCTATCTTAGGTCTCTCCTCTCCTCCTCTCTCTCTCGCCTTCTCTCTCTCTCCCTCTCTTTCCCTCTCTCTCTCTCATCACTCACTCTGATGTGAGCCAGCTGCCACTGTAAGGACACTCAGGTAGCCTAGGGAGAGATCTAGAAGGTGGGGAAATGAGACTTCCAGCCAACAGCCATCGAGGAACTGAGGCCTGCCAACACGTGAGCTGAGCCATCTGGGAAGCGATGCTCCAGCCTCAGCATTTGACTGCGATCTCATGAGATACCTGAGCCAGAACCACCCAGACAGGTGCTCCAAGATTCCTGCCCCTCAGAAAAGTGTTAGATAATAAACATTGTTGTTGTACAAGTGTATTGGTTATGAAAAGCAATATGATTTAAAACTTGAAAATGTACCATTATTAAACTTTATTATTGGATTTAGGAAATATGTAATGCATAATTATATTCCAAGTATAAATATGGTAAATTCATTGACATAATATAGTTTAACACATATACAAGACACCAACCTGGATCATCTTGATAATTTTAATACCAATGGTACAAATCAAAACATTTTATGTGCATTCACATTATATGGCACGTACATTAAGAATTTCTTTAAAATATTCTGTTTTGTTAGACTTGCACAACTGCCATTTCTTATGCTTCTCTATTTACACCTTCTAGAATACACAAACTCTTTGCCTGGCAGAATAAATAGGCTACCTGATTTACAATAGATGCTTCCATTAAACTGTCAGAATTCCCCCTACTCATGGAATTTTAAATGTCTTCATTGAGATACTCCTTTCTCTCCTATTTATAGCACACTATATGTACATATGTAACAACTGGATTTTTTTTTAACTTGAAGAAATGGTCAAAATAATGAGGGGAAAAGTTCAGCACATTTGCCATAAGCTACATGGTATATCAGACAGGACCCTGGGATCTGGAGTCCAGGAGACCTGGGCTAGAATCCTGACTATAAAATTTACTAGCTGTGTGACCTTAGGCAATTCACTTAACTTCTCTGTCCTGCTGCATCCTCATTTATACAAGGGCAACAATAACATCTATCCCATAGGGTTGAATAAGGAGTGAATAATGCATAGGACATTCTTAGCACAGAGTCTAGCATATAGTAAGCACTAAATCAATGAGTGTTTCTCATTTTTTAGTGTAGTAAAAAGTGAAACAAAGAGCTGAGAAAATTTCCCAGTTGGGGACAATATTATTTTGGATATTATCAGTCATTTTGTCCATATTCAGTCATTATTTTTAGAAGTGTGATAACTTTGGAACTTGCATTTTAGTGAATGCAAGATAATTATTCTTTGAATATAATTTTCAGGTATATCGAGGAAGAACAGACAGTGAAAAACTGAATCATCCATTAATTAATGGCATCTCAGACCTCCCAAACCATGGCTTCTCCCCAGTCTATTTATCTTTCTTCTGTGACAATAACAAAGGTCCTAAATACTGAGCATCAGGTTTACTGATGCCATGCAACTGTCATATGACTTGGTACTTTCAGAGAACTTTAGAATCCATAGAGCATTTTCTCATGCATTATCTCACTGATTCATCTACTAAGTTCTAGTTGAATACTGAATCTTAATTTCAAATGTAAGATTCATATAACATTAAAATGGGGAGCCCAATTCTGTCTAACTTCAAAGTTGATCACAGCACTAAGGGCTGCTCCTGTCTCTTGAACGACTCTTCCAGGGGGAGAAAGGAGATGGGCTGGCTGGACGGTGCAGGCCGCCAAGTCACTAAGTACATGCAGAGATTCAGGACACCCTCCTCGGTGTCAGCGGTATAGGTCATACCCGCTCCGCACCCGCCCCTAAGCCAGCACTTCACTGAGGTAAAAGCAGACTATTCTTTAAAAAGCTGGAGAACCTAATTTCAAAGTTTCCCTCCCCAGTCCCTACTCCTCCTAAATTGCTCTGGAACAGCCTGATCCATTAGCTTTTTTAGCAGCTCATTATTTCAATTTAATGTCCTTATCTGTTACCTTTTCTCCACTTGGCAAAGCTCCTCTCATCAAACGTTACTCTGTACTCAAAATCTGAAAGATAGCTAATACAGGGCTTATTACAGCCAACACAGAAAAGACCTGTTTTGTCATTATTTGCATTCAAAAGTGCTTGCATTTTTAAAGCAACTTCTGTAGCCCCAAAAAGAGTCACCTGTATCATTAATTCTATCTAGACTTTCTTCAGGATCGTCACCTATCACCACTAACAATGAGAAAAGCCACTGGATAGTACCCATTTAAACAATAAATAGCTTTCAGAAAGAAGGAAGATGAAGGGATCTTGAATTAGAAGGAAATATGTACTTTAAAATTACGGTATAAATTCCCAAACTTTAGTATATGCTTAGATTTCATATACTGTTAGTAATCTCTCTCTTGTTAATGCTTGCCCTTAAAACAGTTCCATTTACAAGCACAAACTCTTCTCATTAAGATAACATTTTTCATCATTAATTAATGATTTATTAAATGGCTTGTCTAGTTCTACCTTGATACTGATGTTATTACTCACAGTTTGAAATAAATCAGTAGTGCTTAATAGTTTCAAAATTCATTTTAATAACTCAAATTATAAAAATCCAGTCTTTACAATTTTCAATTCAAACCAATATTAATCAACCAACTCATGTTTTTGACAACCTCCTCTAGAGGTTAGGAGAACATTCCTCAAACTATCTCATCGCCATCATGTCCTCTCCCTCCCTTTAATTCAATAAGGCTCTAAACTCAAATAGAGACAGTTTCTCACTGACATCAAGAAGCAACACACCACTGTACCAAAATATTTGTTTTAAAGAAAGATTCCTGTTTTCTAATTGCTTTTTTTTTTTTCTTTTGTGAGGAAGATCAGCCCTAAGCTAACATCTGATGCCAATCCTCCTCTTTTTGCTGAGGAAGACTGGCCCTGGGCTAACATCTGTGCCCATCTTCCTCCACTTTATATGGGACGCCGCCTCAGCATGGCCTGACAAGTGGTGCGTCGGTGCGCGCCCGGGATCCGAACTTGGGGCACCAGCAGCGGAGTTCGAGCACTTAACCGCTACGCCATGGGGCGGGTCCCTCTAATTGCTTCTTTTGACTCCATAACTGCAAACAAAAATTATTTGAGGGGTTTTATGTTTGTGTCTGATTATTCACTTAAGAGGATTTAACTTACGTTACACCGAGGTAACTGAATACCATATGCGGTCCTGTATTTGAACTTCTGAGTGACTCTCTTTACTCTTTTACTTTTTATTTACCACTAAAATGTAGCTTTCTAAAAGAATTTAAATATGATCATGACTCATTAGCAGAGAAGACTTAGTTCCTCGCCCATAAAAGAGGTGTAAGATCTCTTCCTCAGAGGGTGTCTTGGGAATCAAAGGAGATAATGTGTTAGTACCTTGCCTGAGCCCCAGAAAGAGTTCAACACGTGCGGCCTTCCGGAGGATAACAACAGGGATGAAGACAGAGGGCGTGGCCATATAGGGTATCAGACAATACTCACACTACGAATACCCAAGAGGCATCCTCAACTTGAGTTATAGAGCAATTTATCACAACATGTTATACAGATTAAGTGTGAAAGAGAGCAGAATATAAGATGGCAGCACTACAATCAGATATGAATTCACATTTTTCAGAGAAATGTTATTATGTTTCAAATAAATGGTAAAATATTACTTTAA
Source organism: Diceros bicornis minor (assembly GCF_020826845.1). Taxonomy (NCBI): domain Eukaryota; kingdom Metazoa; phylum Chordata; class Mammalia; order Perissodactyla; family Rhinocerotidae; genus Diceros; species Diceros bicornis. Next base: position 16,130,863 of record NC_080744.1, read on the forward strand.
GTTTTAAATATTTGTTTCTGTAATGGAAGTAGTCACAAAATATTTTCAAGTTTGAAAATGTTTATTTCAAGAACTGCCATGAAATTACCGTTTACGTGGGGAATTAAGCAGCACAAACATTTCTCTAAATACTTCCAGAGGTTGGTGAATGTGTTTAAACACATATGCTGGGAAAACACAACAAACTGAAACTCAAGACACTGCTGTTGGGGTCCTTAGGATTCAACAAGCTGTCTTCCTGCAGGTTTTCAGCTCCTACTCTTTCTTAAAGGATCACTGTTAAGTCTTATGTAAGTCCTTTGCTTTTTCCTAATTCCACGTTAAACACATAAGTATACACGTTGTATGAATAAAATTCAGGGATAAGAAAATATTTTATTTTACAGAAAGGGACCCAAATAACGTCGTCAAACCCAAACAACTGTATGATTCATTACATAGAGTAATGAAGAAAACCCATTTTTATTATTTCTGAATTAACAAAAGCTATAATAGTGCAAAGAATAACTGCTCCCCTCCACCCAAAAAAGTCCATAATTTGACATTCCACTGTGGGTTCTTGGTGATTCATCTGAGAGGCTCTCTCATCAACTATCTTTGGAGCACAGGAAGAGATACAGCTCTTCAGTTTCCATTTGTATTTGAACTGATTCCTTTTATATTAGAAATAATATTCTCCTGTTCCAAGAAATATTCAAGGATAAAAACATATAATAAGACATGGCTTCTCCATGGCTACTGAAATAAATATTGTGTTTCTTGTTTCTCTCCCAAATTCATTACATGAGTTTAGTAATGACTGCAAAGAATATCTAAGTCAATGAAAAAAACATTATATAAATACAAAGAAAACATAAAAGTAAGGAAACCCTCTTGGATGAGCTCCCTTTTAAAGTTCTTGTGTTTGATTACTATCTTATAATCAATACTCTATCCCCTTTCCTTCCAAAGCTCCCTGATACATACTTGGAAGCCTAGAAAGAGCTACAGACTCTGCCTAATTCCACAATTAATTATAACTCACAAAAAACATCAATGGAAACTCACGTGAAACATTAGACATGGGGTGTCTCTTAGGTAATGTTCATAAAGTGTTTATGCTGATTTACATAAGCCACCTGACTTCAGTCAACATATCCCTTTTTTGTCGAGTATGCTTAAGCCAAAATAGACTACAAAAAATAGGACTACTTTCATACTTACTACTTGATAAGTTCATAAAATAGAGTTTTCTCCTCAGTAAACCTAAAAATACTCAGGAATTTCAACACAAAGTGGTGACGCTGTTATTGAGGAAATGAAGCATGTCCAGCGTTTCTAAAACCAGCACTATGTGCATATTCATGGGGCCCTCACTGAACAGGTCCACTCCTCTACTATCACAGTCATAACTAAGTCTGTGTCTACCAGAAACTTAAACATGATTCATGCAAACTGCAGATTTCATGAAAGACACTAAGTCTAAAAATGGCAAAATGACAACAGAATCAAAGTACATGAAATATTTATTCATGTAAATGTACATGTAGTTTTCTGAAGGGTTACCTTATTTCAGTTGTCCAACCTTAACATCACTAGACTCAAGGTCAGTATTCATCTTTGGAGTCGTTATTTGAACTACAGTTAAAGCGTGCACATACACACACACACACAAACACACACACCCCTATTAAATACTAGGCGTCCCTGTCAAAAATCAGGCTGGGTCAAGGAATAAAGGATTTGTGGTCTCTGGGACATAAGAAGCCAAGTTAATGTTTAGGAACAAAAACATCAAGGCATAAGTAAAGGAGTTCAAGAATTGGTCCCAATAAGTAGCGTGTCTGGAGACCAGGAGGTCAAAAGAGAGATTCAGAAGATATAACAAATTTCAATGGTCACAGCAGACAAGAGTATATGTGTCAGTAGTCTGACAGAGCAAGCTAATAGCATCACCATCAACACGTTGGTGCAAGCCTGTTCTGGGGCTACATTTCCTGCCCATGTATTTATTTATTTACCACTCACTCATTTGACAAATAATACACTGAGCACATCCTATGTGCCAAGCACTGTACAGTTAAGTCGGGTCCCTTCGAGTCTGAGGTGCCCAAAGGACACATGAATGGCTAGGGCCAATACGCAGTATTTAGGTTTAGAGATCAAGAGAGATTCTGGTCGAAAATGAACAAGAGTGGTATTGTCAGCGTCTTTATTTTCTTTTATGAAGCCATAGGAATGGATGGCAGATTCCTTTAGGGAGAAGAGAACGAGATGAAAAGAAAACCAGGCCAGAACCCTGAACAACACACAGAGAACAACACACAGAGGAAGATCAGAAAAGCCTGACGACCCGGAAGTCAAGGGAACAGGGCATCTCAAAAGGAAGAGTGATCAGCGGTGTTGAATGCCCCCAAGAGATTACAGATATAAAGACTGTAAGTGTCTAATGGTGGTGAGTCATCTTGGGTTTGGAGGTATACAAGGAAGTTGAATGTAGTTGGCTAAGAAAAACTGAACGTAATGGTAGGTTCATGGGTGAGGAAGAGGGTAGTAACACTTCTGGAAGCATTGGGTTATTTTAGGGGAAGACAGCTTTCATTTTAAAGAATTTATAGGATAACAAGAGATAAAAATCAAAGTAGAGAACAGGGGTCACAGGTTTCTTCAAAAAGAGAAACAAACTTTTAGGTAGCACTTGAAAATGCAAAGGCCCAACTTTAAGGGAACTGAAGTATATTTAAGGAAACGCTGAGTGAGTCTGAGATAACGAAGCATAGCAAAGAAGAACGGTCAAAATGTGGAAGGTGAGCTGAAGCTCTCCTGCACTGATTTGGGGTGGGGAGCAGTGGATGTAACTGCAATGATACAAAAGATAGAGTTTCTACATTTAGGCTACAAAATGTTCTAACCTAGAAAACTCAGAGAAAATGACAACTTCCATAAGCCTAATAATGCTTACTGTGATTTTACCCCCAAATTCAGGATTTAGAAGTGCACAGGGGCCGGCCCCGGGGCTTAGCGGTTAAGTGCTCGCGCTCCGCTACTGGCAGCCTGGGTTTGGACCCCCGGCCCGCACCGATGCACCGCTTCTCCGGCCATGCTGAGGCCACGTCCCACATACAGCAACTAGAAGGATGTGCAACTATGACATACAACTATCTACTGGGGCTTTGGGGGAAAAAAGGAGGATGATTGGCAATAGACGTTAGCTCAGAGCCGGTCTTCCTCAGCAAAAAGAGGAGGATTAGCATGGATGTTAGCTCAGGGCTGATCTTCCTCACAAAAAAAAAAAAAAGTGCACGTTCCAGGGGCCGGCCCGGTGGCACAGTGGTTAAGTGCGTGCGCTCCGCTTCAGTGGCCTGGGGTTCGCAGGCCCGGATCCTGGGTGTGCACCGCTTGTCAAGCCATGCTGTGGCGGCGTCCCATATAAAGTGGAAGAAGATGGGCATGGATGTTAGCTCAGGGCCAATCTTCCTCAGCAAAAAGGGGAGGATTGGCATAGGATGTTAGCTCAGGGCTGATCTTCCTCAAAAAAAAAGAAAGTGCACATTCCACAAACTGAGAGACAGAAGTCAGTCCAAAGGATGAGAGAGTGACTCAGTGAAAGAAAACTGAAATGTTTGCTGCTTTCGAAATTTCTAAGAGGAAATGCGAATGCAATATACATACTTGAAATAGAAAATAAATGCTTATAATGAGTAACACTTAAAGATATCAAAGATGAGTTACAAATTAACAAATTCAAATGTTTACAAAGTTAAAAAAAGTGTTAAAGAGCTTTTCACTGTGTCTGACACATAATAATAATGTAATAAGCAGTAATTGCTAAAATATTATTATTAAAACTGTAAGACATATGTGTAGTTGCTCAAATCTTCCAGGTAAAAAAGCATAGTCCAGAGATGGTCTGTGTTTTTCAGAAAGACAGCAATCTTCCTAAATAGATATTGGATGTAGAAGATCACTTTCACTTGGAGTTGGGAAGCCAGAGTGGATCTGGACAAAATAAATAAAATCACCATGCTAGAGCACCACACCAAATAGCCATGCACAGCAATATCGGTTTCAGGAACTCAGTGCTCTCACTGGGCAAATAGGAAGACTTTGCATATTAGACTGAGTTCTCATTATTAACACTGAATAGAATTTTCAACTGTGTTATATAGAGTTGAGCTCTGTTTCTATTTGCATAGGGTGTATGTGGGGGGGCACCACATATTTAGTTATATACATCATCACGTCAGATGTTATTTTGGTTTCAGAGAATTGGATGTGTTTCTTTACCTGTACATTAATAAATCTGTAGTTAAATTTTATTCCAAAAATTCTTCAAGACATACGTCAATATATCTGAATATGGCTAATAGGCATTGAAGACAAAATTTAGTGACTACAGATAATAAACTTTGGAGGAAGTGAGCAATGTTCAGAGTAAAGAGAGAAAGGAATAAGTATATTTGAACTACTGATCCATTCTTTCCCTCGAGTCATTAATTATTTCATTTCTTTATATATATTAAGTTCAAGCAAGTTTATCAAGTTTTATCCCTCTACTGGCTTGTATGAAAGTAACGATGTTCACCACTGTTAATCAATCATGGTAAATAGCTAAATTAATCATGGTTATTTAGTATACCTTTATACGAGATTTTCTGTGCAAAGATTTTTGTTATAGGTACTATGTACACAAGGCCATGTGATGGCTGAACTACACTATTAGAGGAGAAATCCCTAGAAAAATGTCAGCTCTCTTTCTAGACTGTTCTATTTTACATGATTGAATTTTTAAATTTTTGTCTAATCAACTTAAATTATTATAGGTACAATTTTGTGAAATATAGAATTAACGGCATTCAAATTTTATGGAACTATAATTGACCATAAAATGGCTTTAATATGATTCTAATTGGAAATATTCCATTGTTCCAGAATTCATTTATTTGGTGGTAACATTTGGAGGTAAAGAAACTGTCAATGTTATATTTGGTTCTAACTGATTTCCTTGGTTCCTTGCTTAATAGAGAGTTGTGACACATCTTGACCCTAAAACTATTCTCTGTAGAGTTATGGGGGTGTAATCTTCAGAGAATCCAGAATAGACAATGTAAATAATTCAGCTTTGAAACCTGGAATACACTAGAAATTTCTAAGCGTTGGTAAAATATTTACAATTACAAAATGCTTATTTTTCCCTATTAATTTCTTTTTTAATCAGAGGTCATGGGGTATGCAAAGGGTAGTTGTAGATTTTTGACAGATATGGGGAATTCCTGGGATGAAATGTAATTATGAAATAGGCATAATTAGAACTGGAATTCACTCATTCCTTCATTCACAAAATCTCTTCCAGGAATGTGTTTCACCACTGGGCATGCAAAATAAAGGAGACTGATTTCTCCCCTTCCAAAGAGGTCAAAATCTATGTAAAAACACAAGTACAAAAGAAACTATAGCTTATTTCTTTATCATCCATCATTTTGGTTAATGGTCCTCTATACTGGTTATGGATATTTACAATTTTAACAATAGATTCTGATGATGAACTATAAGCTGCTTCTCAACAGACAGCCAATTTCTATACTCCATTGTCACTTCCTCAAGAGCATCTTCCAGTTTGATATTTTAGCATCATCTCCAGATATCTGACATTTATGTAAATATCCCCATTGCAAAGAATAATTATGGAATGTATCTAATAGAGAATATTTGGTTCTGAATGACTTCATTAGTTATTATACCATGTTTTGATAACTAATTTGCACTAAATTATATTAGTATGGTATTGTTAAATCCTATGGGATAAAAACCGGGCTAAAAGACTGAAAAAGGGGGAAGCAAAGTGCCAAGTCATTGGGCATTGATTGCAAGAGAACATCTAATGTATACTTGGATCTGAAGCCACAGATTATTCTAGCCAAGCCTTTTAAGTGAGCTATACCAACAAATTATGGCATATACAGAAGTGCAATGCTATGCAAAAGATAGGAATATACTATGACCCATGCCACCATAACTCACAAAATGAAAATCTCTTCACAGCTTAACGTTATAAAAACTATGCAGGAAATAGAACTACAGATTATAACTTGCTAAACAAGATCATAATCTCCTCACAACAATCTTTAACACCTTCCATAATGCTAGACGTGATCTGCAAACTCTTGGTTGACTTGTTTATGTCATAACTGTAATCATTAGCTTTATAGAGATAGTTGCTATGAAATCAGAAGATAACAAAAGTGATGATTTAATATAATTTCGGGGTGCAAAAAAACTTAATACCTACAAGTCCATGGAGAGTATTAAAAGGCAATATTTAAGAAGGGACCTATAGCATCCAGTGAGCCCATATGAGGTGAGGAGCAGCGTACAGGAAAGGGAAAAACATTATGATGCAGGAAGGTGATGTGGGAAAATGGAGAAGCCCCATAAAAAAGAATGAAAATAGAAAATAATCTCCAAGAGTCAGAAGGTAGCTAGTATGGTAAAAAGATATCATATTCCATCATATAGTTAAGTCAATACAAACTGAGGCTTGAGCCCAGTTTCAAATCCTTACTAACTGTGACCTTATCTATAAAGTGGAGATACTGACAGAACCTATCTTCTTGAGTTAAGGAGAAACTTAAATGATATAATGCAAAGATGCAAAATTAACTCTCAACAAATTAAAACTTATGGATAAATAGAGCAAACCAGGAAGAAAGCACACTTACAAAATAGGACAAACAGCTACTGTGATAAAATACATGTCATGAGAATGCGAATACGTTAACATCATAAGGACCTACCACTACTGAAGCAGCTAACCCTATAAAAGCTGGACGTACTGCATCATATGAAATTTTGGGAAGATTACATTTTTGGAACCTTTGTCATTTTCTCTCCAAATAGTTGACTTCATGTTGCATTAAGCTCAAAGAAGCTCTAAACTATAGGACTATTTCACCACTAGATCCTCTCATCCCTTCTACAATAATCTCTATAACAGTGGTTCAGGCTGTTGAGAGATAAGTCTCTATGGGTCTCTCGCATCTCTGCCCATCTTGCAGGCAAGACATTAACTGTCCTTGGTTCTGGACTATCTATTCAAGTTTGTTTGTATAAGAACAGCCTTCGAGGACAGAGCTAGTGTTTCTCCCTCCAGAGGAAAGGGAAGACATATCTGCTGTCCATTCTAAAAGATTCAGGCTCCCTAAGCTACGAGTTCCTCTTGGAACACAACCTACTGCACATGCAGGTATTATCCAGCCTCTCTGCATCACCCTGCAGGAACTGGGGCTCAGAGAATTGCCTTAAAAACTGATACTCTGGCTACTGCAAATGCTGTATTACATTTTTTTTCATCTCTGATCCAAGGGTTTTGCATTTTCTACCAGCATCCATTAAACTGTGGCAAGATAACTCAATAACTTGCAAGTAGGGTAAAATCTCAGACTCTTCACAGCTCCTGACACAGATTTTCAGGGAAAATATATCCCCTTGAGTAACTGATAAAAATGTATGAATATGCCATTTCAGGAGATCCTTGGATCCCCCGAAGCCAATTCACTAACTGCTCTAACACTGATGAACAAAGGGTTAAAAATTCCCATTTACATCAGGAGAGGCCACACTCAGTCAGGGCCTATCAAAAGGCTTTGTGACCATGTACGGAACAGATGCCACTGACAAATGAATAACAGCAAAGTATAGCTAGATACAGTAATGTCTGCCCTTGGAACAAGACTGGGTAAATGAACCCGACCCGACTGCCGAGGAAGCGGGAAAGGGTCTTGTGAAGACTATTGTGGTCTGGTTCAAGCTAAGTCTAAACACCTGCTGTGGATTCCTTTCTACAAAGAACACCATAGCCATCTATAAATTCCACATTTAAATTCTATTTCAGCACTGAGTAGACACTTCCAACCTCGGAGTCACGACATACCACCCAATCCTAAATTTCTTCACTTTGTGGTAGCTCTTCACTACGGTGAGACTTTTAACTAGGTAGAAAATATAGTTACCAATGAAAATATGTACAGCACACGTATTTAACCCAGCTCATGATATTTATCCATTTTTATACTCAATAATATGAGAAAATTAACACGCTATTTCTAAAAGAATGTCACTATGAGATGCTGTTAAATTTTCAGAAGTATTTCAGCGCTTACAAATGTACCTCCTGGGAAGGGGCTGACTTATGTGTGTGACAAGCACAGACAGACAAGGGCACACTAAAGATTCTCCATGTTCTATTAATTGAAAATTTGTTTGTTATTAGTTTCTTTTAAAAAATAAAAATAAGCTTCACTCCCAACTGTAAATTGTTCTAATCAGATTATCTTCTAATACCTACCCAAAATTAACTGTGAGAAAAGAGGGTTTTGATAAGTGAGGAGGGAAAGAAAGGAGTTACAGAAGTCCAGTCTACACTATACCATGCTTTTTTATTTTCCTAAATGTTTTCATAATAGAAAAATGGAAAATTATCTTTTGAGGAACAGAGTGCTTTTAGGGAAAAATATTTTTATCAGAGGTGAATTTAATCACTGACAATTAAGCATAAAATAGGTTTAAGAGATAAAATACTCAATCTACAGATAATATATAGAATATAGGTATAGATAATCTACATATGCAGAAATTAGGCAAAGAAGTTAATTATCTCATAAGAATATACTTACAGTTTCTATTAATATCAATTGGAAGTTTTCAAAGAAAACAATAAGTGACTAAATGATACATCTATTTAAAGTCATTAATCTATTAGAAGCAAGAAACCTCATCCAATCATAAATATTTAAATCTGTCTACACTACCAACACTAAATCAGCTCACCTTTACAAGTAAGGGAGAGGAAATAGAAGAAAGCTCCTTTGAAAAGCAAGGTTAAAAAGAAACAAATAATTGTTGTAGTTTGGGCAAATATCACACTACAGAAATTTATTCCTTTATAAATGTTTTAGGAACATACAAAATTTTCAGAGATTAGTTATTCCCCAAAGCACTTGCCTGTCCATCAAATATTACATTAACTTCCTTCTTTATGGTCTATCATCTGGTTTTCAAATATTTCCAGAGTTGTTCTACTGTCTTGATTGAATTTAACCAACAAATGTATTTATCACTAAACACTTTTAGTGTTTTTCTTTAGTGCTACATTGAGTCATGTGCATAATATGTCACTTTAAAATATAACTTAATACAGCCTATTGCTTCCACTGCAGTGTCCCTCTAGACATTCTTGCAATAAGAAACTTCCCTTCAAAGATGTTTTCATAGAAGAAAAATATTTAAATATCCTATATTTTATTGATTGAAACCTACATGACAAGCATCACATTTGATCCAAAAACTTTAGTTTTTTAAACAGTTTTATAAATAAGGAATATTTGTAAATGTTAATACCATTAGAAAAAAATCTACCATATACCTCAACTCATTATTTTCTATCATATACCCACGTAATCCAAATCATGTAGTCACAGATTTTTGTAGCTGGAAGGAAATGTTAGCAAGTGAATATACATATGAAGAAACTGAGGCTCTAAATATTTAAAGGACCTGTGTAGAGTACAACTTCCTCTAAAGATAATGAAAGACTGACACTGGTGACCAGGATTTATGCCATGACTTGCTCCTCTACTAGCACCCAACAGGCAAGTAACCAACGTTAATTCCTAACGGATTGTCCTGACAATCTCGATATCCATGGGCTCCTGTCTCAAGTACACATCTATCACTAAGTCATGGAACTCTTGCTTTTGGCCTGCCCTTTGTTGTACATAAAAATTGACACCCTTTGGTACAGCTTGACTTTTAGGGATCTCTTCTGACTTACGCCCTAGTGTATTTTAGCAGCAGTTTAAATATCCTGATCCAGGGATGTCATGGCATTATTATTACCGTTATCTTTTACAATATACAAAACCACATTAGCTAGAGGATGGTGCTATGTCATAAAAAGCGCTACACCCCAATCATTTCTTTGCAGCCACATCAACACCGTGCAGAAACAAGCCTTGGGAAATTCTTAACATTCTGAAGACAAATATAAAGATGTGGGACTATTCTTTCTTTTCGCTAAGAATGTTCTATCTAGTTCGTAGCTGACTGTATCAAATGTGAAATGACTGGGAAAAAACATACCTAACTTTCTACAGCTATAAGCTGCCCTACAGTAATGGGAAGGAATCCATTTTATTTTTTAAATGATACTGATTTTCTTGTTCTAAAAACAAAAAATATGAGATTAAACCCTATGGATGAAACGACGTGCAAGAGCAGTATAGGTTATGGAAAAATATGCCTTCATAATGTCTTCTGCTATCTGCGTGGAAACTATAACTCGCGCATATATAATTCCATTATACTTTTATAATTCGGGGTTTTGAAAATGCTTTTGAACCATTAATATATTTTCCTGGTTAAAATTCTTTGAGATGTTCTTAACAAGAGTCTTAGATAATGAATTTGGGCAAACTCTGGAACAGTCTTTACAGTATTATCATTCTCATTAATTTTCGGAACTACCCACTGTGTTGAGATGATTGTCATGGGCCTAAGACTTCAATTTGGCTAAATATTTCTGCATATATTTCAACATATAAGTAACTAACAGATGTTTAAATGTTAAGTTCATATACAAAAAATGGTTAAGTGTGTTTACTCTAATCTCATGATTTCTTTGCAACACTAATGCTTATTTTACTATTTCTTTATGTATTTCACAATTTCCTCTATGCTTTGGTCTACAATGGACTGATAATTCCAAAATTTCTTAAAAGATAACAAAACAATGCTTTAAAACATTTCAGAATTTAAGCCATTTATGCATGTATAATATTTAACACACGTAGCATGACTAGGTTTTTAAAAGAGAAAACCTTAAATAGTAACTCAAATATTATTTTTATAAAATATATGGAGTTCATGTAAAGCATAGGGCTGTACTTTTTTGGTTCTTTTTTTTTTTTTTTAATAGAAAGAGAATTTTCCATTTATATTCTTATTTGGCTTTAGCAACCGGATATATGAGACTGCCCCAACCTGCCAGAAAAAGATGGCTTGGAGGCTAAAAACAATATAACTTTTAAGAGAGTTAATGCAGTACACAGTTCCACACTTTCATCCAGTTTATTCTTTTTTCTTTGCCTTTTTAGTTATCTCTGAAGACTGCTTCTGTTTCCATTGTTTCATCCTTTCGCATTCACATATCAGAGCAATAAGTATTTCATTACTGGTTTATCTGTCCAGAGGCTTGAGAAGCGCTAACAATTAACCCTCCCTTCACAGTGATTGATATAGGCTTTGCTTTCAATTTGTTCCACTACACAGATCATGAAATTCTGAATGCAATCATCCTCATTGACCTACACTTTCAAACACACGGCTACAATGAGACGAAAGTAATTATTAAAAGGAACACAGGACTACTGAGATCTGAAACAAAGTCTTTTAAAAATCTGTTAGATGACCTTCTGGTAAAATTGGCAAATTTTGATGTTAAGCAAAATGATACCTTTGTGTCCCTGTCTGGAAATATTCAATGCAAGCTGATCAATGTATATTATGGTGTTTGCACTGACTACAGTATGTACTTAGAAAATACAAAAAGCCATTTCAGAAGTGTTACAAACGAGTTAAATGGTTAACGTTTTAGCTTAATCTGTCTAAAATTTTTTTCAAGGAAACTAAACTTCCTGATTTATGTATAAAAAACAAACATTGACCACAGGAAAGAATGAAGGTTGGAAAAGCAATAACTAAACTCTATAAGAAGAGTTGCATACCTGAGCCCTACATCTTCACTCTCCCCCTCCCTTTAGATGAAGATTCACAGTAAGAAATGAATACATTTTTCACAAAGTCTGAAAAATAGCTTCAAATAAATATTAACCTACTGCAATCGATATATATGAGGAATGGAGAGGGGCTAGTGGGAGAGTGGTGACTACAGAACTATATTAAAACAAGGGTTGCAGTTAAAGAAAATCAGAGTGGAAAGCGAGGCAGCAGGCCCGAGGCTCTAATCACAGAACAGAGTGATGGAGATGAACCAATACTGCATGGATTAGCAATGAATTATTTTGAACCGTAATCATATGCCTGCACAGAAGAGAGGCAAAAACTAGCCATTACTCATAAACTGATCTGCTGATTTCTTGAGAGAGGGAGAGAGAGGGAATGAGAATAAATTCATATGCTAAACTAATTCAGAATAATGAAAACCTAAAGATGTGGTTACACTTCAAGTAACATTCTATTTTTAATGTCTGCCACATACTACATAACATGGGGAGTTTAGAGGATAAACTGTAAAGTGCTTGGATTCAAGTGGCTTAAACCAACCATTTCTTCTAAGATTAGGATGTGATATATCTACTCCACTCTCCATTCTTCCTTGCCCAATAAAACATTTCTGGTAACTTTAACACCCCCTAAATATAACATTTTAAAGTGTTCAGTTATAAAGAAGAAACAGTATTCAAGGAAATAACTTCCTTTGGATAATCTCAAAAATTCATAGCAAATGAAGATTCAATTGTTAGAACTAATTCTGTTAGGAAGAAAAAAAAATCAAAACTGCTGGTAGCAAGAGATTCCTGAGATTCTTATGAACAGCCCGTTTAAATGAAGAGCACTTTAATCAGTAGAGGAATCCTCACGTTTCTAATGTCTTGCTGTGCATTCTGCAGGTTATAGGAGCAGCTGGTAGAGGTCATATATCTTTTGTGAGCATCCCAAAAAGGCTCACTGCCAGACTGTTAAATTATGAATAAGCAATGAACAAAAGAATGCAGATACGGTGGTGACAAGATAATCCAAGCAAATTTATCTATGACAAATTTCACGGGATTAACAAATTACATTTACACAGAACAATAAAAATGTGCAAAAAAAATGACGAGCCTACTTTTCCTTACAGCATTAGGAAAACAAAAAAGTCACCAATCCACTGCATACATTTAAATTTAACCCGACCTAAAGTGAGACATTTATAATACATTCAAGATATCTTTGCATTATTTTCCCGGTTTAGGTAGACATATACAAATATGGTATCTCTGGTTTATATTTTATATATAAGTTATGTTGCAAACAGTATATATAGGCCTTATATATAAACCACGTACACCCTATATAGAAATCTTGTGCAATAAAAAAAAATTATCCCATTCATATATATGAATAGAATGCACATGTTTTTCAGAAATAGATTCTGAGGAATAAACGATTTTTATAGGAAAAATGCTCCCTCAATCAGTGTAATACATATCAGTTACTAAAATATCCTTACTCATTGATGTCTCCATTTTCTCACACAAGACAGTCAGGTTCTGCAGAGAGTTTCAATCATTCCATTTGCCTCTACCAAAATACTGTTGTCTTTCTGAGTAAAGTGCTTCTGGATGAAGTTTGGAACTAGGATCCTTTTCTGCAGTGTTACAATAGCAGAAAAGAAAATTCATCAATTGTGGAGGAGGGTGTTGATTTCAGCTATATTCATGTAAAGCTGAATATTAATAATATTAACATTAATATTATTAATATTCAGCTATCCTAATCCAATATTAAATTTTTCTTCATAATAAAATTCTTTTTATAAATCTTACAAATGAAAAAGCCTCAGTCTATTGAAAGTAATGAAATATTACTGAAATGAACTATGATTTCATAAAGTGGTCTTAAAATGCTATGTGGCACTACTTTCCAAAACATGTGCTTGAGACTTAGTTTTAATGTTGTATACAACCTAGGTTCCCAAGTCAGAGCCCTTTAATTCTGCATTAGCATACTGATGGTAATAAAATACTGTAATCAGATCTAATTTCTCTTAAGATGATCTGAATGCTGTGTTAAATTCTGTAGTCTATTTTTCACTTATACTTCCTATTGGCTGCTGCTTTTTACCTTTAATATTTTAGCAAAACATGTCTCTAAATGAGCCCTTTCCAACATTTTATAGGGCAACCTATTCTTTACGTAAACAAGAAATTTTCTGAATGTAAAAGTCAATATTTAATTAAGATACACAAGCAAAATAGTCAGCTCTTTCAACCACAAATACTCAAGCCTGCCTATCTAGTCCTTCCAAGCCCTGAAATTCCTACTATACAGTTCATTTTTTGAAAAGAAGCTACTTGGTTGACAGTATTACATCCAAAACCATAAAGATAAATGTGGCATGCTTGTCTACTACCTCAAATCTAGCACATGTTCCACAATGAGCAGTGATGGGAGTCAGACGCTACAAAGTTTCCTAAAGTATAGTTTTTGTCAAAGAACTATTACATACCAGACCAACATCTATGATTACCGGCATTAAAGAAATAAAAATGTTACCAAAGACCAAAGACTTTTCCTTCTTGAAGATACCACAAGTGTGTGTGTGGTGGTGGGGTGGGGGAGTACTAAATAATGATAACTCATCATTTATGTATTTATTGTGGTCCACTTTTTAAGGCATTATGTTTTTAATTAAATGAGTTAATTAATATATGTAAAGCCCTTAGAACAGTACCTGGCACACAGGGCCACATAAATGCTTCCTGTCATTATTATAATGCCAGATATGTTGGCAGCAGGCCAAGTGGTATGAGTCCTTATATATGTCAAAAGATAATATCCAGAAATACAGTTAGATACTAAAGCGTGTTATTCTGAAAGCTCTATGAGGCTGTTTCTACCCACTCAGTGGCAAAACTATCACAAAATAAAAATGCCTCTACTGTAATCTTTGGACAAACGGGCACACTCTGGGGCATGGATAACCCGAGCAGACAAGGTCTTTCAGTACTTCATAGTCTATGACCAAAGACAGGTACGTACATGGCAAACTGATTCTTCTCAAATCATTCAGTAAAAAGTATGCCCTAAAGTATGTATGTATAGCTATGGAGCTTGCCCACAAGACTCCTAGAATATTAAAGCGTGGAAGGAGAATAATTTAAATATTGATTCTTCCTCTAACTTTATAAACACTGTATTTCTGAAATTCTCCAAACATCTGACGAGGGAGCAAGAAGCAGAGATTTAATTCACCATCCATAGTGTACACGGTCTTTTCTACCAGAGTTCCTCTGGCATAGGCTCAGAAATCCCTGACTTCAAAAATCCCAAACTGCAGGCCCCTCCACACTGCTGTCAATGGACATTTCTACAAAGACAAACCTGAACTCAGTTTCTAACTCTGCCACCTTCCTTGGGAACGAGAAGCATCTATTTTCTCCTCCATAAATGGGTATATTATCACTTCCCTCCTAAGGCAGCGAGAAAACTAATGAGAAAATGTAAAGAATTTAATACAGGGCCTGAAATACAGTAGTGTCCAAACAACATTTATTATTATTATCATATATGACCTCTTTTTATTTTTAAATCCCATCAAACATCTTTTTTAAAAATTTGCTATAATTTCACTTACATTTATATAGCATATTTTTCTTTCCTCCAAGAAGTACTAATCATTTTATAGTCATTAATTACAATATTTTACAAGCTGAATGACTGTCTTCCCAGTACACAAAGCTAACAGAAGTCAAAAGAGACAGAGAGCTTTATTTATATTGCTATGAATTCTGCACTTCCTACTCTTTCAAAAAAGGGTATTTTCTGGCTCTCTATAATATTTTGCATGTCCAGCATAAGTCTATAACCAGAGCAACTGTTCTTACAGGGGGCATGATTCCCCACCATCCCTGGCACAAGTCACAATGGTTCATAGTAGACGTTCAAGAAACAGAGCTGAATGAATCAATCAATCAATAATTACAGACGAGGGCCACAGGCACTTTGGGCCAGAGTAATATGGGATTTTCATCTTGCTTCTCAGGATTTTGTACACAAGACCACAAGCATTCCAATTAATTCAACAGAACATTATGCTTCAGAAACACATACAGATAACAACTTCAAGTGTTGTTCCATCTTGTCACTGCCCCAGTCGTCTCGGATATAGTAGCAGTCACCTTACTCTTACCAAGCCATGTCCTGCTTATGCACTGCAGTACTACTAATATTACTACAAATTATTCCAACTATGTAAGGTTCTATCAAACTTAATAGTGCAAACATCCTATTCACACTAATGGAGCCCAGCGCAGTAAAAATACCATTCAGTTACAGTTGGTTTATTACACTGCCCAATAAGGAGGGGGAAAAAAAGGCACTATTTACTGTGAAAATACTAACATCAATAAATGCAAAGCAAACATAACTGAATTTTCCCATAAATTCTGGAAGTTCTTACCTAATCATAGTACAGATTTAAATATTTAAAGTTTCACATATTCCATTATGTGCAACTTTGGTAGCACTTAAATTTTGAAATTACTATTTAATCAATTAAAATTTTCAACATACTCACTCTTGCACTAAGTTTCAGCCTTATCCATTGAAAGCAACTAAGGAATGTCTATAAAACATCTGAAGTTAGATTCTAAGCCAACAGCAATGCAGAATTTTTTAAAAATTAATTCAGATGATGAAATGCTACAATGTAGAAAAGGTTGCCACATAAACATAACAGGGAAGAGACTAGTTCTGCTCTCAAGAGTGCTTAATTTTCTTTAAATTTAGTGAGTGGCATTCTGCATAGGAAAGAGGATCACAAGAATTGCAGTAAAAATAAGAAAACAAAAATAGAGCATCTAAGGTTTACACTGGGGTCATTATTAATAGTAAGGCACTTAAGGAAGTTTACAGGGGAGAACATTCCTAGGAGGGATTCAGAAATCTTTTTGACATATTCCCCACAAATATCCCACAATAAATAAAGCTCTACAGCTTAAAAAATAACTAAATAAAAGCTACACTGCCTAAATTCTGCCCCCCTCTACCCTTTTCCCCCAGAAAGTGCTGCTTTACAAAAGCATCTTGTCATAGAAAATCTCACCACAGGACAAGGGATCCAGGGCATCAGGTCCTGTTTCAAACAGATGCAATTTGAACATGCCAGTGGACTGCAGACTGCAATCTGGGGCAGAGCAAAAGAGCCAAGGGGTTCATGGAAATTCTGCCATTCCCATAAAATAGCTCTACTGTAGGGGCAATAGAACTTCAAGGGAAAATCAAACTTCACAGCACTAAAAATATCAAGCTGTTCCAATGTGTAGATTATATTTAAATTGCAATGTAATTCTAACCAATTCATTGCTGAGACAGAGATTAATTTCACATAACTTTTAGTCAAAAATAAATATCATACATATTTTTAAGAATATGTAAATACATGGGGACCAAAACTTTATTCATAATACCACTAGGTGCTGAAAATACTTTATGGAGCTTCTTTCCTTTTTAACAAAAGCATCAAATAATGTTGAATTCAAGTTTGCTCATTGTAACAAATCAAATCTAGTAATTGGCATGTAACAGATTTGGAGTAGCTATGTGTCTCTCAATTCTTAAATCAGAAAGTAGAAATATGAAAAGACGTTGTAACGTGGGAGGGTCCTACATAATAAAGGTCATTATAACTCCTGGCTCCAGAGCTAGACGAGCTAACACCCTCTCCGGTGGTTCTATGTTATGCCCATGCATTACAGTTCTTGTTGACAGTCTGTTGCCTTGGAAATATTTCATTATTTCAGTTTTTCCATTTGTAGACCCTTGGCCTTGTGATATGAAGGCCATCCTATTTCATAGTTTCGATTATCATTTAGGCAATCTTGTGGAGCTATTTATATATAAGCAAGTGTTAGACAATGCATATCATCATTTATCACTCTGTGTTGTAGCTTACACTGTAGAGAGAAATATTTCCAAAAAAGTCTCCACCGCGACCTTTACTTTTTAAACCAAAAGCCCTGTGCTACTGGAATATGCTCTGCCAAGCAGCATGGGCATATCACATGCTTGACACTTCGGTCTCATTTTCTTGGTTATACATCCACGTAGTGGAAAAACTCTGTGGTAGTGCTATATAATTTGCAGCCTATTGGAGTTTAAAGACAAATCAAACAAGTTTAAATATACAAGGTTTTCACCTTGTTCTTTCAGGCTCTAAAGAGGTACTTTCCGTGTGTATGGGCCAGAGAAATTTAAGGAGTACTAAACTATAACCAACGACATTATTAAGAAAAAGATTCTTTTTCCAAAATTTACTCGGGAAGCATTATTAGAAGGAAATGACTTTTGTACGGTATTATTACACTCAGGTCACATATTTCATAAATAAACAACAAGACAATTCAAAAGATGTATTTTTTCTCTATAAGTTTTTGATTACTGGTGTATTTGAAAAGCAGTAAAGAATTGTGTCCATAAATGCCTTTATGAAATCAATGATTTGGAAACCATTTTTTAAATAAATGGGAGGATATCACTCAAAGCATGTCCACAGAAAGTCATCTTTTATAAACATATTTGTGTTCAACCGTTACAGAGAAATACTACTACTAACCAACAAGTTCCAGGCACAAAGTTCACATGAAGGTGAAATGATTCTACTGGGTTGAAGCTAGTAACTATGAAAAACAACCCCCTCCTGAACAAACCATCTGACTTCCCGTTCCTCATTACAAAACCAAATCAACTAACACGTGTAATATTTACACTTAAAGTGTTAAGAGCATTTAAAACCCTAATAACAAAGTGAACCCTCGGGGCATAAAACAACTGTTTGGATAACGGGCCAAGTTTGTGGTTATTACTGCTTCAAACATTTAGTTTATAACTCCTTCCTTCCTTGCCTTTATATAGTTCCTTCTGCCCCCTACCTCGTTATTACTCCTCCCTCTCCCTACAGGTTAAACCTTCTCAGATCCAACCTTTAAAATGACAGCATCCGAGCTGAACAAGAAGATGCTATTAAAGGGCATTAAATTAAATACAGTATATCCTCCTACAACTTCAATCAGAATTTCAGACCAAGTGTTATTTAGTTCAGCTCTGAAGTGGAGCAGAATAACAAATCGAGCACTTTGATTTACCTTCTTTGAATGCCAAATGGAGACAGGTGATAAAGAACGCACTCATGCACAGGCTATGAAGTTTCCTCTAGAAATTAATTCTATCTTCAAGATTCCTATCTCAGAGAAATTCCCAAAATGGCACACAAATAGGCCTCTGCTACAGAGATTACCGGGGCCATCCCAGTAAATACATTTACTACCAACAGAACTGAGGAGGAAGGAAGGGAGGAAGGGAGAAACGAAGGAACAGAGGGAATTATAAACTTCTGATTTCAAAAAGTGTTCATCACCATGTTAAATTTAAAAAAATATTAAAAACCCTGCACAATGCTCTAAGAAATAATTTTTCTACCTACAAGAGTCAAGTACTTAATATGTGAATTCTTCATAAAGCACTAATACTAAATGCTCCTTTTAGCTATATGAGTTGTCAGATAGTTAATGCTATACACACTTAACATCTTTAAAAACTGGATTATGTATGATCTACTCGCAGGTATATGATTTATATAGAAATTATCTAGAGTTTAGAATTAGTCAATTACGTACCCACTTAACAAAATTACTTCCTTAATCCTGACAATTCTGCCTTCCCCCATTGCATGAAGGAAACAAGCAATAGTGCAACTGAAGCTTTTTAAATGAATAGCTTGTTTAAATATCTCCCTGCCTTCCCTTATGTAAGCTATAGGTTAAACGCTATATTTTATCAAAAATAAAACTGCCCAAGTAATAATACGTAAATCTTACACCTACGGACTTCCCTCAACTTCTTTTCAAGTTCACTTAAGCCTGTGAGGAAAGTGCAAATCTCTGCTGCGTGGTGGGGGGCGGGGGACAGATATCTAACTGCATTTGCTTCCTCAGGAATCAGTGGGTAACATTTCATACTTCCTACTGAGCATTTCCTCTTCGGAGACAGAAAGAGATATTCACTTTGCTCAATCCAATATGCTATATGCAATTAATGTCATTAACGCTGCCAATTAATAGCAAATAGGATTCCAAACAAAGTAGACTGGGTGGACAGCAGGAGGGAAAACCACGTGGGGTGGGGGGGGCAGTCGGGGGGGCGGGGGGGACTTGGTTACTCTGAAATCTAACAATGCCATTCACGTAGGACGGCTAAGGATATTTTGAATACAAACTCCCTTTCCCTTTGCCTTTAGTTTAACTAACTTCAAGCAGACATGCTCCGCTGAGCCCCTTGCCTGGATATGCAATTCTCACCAGGAACTTTTTAAAACACAGATCCCCAAACAGTAACTAACGGGGCATAGATACTCCAACTGTTGGCACAATTTGGTTCTCGCTGTTCGCTTGCCTACTTGGAGAGTAGGGTGTTCTTTATTTTTCTTTTTCTTTGGGGGAGCAGGGGAGCGGAGAGGAGGGCAAGAGGAGAGCAGAGCGGAGGGCAGAGCAGGAGACCCACAAGTTGCCGAGGCTCAGGGCGCAGCCCGGACGGCGGGGAGGCGGCGGCCGCGCGCCTCTCTGCGCTCGGCCCGGCCTAGCGGCTCCGCGCGGAGACAGCCCCTCCGCGACACATTCCGGGCCTGGCGCGAGCGCCGCGCTCCCCGCCCCCGGCCGCCGCCTCCTCCTCCTCCTCCTCCTCCTCTCCTCCTCCCCCTGCTCGCCTGCCTTCCCTCCCCCTCCCCAGCCTCATTCCTTCCTCGAGAGCAGCTGCCAAGGGACCTGCGGCGGCCCCGGGGATCCCCCGGCCCCCCACCCTCCCCGCTGCTCCCCGGCACACAGCAGCCCCTGCTCTTTCTTGTTTGTTCCTCTTTTTTTTTCTTTTGCCTATTTTTTCTTTTTCTTTTCTTTTCTTTCTTTTTTTTTTTTCTGTCGGCGAGTCACACTATTCGCCGAGCCGAGGAGGTGCGACCGCTCGGAGAGCCAGGCGCCGCCGCAGCCGCCGGGGCGGACAATGCGCGCGGGGCCCGCGGGCGAGCGCGGGGCCGCCGGCCCGGACGAGGTCCCGCGGGCTCCGGCCCGGGAGGCGGGCTGCGGCGCGGGCCCCGCCAGCGCGGCGGCGGCGGCGGCGGCGGCGGCGGCGGCGGGAGCAGCCGCCCGGCGGCAGGTTCAATAAACAGAAAAGTGTTACCGTTCTCGCCTGGAAGGATCCTGCTGAAAGCTGGGCTTGGTGGGCGCCATCTTCCTGCTATTTTTTTTCCTCTCTTACTTTTTGCCTCTCTCCCCCCTCCCGGGCCGGGGGGCGTGGGGAGGGCGGGGGTGTGCGTGTGCGTGGGGTGGCGGGAGTGAGTGCGGGCGTGCGCGGCGCTCAGCGGCGGCCCGGCGGGCGGCGGCCGTGGCCCTGGCCGTGGCCGTGGCCGTGGCGGCGGCGGCGGCGGCGGCCGTGCTGCCGAGGCGGGGAGGCTACGGAAAAGTAGTGGGGCCCGAGCCTCGCCGGCGGCCGGCCGGCCCCTCGCGCCGCCGGTGCCTCTCGCCGCAGGTCGCCGCCTCCTCCGCCGCCTGCGCCTTCTCCTCCCCCTGCTCGCCCGGCGCCGCCGCCGTCCATGCGCCGCAGAGCCCCCGCGGCCCGGGCCGCTCCGGCTCCCGAGACATGCCCGGCGCGGAGACAGGCGACCGGCGGCGGCGGAGGAGGGGGAGGCGGCGGCGGGGGGAGGCGGCCGCGCGGCCCCGCGGCAGCCCGGCCCAGGGCCCCGCCGCCTCCGGTTCTCACCCTCGCGCGCCGCCACACCCCCCACGGCCACCCCCCGCCACCGCCACCCGGAGCTGGCCTGGTGGCAGGTGGGGCGCACACCCTCCCGGCGGGGGGCGGCCGGGGCCTAGGCCAGGAGGGGCGGGGAGGGGGAGGGCACGCAGGGGGTTCCCAGCTTGACCGCTGTGAAAGTATTTCTGGGCATTTTCCAGCTGCTTTGCTCCAGAGCGCTCTCTCGCACGCAGACACACACCCCCCTTTTCTCTCTCCCTCTCTCTCTCCCTCTCTCGCCCTCTCTCTCTCGCTCTCTCTCTCGCTCTTTCTCGCTCTCTCTTTGGGGGACTGGGAAGCCCGGCTGCCGGAGCAACAACGCCACTCAGTTGCAGTTTCGAACACTTCCCTTCTCTGGAGTATCGCAGCCAGGGGAAAACACACACAGAGGAACTGGGAGGCCACCGAGCCGGCTCGGTCAGGACCCTGTCCCGGGCGCGCCTTCGGGGACAGAGGAAATCAACGCGATTAGGGAGCACGCTGGCCAGCGGCCCCGAGAGCCGCTGGGCGGGCGCGGTGGCAGCACAGGCACCGTGTGGCTCTGGCGCTCTCAGCAGCGTTTCCAAAGCCAGAGCATCTGCATTATTCACGCACACACATATCTGCAGACCCCAGGGTTCACAGATGATTCCCCAGAAGTTTAAATGCGGTTAGATACAAACACCTCTCCCGACTCGGTTCCTGGTACCTAGGACTGGACCAGACCACGGGCTTCTGGAATCTGGCCCAGCCGCCTCCCCATTTTACAGCCCAGCGAGGCCTAGAGAAACGGCCCCTCAGTGCAGGGCCAGTGCTGAAATGCTATTACCTGGGGAGACCCTGATCAGAGGGTTCTCTCCGCTAAACCACTCTGCCAAGTGTGGGCAGCTTTTTAGGCAGAGACTTGGGTCAGTCATGTGTCAACCAGGAAAGTATAAAGGACTCCCAAAACACATCCACTTTGAATAAATGAAAGAGCCAGACAGAAAACATCAGTCCTATGTGAGTCTTTGCATTTTACTTTAAACTTAAGAAAAAACAGACCTGAAAAAGGATCCCATTCTGTCCTACTGTTCCAGTAAAGTGGAATTGAGAGTTGGAAAGTTCAAAAACACAGGTGTTTTTCGTGGCAGAGGTTTTTAGTCTGCACGACAGTGTTTGAATTCTCCTTGGAGTACACTGTACACATAGGAGAAGATGAGAGTGATTGAAAAATGCTCTTAGGTGCAGAGTGTCGAGTATGAGATATACATGGGCTGGTAGGGAGGGGGAGAAGTTGCCAATTGGAAGTTTTGGCTCCAGGACAGTCAGCCTAGGGCATTTTTGCCCAAAGATGACAAATGAGAGAAGCTTGTGTTCTCCCTACAGGTCACTCTTTGCTTGAAAAACCCCCACCCCTGTCACTCCCTCATCAGACTCCCCAAAAGTACTCAGTGCAAAAATATTTTTTTTGTAAAATGATGTGTCATCCTTCATGTTAGCAATCATATCCAGGTCTTGAAGTGGAAACTGTCTGCCCTTCATAGCCCCTAAAGCGTCACATGTTGGTGGCCTACATTCCTGATAAAATGCCAGAGGACAGGGAACTCCTGACTCAGACCCTCCCTTAAAACACCTGCCAAGACTCTTCTTGCCCCACATGACTCACTCTCCTGTCCCCAAATTAACGAAAATTAAAGGCTGTATAACGAAAATTAAAGGATGTAACAGGTGTCTTCTTATCTGAGTGACGAAATCAAAGAATTTTTCACAGCTACACCTTCTCTTCTGTCAATATGACAGAACATGAAAAGAGAGGAAGGGAATAATACATCCCAAAGGCTAAAGTTTAGAGGTGATTATTTTTAAACCTTCAGTGTTTAGAACCGCGGTGGGAATCAGAGACTTGATAAAGTGGCCCAAATTCAAAGATGAAGGTGGAAGGCATCGGTGTAGCTTTCAGCATTGGGGTGAGAGACTATGGAGGATGATCTCTGGAAGCTCCTGACATGCAGAAAAATTGGCCCTGGGAAGATCTTTATGGTGAAGGACACCATTATCTAAGAGCAATCCTACAGGCTGAAAATTCACGGCCGCCCTTACGCCCAATTTATATCTTATGGGTTAGTTGAAGTTCTCCGGAGGTCCATGACATCGTCCAAAGGCTGTCTGACATTTCTGACCCTTGACTCCCTATTGCCTGCACTTCCTAGTTAAAGTGACTGCCAGATTCCATTGTCATTTAAATGTTTTCTAAGTGACAAAAAACCATACCTGAACCATGAAAAGGAAAAAATCTAATTCTTTTCTAGTCCTTTATGTTTGAAAGATTCCCAGATCTTTTGTATTAAAGGTTCTTGTAATCACTGAGGTAAAACAAGACTAAAATAATTTAGATTAAAAAATCTCTTCAACAAGGAATAGCTTCTTTTTGAGTTATTTTCAGTACTCTCTTTTTAAAACTTCCAACAGTACTCAGAGCATATAATGAAGTCTTCTACAGAATATTTGCAAACTGGGCATCAACTTGGAAAACAGTGTGTTATGCAAAATCTGTTCTGGTCGCTGGGCCATTGGTTAGAAGGCACAGAATATGGCAGTGATAGATTATCTTAACCTTTTCAGTTTAAACACTGTTGGTTCAAATCAAAGGTTCTCAAATCAATGAAGTTTGAAATACAAGGTAAAAATAGGGACTGTTATTTGAATTATGCATTGTGTGTATTTTAAGTTAAATGCCATTGGCAAATCTCTCAGATGTTTAATTGTGTGCAATCTGGGAAACACAAATATTTAATTTCACACTTTCTTGTGTTCTTTTTTCTTCCATCTTATATAAAACTGAGCCCCACAAATGGGGAGATTACCTTTCATACTACATTGTTAGTTTTTCTCAGCACATTTTTGTGGATTGGATTTTTTATAAAATATTGGAACATCGCAAGTTGTCCTTAAGGAAAAACTTTCGGGTTCTAGGACTGTTGGTGGTGGTAAATTTTTCCCTTTCTTTCTAATGGAATCAAAGAATGTTTACTATTTCAATGTCACGACTAAATTTTTTTTTAAAAAATCTATAAATGTTTGGGAGAAATGCAAACAAGTAACACTTTAAAACTTCCTTCTCACCACCTAGCCTAACTTTGTAAAATTTGCTTTCTAACTTGCATTTCTAAATCTTACGCATTTGCATTATAATACGTTTAAGATGAATATTGAACAGCGCCGAGGAGACTCGGATTTCATGCTGTATTTCCCTGTAGTAACAGGTGACATGATAACGCTATTATGTAGAATTGCAAGTCTACAGCTACACGTGAAAATCGTTCTTATTCTGTTTGGAAACAAATGATCAATCAGCCTCCGGTGATCAATTGCCCCCCTGGCTGCCCGTCAGCGCAGGTCCGCACCCGGCAGAGGCATTGAGAAAATTCCGCTGAAGGGGACGGGGATCCCAAACTTTGCAAAAGCACCTTCTGCGATGTCTCAGACTTCGCTGCAACTCCTTGGCTACGCGGGGCTGAGGCTCTGGATTTGGGGCCAGGCAGAGGGCAAAAGATGATTTTACTTCGCCAGTACACTGGAGTGCCTTTCAATCCGAATTGTGAATTATTTTTTTCTTTCTCATCTGTAGAACGAGGGGCAAGCAAAGTGAGCCCCGGAGATGTGCATGTGTGTTGTAACGCATAATACAGGAGGTAAAGTGAGTCCCACCCCAGCACCCCGAGGCGGGGGCACTATCCCAGCCCAGGCGGGACTACTCACCGCTGCTGGTAGGAGGTGATGCCCTGGACGTTCTGCGGGGTACCGTTGGCCGCGGCGCCGGCCCTCCCCATGCCCGCGCCGGCCGGCACCCCCGCGGCTGCCCCGCCGGCCGCCGCGGCCGTCACCTGCACGCTGAAATCCGGAAAGATTCGGATCATCGCCGCGGCTTCGGCCCCCGGGCGCGGCGGCTCTGGGCGAGGGCTGGCGGGGGCTCGGGCTTGGGCTCGGGCGGCGGCAGCAGCAGCAGCGCGAGCAGCGGCGGCGGCGACAGCAGCGGAGCCAGGCACCAGCCTGCAATCCCATTAGTGAGCCGCGGCCACTGTGCGCGGCGGAGAGGCGCTTTGATGTGCGCGCAGCGGGCTGGGGGGGCCGCGAGCGCGAGGAGGAGGTGCGGGGGGCGCGCGAGGGACTTGCAAACAGCAAAACGTGTCAGGGTGGGGCCTTTTTTCCCTTTTGGGGGGGGGCGGTGGTGCTCCCCCCTCTTTCCAGGATGTTGCTCTCACTGGCTGCTCGGGCTGCGCCGCGCGAGCCCAGCTGAGGGAAGAAGGGGAGGGGGTGGCGGAGGAAGGATGCACCGGGAGGCTTGGTGAGGACTTGGCCAGTGCAAGGGAATGACGGGCAGCGGAGGGTGCCTTTTTTTCCCGCCCCCTCAACACACACGCACACTCATACACACACACACACCGCGCACTTCCGACCCAAAGTGCAAGACAGGCGCGCTCTCTCCCCTCTTTTCTCTAGAGAAATAACCACCATACAGTCAGGCTCGCGCCTCCCGTGGCTTCCAGCAACCTGGATTCCAGCCCGCCCGTGCAGGAATGGGGGCGCAGAGCCTCCCTTCCCAGCCAGGACCCCTCTCTGCCCGTCTTCTGCACACCAGGCAGCGCGAGGGTTGCCAACTGCAAGTTGGACTACTGGAGAACTTGATGCTTATCGAGGAGGGATGGTGTGCAAAGGGCGGGGGGGGGAGCCGCTTTTGTGCAATGGAGAGTTTGTTCCCTTTATAAGAAGGGACTCCCCTCGTTCTTGGTGGGCGGGCTGGTTGGTCTCGGACAAACTTGCGAGGTGGGGACTGCACGTCCAGCTAGAGGGATCCGAGTGTGCCCCCCATGATCCATCTCTATACGCCCCTTTGGAATGATGAAACGAATAAATTAGCAGCCACAACTGAGGCGAACTCTGAAAATTCCAACCACCAGGGAAACAAAAAGAGAAAACACGTGCATTTATTTCCTCCTGTCTCCCAGTTACTTCTCCACATTGTTACGTGGGTGTTTCTTTAGGGGGTGAGGAGGGATGCCTTTGGTTTGGGCGCGCCTTTTTGGTGACTTGCACTCGTTCTTGCCTGATTAATGGGTGGGGGCGGTGGGAGTGGGTGGTTTCTCCCACCCCCTGCCCAGGACCCCCTGTTGCCCCACTTCCTCTTTCTTCCGGGTCGCAAGCCAAGACCGGAGTTGCTGGCAGAGGGTGCAGCCCCTGCGCTACACGGGGCTCGGGCCCCGCTCCTTTTGCGCGCTCCCACCCGCGACCCGCTTTGCTTATGCCGCTGTGCGTTTCCCCATCTCGTTCTCTCCTCCTTTTCTCTCCCCGCGCGCCAAGGCCAGGGCCCGGCAGCCCGGGGACGAGTGGCCGCCGCACCCGCCGCGCGAACTCAAGTTGGGCTCGGCGGAGCGTGGTGGCCGTGGCCGCGCCGCCCCGGCCATCGGCCAAT
The DNA here is from genome assembly GCF_020826845.1 of Diceros bicornis minor. NCBI lineage: Eukaryota > Metazoa > Chordata > Mammalia > Perissodactyla > Rhinocerotidae > Diceros > Diceros bicornis. The sequence continues at coordinate 16,157,888 of NC_080744.1, forward strand.
AGCGCCTCGCCCGGCGAGGCACCTGCTTAACCCTTTCAGCCTGGGGCGCAGCCGGCCGGCTGGGACCCAGAGGGGCAGGGCCGATTGGCTAGAAGTTGCCAAGGCCGACAGCGGCAGAGACCGCCCAGCCCAGCGCCCCAATACACGGTCCAGGGGCCAGACTCCTGCCCTCGCCGCAGATCTGGGCGTCCTCTTTCACGCTCATGGCTCTTGGGAAACAGCCAAGCCGCACAAAGGCCGGTCCGCGCCCCAGCGGCGTCCCGCGCCTGCCAGGCAACCCCTGCGCTCCCCTAACCCGAGTCAGTTTCCGGAGGAGGCTCCCGCGCCCGGCAGCCGCGGGGAGACAGAGGGAGGGAGCCCCAGCTCTGGCTGGCCGGGCCCACGGCGCAGCTGCGTTTCCATTTTCCTCTCAAAGAAAATGCTTTGGACGGCAGATAATACCAGGAGATATGAAACTGCTTCGTCCCCCACATGTTGCACGTAAAAAGAATCGCAATGAGCATCTGTGGCGTGGGCTAGGGATCCCACAAGTTAGTTGAAGACCTAACCGAGGTCCTGACTCCTTCCTTCCTAGCAAGGGGTCATTTTCTAGCTTAAAGGCATTTCATTCGGAGATACTTGTTCAGAGGCTAAATGCAAGGTGGTTGAACTGGGGGCGGGGTGTGTGTGGGAGGGGGTCTGGGGTAGGTGGAAAGCCGCCCTGTAAGGATCTGGTCCCAGTCGGAGCACCGCGGCCTGGCAAAGCGAGTTGGCTGGGCTCTCTGCGTTCTCCCCTCCCCACCTCTCATGCTCAGCGCCGGATCTGAAGAGGAGATCTCTAATACCACCCCTTGGCTCTGCGCAGGCTTTCCTGTTGAAAAAAATGGGAGTTCATGCCAATTATAGAGAGGTCAGGAATGTTTTAGGGGTTCGGAAAAGTTCTCCTCCTCTGACTGCATAGGTCAAGGCCGGCAGTACTGTAGGCCACTGGAAGCCAAGTAAAAGGCTGATGAATGAGGCTAAAAATGAACACAGATGCAGGCATGGCTTTCTATAAAATAGCATTTGTCAGAATTATTGAACCATTGTGAGGTGGTGCTGTGCCTGGCACCGGATATCTAGGTCAACCAGTTGATGGAGGCTTCCAGCAAGTGGCTCCTGCTTCCAACTGTACTGGACTCCAGTAATGTGGTGTGATATTCCAAGGTAGATCTGGTTGACCCAGAGGCGGTCCCAATGTGCCAAATGATGCCAAAGAGGGGAAAAGCCCTCTTTGGCCAAAAGAGCAGAATTTTTAGAAAATTACTTTCCCTTTTGAAGTCTTTCTGCACAAACAGTGAGTTATATCTATAATCAATATGACTTGTTCTTTAATTGTTTCAATGATGATTCCGAAAACAGAAAAGACCAGGGATTATATTTTATTGACTACTCATTTTACAGAATAGTTGGTCTGGAAATATGTGGTCCTGCTTCCCTTCCCTTTTGGAGGGAAAGTTTTTCTTGGAATCCCAAAGGGCAAAATTGTCCCAACAGAAAAAATATGTGAGATCTGTTGTCAGACATTTAAAACTAGATATGCTGAAGCTGGTTCAATTACACTTCATACTATTAAAATAGACTTTAATGAGCATATTCAACTTCAAAGTTCCAAGCTTTCAACTGCCCATATTTAAGAGAATTAATATGGCTCCTGCCCTCCAGAAACTTTCTTTTTTGACATGGAATAGTCAACGAAGACTTGCACAGTAGGTTACCTTAGAATGCGTGTGATAAGTCTGTTTCAGGATTTTGTCCTTACATGTAAAATTTTGGAAGTTTGGTTTGCATGCATGAAAGACAAATTCCTTATTGGATCTGCTTATCTCCATGTTCATTAAAGAACGTAAGCAAAATATAAGTTTATTCCCTCATTAGTAATTCAGATTTCATTACTCTACTCTTTCAGTTAAAATCTTTACATGCTGGCAGCTGTTTCGAAATATTTTGAAAGTTGCTTTCATCCAACAAAAAGGACTCCAGTTAGCATTAAACTGTATACTTTCTCATTTTATATCCTTCTGCCCTTAAAATCTACGTATTAGTGTATGTAGAGATGTAGAAAAGGATTTTATGATCTTGAACCCTAAATACATACATATGATATATCCATAGCTATCACAATTACGTATTTACATCTTCATCCTTGTTGTCAGTGCGCAACTGTACCTTTTGCTCATATGATAGAAATATGCATTCTCTGGAAATTCATTTCCATTTACTTAAAGTTGAATGGTTTGACTTTGAATTTTCACTATTGGCTGTCAGAAGCTGCCAATGATAGGTAGGAGAGAGGACCTACAAAGCTTGATTGTATCGAATTTTTGCTTTACTTTGGTTAGATATTTAAGAGAAAAATAAGATAGTACACAGAGTTTAGGATAAGATAAAGCAAAACAAAATAAATGGAATGAAAATCCTATGTATAATGAATAAGGTAAGACATGCTTTACTCTGAGACATTTTACTGAAGTGATCACACTGCAGCGAGGGATTTTTTCCCCATTAAAAAAAAAAAATACGTGATAATTTGCAACAATCTGAGAGATGAGTCTTCATTGTAGGAAGAGCCATGAGCTAAAATTAAGGTCTCTTCATATTGTGGGAGGAGATTTTACATTCTGTAGAGGGGTTAAATATTTGATTTAAACAATTTTCCATCTTTGCTCCTCAATCCAAATTGAATTCAAGCTCTTACTACTAAATTTGCTATGCTGTTAATATGTCCTCTAGTCCTTCAAAAGCAAAACTATAATGTCAGGGGAGGAAAAAAAAACATAAATTTAGCCATACAGTCTTTCTTGATATTCCAGAAGAGAAACTGAGGAATTAAGAGAGAAAATCTAATAAATCATTACTTATGATATATATATGTCCATATATAATATATAAGGAGAGTACTGAGGATTTTTTCATACTAATACTACCTATATCAAATACTGAATATCTCTGGCTATTATGCTAAACTAATTCTCAGAGGAGTTGATAAATATATAGCTAGAAAAAGAAGAGATTTAGTTAAAAGAAAGGAAAATCCTTTAGCTATTTTTTAAATTCAGCAGCAGGCAGTAGGGGAGGAGGAATTGTTTTAAAAAAATTAATGAGGGGCTGGCCCCATGGTGCAAGCAGTTAAGTGCGCGCTCTCCGCTGCGGCGGCCCGGGGTTCGCCGGTTCGGATCCCGGGCGCACACCGACGCACTGCTTGTCAGGCCATGCTGTGGCGGCGTCCCATATAAAGTGGAGGAAGATGGGCAAGGATGTTAGTCCAGAGCCAGTCTTCCTCAGCAAAAAGAGGAGGATTGGCAGATGTTAGCTCAGGGCCGATCTTCCTCACCAAAAAAAAAAAAAAAAAATGAGTGGGTAAGGGTCTCAAGTCCATATATATATTTCTTTGAATTAAAATATCACAATGACACATATTATTCTATAGCATGTGCAAATCAATAGAATGTAACTAAAGCTAAACTTAGACATCAGTGCAAAGTAAGTAAATGCTCTCAACATTTTTAAAAGACTAATTTATCTTTAAACAACAGTCGTAAAAATTGCCGTTGCTTACTTTTTCATGATAGTGCATTTGATTTTGGAGTTGAAATATTTCAAATTTTTAGGAGAAAATTTTAAATCTACCTGTGATTATAAAGGAGTCCCAAATGTTGGTTCTAGTTTGCATCTTCTATTTCTGTCAGCAATATTAGAACTTGCACAGAGCCACACATCCACCAGCCCATGCTTTTTATTTCAGTGAAAATTATACCTAGTGATAACTGGAAATTTTATTTCTGTTTTATTTGGTTCCCCCAGGTAGGCATACTTATATAGCCAATGGACTCTTTTCTTTGCTGAATTTTCTTATTAATTGTAAAGTTATTAATTCAGTGCCTAGTTGATTGAAGGAGTGACTAATTGTTTGAGATTGATTTTTTATTCAAAATGAAAACAGCCATACTAGATGAGTTTTTACTCATAGAATTTTTCATTTTCGATAGGATAGGATATTTTATAAGCCTAATCACATAGCAAATCAAACCAATGGTTTCATTAAGCTCCATGCTAAGTCAACCATTCTGTTTTTATTAAACTGTATGTCACTTCACCTGGAGGAGTGATTCTTAAACTTTAGCGTGCATCAGAATCACGAGAAGGACTTATTAAAACAGATTTCTGGGCCTTACCTTTACAGGATCTTATTCAGTATGATAAGATTCAGTAGGATATTAATACTATCCTATGGGATTGGGCTAATAATGCGCATTTCTAACAAATTCCTAGGTGATACTGATGTAGTTGGTCCAGGCACCATATTTGAGAACTACTGACCTGCAGTTTTACCATAGAGGTTGGGACGAGAGATCTGGATTCAGATCCTGACTTTACTACACACTGACTGAGTGGTCAAGGGCAAGTTATTTAAGCTCTGTCAGCTTCCACAACCTAATCTGATGTTAATTCAGTCCAGCAAAAATGGATTTGTTGTGTGTGGTAGAAATTCAGGCACAGTTCCTTCCTTCAGGGAGCCAGGAGTTGATTAGCAGAGGTAAATATGTCAAGAAATAAATTGCAATAAAGTATTCTAAGGGCAACAACAGATTTACATAAAAAGCACAAAAGTGGCTTGGGGGATTGGAGCTGAACCAGATGAGAAGAGAAATAAAACATGGTCAGGAGGTGGGGTAAGAGTTATGCAGTCTGGGTTTGAGAAGAGTTCTACCATTTACAGGCTGAGTGAATTCAAGCAATTCCTTTATTTTCCCCAACCCTCAGTTCCTTTATGTGTAAAACTAGTAATACAGATCTCAAAGGGTTGTTGAAGGGATTAATTGATATGAAGCGCGTAAAGTACTTAGTACAGTGCCTCACTCATGTTAATTACTCAGTGAAAGGTAGTCAGTACCATGAGAACAATCTCTAAGTTCTCTTCCATGGAAATGGGAAAGGTCTTGATGGTTACCCAGCTAAGTTATGAAATATTTACATGCTCTATTATGAATGTCGACAAATCTAAATATGTATTTATTTTAAACTCTAGAACAATATACCTGCAATTATGAGTGACTAATTTTTTACCAAAGTCAAGAAAGATAGGAGGTAAAAATATTGCAAGTGTTTCCTGAAGTCCAGTGTACTTTTCCAGAGGCTTAAGTTCTGCTTTGCACGAAGGGCAGTGAATTTCTGGCATTAATCGTAGGCAAGATGTTAGAGGCATAAAATAAAACAGCTTCACCAAGTGTAAATACAATTCAGATAACAGAACTGTTATTGGTTGTTATTGGAAACAAAGATATTTGGGTTTTATTTCCGATCTTTTGAAATCAGTGAGCATAAGGATAACTGTGCTCTTTCACTAGAGTACCTGTTAGTGCAATGAATCATAAAGGTTTTGTCTCAAGTCTCCTTTAAGTCTTAAACATTTGGGGGCCACTCAAAGAGCTTTGGATTCTGTACATCACGTATATCAATATTTAATGTAGTCAAAATTAAAACGTATGTAAAAATTTCTTATTCATTAGTTCGCTTGAAAAATAACAATGAACTCATTACATGTTAATATAAATAACCTTTTACATCGAAAAATTAACTATTTTTTCCCCAAACAAAAAAATAGAAGGGTGATATTGTTTTATATTTTTGGTTATCTTTAACATCTGTCTTAGTAGAAGAGAGCCAGATTCCCATATATCTTCTGAATTCAGTCTGTTACAATATGTTGTTTTGGTTAGAGTATGTGAAGAAAACACAGATCTGTAGTTATAAAAGAGATAAGTTAAATTTTAATGGCCTTCACAAGTAATTGTGGATATTCTTCCTTGTTATTACACAAACACTCAACAAGTAGTAATTTCTTAAAGTTAGCTATAATGTGGAATCTGGAATCATATTAGGAAAATTTTCACACTCTAATCATTGAAATCCATTGGACTATAGATTTTTTTGTCCATACATGACTTTGTATTATCATACAGTAATAATTTTTAAGACACTAATGAAGTGGATTATGTAGATCTTCCAAACGTTAACACATTTTCATTACACAATATCAAAGAATCACATTTTCTAACCTCATTACCAATCTGATCAGTAAAATCTTTATGTATTGGGAAGCTGTCAAGCTCACAATGGCAGATACGAGTTTCCTAAAATTCTGATTTTCACTTGGAATCACAAATATTATTATTGGCAACCAAATACTGTCAGTTACATCTTCAAAGTGACAGGTGCAATTTATTCATTGTCAAGAAAATATCTACCAAATACATCTAAATAACCATTGTTTGTCAGTTATTCTTTCCAGTATAAATAGCGTGGCATGAAAAAAGTGGCTAGTTTAGCTTGCAACTCAAACAATGGCACTAGTATTTTTTTTGAGATATTTATAGATATGCAGCAAAAGTGCTTTATGTGTACTTCTCATTTCATCACAGAGAATATTTAAAAGCTATGTGTTCCAGAGTCCAGATTTAATAAAGTTAATGATTCTTACTGCTTCACCAAGGACATTCTTAACATCTTTGTACTGTGAATGTGTGGCATCGGAGCGTACAATGACTTGCCTTGATTCATGCTAATGCCCAAGCAGTTTTACTCACCATTGCTTTTGCACCATCATCTCAAATGCCCACAGTGAAAAGGACAAATATTATGTCTTAGTATTATTATAAAATAGTTTTGACCACACAGACACCCTGAAAAGGTCCTCCACCCACACTTTGAGAACTGCTGTCTTAACAATATGAAAGTCTCAAGTTGTTATTATGACCAATAAGTAAAAGTTTAAACTCTCCTTTTGCTGATTTTCTTTTAAAAAGTGAAAATATACTTTGCGATTATGTATTGCTTTTCTATCAGATCATGAATGGATTATTACGAATAATAATACTTAGGATTTTGATTTCATGTAGAACTCAGTGATAGGTACTATTTTTTCTTACACTGTTATCCAGGAAGTGGGTATAGTTTTGAGCAAGGCAATTCAAATACTTAATTTTGAAGACCTGGGGCCAGGAACTTAATTTTCCATCTATTCTCCAAGAAAGGGATGGGAATACAGAAATCAGAATGATACTCCAGAGGGATGGAAAGATGAAAAACATAAGGAGCTAGATTAAGTTCCATAAGATTAAGTTCCAAAACGTCCATAAAGAAGTTTTCCATTGGGCCGGCCCCGTGGCTTGGCGGTTGGGTGCATGCGTTCTGCTGCTGGCGGCCCGGGTTCGGATCCCGGGCATGCACCGATGCGCCGCTTCTCCAGCCATGCTGAGGCCATGTCCCACATACAGCAATTGAAAAGATGTGCAACTATGACATACAACTATCTACTGGGGCTTTGCGGGGGTGGGGGGAAGGAGGAGGATTGGCAATAGATGTTAGCTCAGAGTCGGTCCTCCTCAGCAAAAAAAAAAAAAAAGAAGTTTTCCATTATTCAGAAGATGGTCACCTTCTAGAAATTCAAATGAAGACATTTTTCACTAGGGGTCTGTTGGAGTCAATATCCTTTAAGTTCATAATTTATATAGACATAATCTTTAATCATATTATCACTGTACCATAAGCAAAACACCATAGCACTGTTTTCAAAGTGTTGTACAATCTTTCTAACATGCCTTACATAGGCAACTACAAATATTTTCTCTATTGTTTATCATTATTCTCAGGCTGGAGGATTTCAAAGTCTTGTTGAAAATTGAAAAACAAATTGAGTTAACGTGAAAAACATCTTCCTTTCTCAAAATCGACAATCCAAAAGAAAAAGGAAAAGATCTGTAATTTAAGTATTTACAGTAATTAATTTTATTTAAGTACCCTGGACAGCTGCTCAAGACACAGAGCAACTAGGAAGAGAGTAACAACCTTTTGAAGTTAAATCACTACTCGTTACTAGTGACTCATAATCAAAGGCATATCTCAAAGAGATGATAACTGCTAGAGAATTAATCATTTAATATAGAAGTTAAAATAATCTTGTTCAAGAATCATATCCCCACTGTCAGATATATATTTGATGAAAGTTCTAGAAGAAGTAGCTTCTTGGCTGACTTATTTACAGAGACAACTTTTCAGAATTTGTGTCTCAGGGAAATCAAGAAACAATGTGTGTCAGAGAAATGTTACGTATACTTTTGCTAAAAGGTAAGACACTAACATAACTCTGTTTTAATTTTACTTATTTTGACCTAGAAATGATTTCTTCTAAAAAGTGATTTGTGTGGTCATAGCCAAAGAAAATGATAAACTTGAGAAAGATTCGCTGAAAATTATAACATCACATATGAGGGAATACGTCGAAACCAATCGTTCAAATTTCAAAGTTTTGCCAATCTTATTTTTGTTTTATTTTGGAGAATGATACAAAGTATTTCTACTTGGAAATTTCTTGTTGCCAAAGATCTTGTCTTATTATGATTTTCTCAATTTTAACTTTTTCTAAAAAGAAACATTCATCATTATAGAAGTAAAATACACTATAAATGAAGTTACTTCAGCTTTGTGTAACGAAAACTCAAATTAATAATTGCTTATACAAGATAGAAATTTATTTCTCATGTAAATGCTTGGAAGTAGATGATCCAAGACAGATGTACTCTATATTGTCATGCAGACACCTGAGCTCTTCCTATCTTGTTGCTCTACTATGCAAAGGGTGTTGAAATAATCCATACAGTTGAAGATGATCAGCTACCACATCCATGTTGTAGGCAACAGGAGAGAAGTACCAGGGGTGAGGGAGAGAAGGGCATGGATCATCCCCTTAAGAACATGTTTTGTAAGTGGCACATACTACCCTTATATCTCATTTAGCAAAACTTAGTCACATAGGATCATAAATGGCTGCAAGATAAGCTGGGAAATGAAGTCAATATTATAAAGTCATGTGGCCAGATAAAAATCAAGAGTTCTATTACTGCAGAAGAAGGAGACAGTTCAATTCAAAAATCCACTTGGAATTAAGAGACAAACAGAAATCCACTTAATCTGAAACTAAAATATTAGAAGTAGCTCTTCATTGAAGTTAATGAGGATTAGTTTCCAACAGTATTTATTTGAAGTCTAATAATAACCACATTCTTAAGTATTCACCAATGAAGCCGATAAAGATACATTTCTGGTTTCCATTGAAGCCAAATGGAAAAGGATATGGGGTAAAATGAGATTACATTTTTCCTTTTGTTAAAAGGACGAAGATGACATATTTTTAAGAATTCCAGTGTAATAAGAAATTTTGTATTGTGAGGTGTAATATTCATTTGATTCGTGACATAGAATTGAACCCAGGCAAATGGGCAGGTATTATTTATTCAATAGTAATATGGTCAGCTATTGTTCCTTTGGCCCATATTCAGAATATGAGGGAGGGGTATCCAGGATCAAGATTATCCCATCACCATGTTTATACTCTGGGATTTAGAGGGAATGTGCACTCTAGGAAGCCTCGACCACACCCTTCATTGAGGCAATGGCTGCTGGCATTCGACAGTCTGGGAACGAGAGAACCCCCTGTTAGTGATCTCAGATGTCTTACCATTTACCATCTGGTTCTGCGCAAAGACAAGATATATCTGTAGAACAGCTTGCTCCCTCCAACCATTCTTACCAAAGACTCTTACCCTCAAGTTGAGCTATTTTAAACCTTTATCTAAACTCCAGGTTTCTTTTCAAGCGTATTTCAATATTATACACACTGTTGTTACCATTTGAAAGTTACAGAGAAACTCAGATATGTTAATAACAGTTTAGAAAGGTCCATATTTGGCAGTGGATGTTAGGGGTCAGGGGAGGGAACACTTGAAATCCAGCAACTGAATTTTAACGTGGCCAGGGACTTAAGCAAATTACTTAATCTCTCAGGGAAGAGTCCTTTCATTCATTTCCTCTCATTGATGCATGCACTTATGTCAACAGTCCTCCCTGAACTCCTCCTATATGCCGAGTATTTTTTCAAGCAGCAGGGCTACAGCAGGATATAAAACAAAGCCGCTGCTCACGTGGAACTTTCGCTATAGGTAAGAGGAGACAGCAATGAACAAATATCTGTAAGGGTTGGAAAAGACAACTTCATAGAGTTGTTATAAGGATGAAATAAAGTAAACAACATAAAGTGTTTAGCCTAGTGCCTGACAAGCAAACACACTTCTAGGTAGAACCAATTATCGATAGTATTACATGGATTTGGGAATATTATAAATCAAAAAATTTGAGTTTGCAATAATAGTCTAAAATATCTTGTCTAGTCTGCCTTGAAGGTATTATTCATATTTTCTAATTCCTATTTTATTTAAAAACATCCCCAATTCCTGTAATATCTAGTGGAAAATAATCCCACATTAAACTAATTTGTACCTCCCCTCTCTTATGTCTGATTTTTCAGAGTAAAATTTATTTTTAAAAAATATCTACAAAGAATTAATGATGTTAAAGTGGGTAAAGAAATGAAAGTGAAAAATTAATATTTCCTAAGCTGCTACTAGTCAGGTACTATGTTAGGCATTCTGTACACACTCTCTCGTTTAACTCTAACAACACTATAAAGTACATATTATTAGCCTCACGTTTACAGATGGAAAAACTTCATAAATTGCAACAGATTCCAGTAAATATTTAGAACAACTAAAGAAAAAGAAAAATAAAGACAACTAAAGTGGCTTATATTTTTTAGTTGCTAGTCATTGTTTTATAAATAATTGGCCACACGTATTTTTCCTATAAGAAACAAAGGAATGTAATATCACCCACCAGACTGAGAAGATAAGTGACAGTTTTTCTATCTTAATAATTAATTGTTGTAAAATAAATCAAGCTTTTTTACTTTTCCTATTAAGGTCATTCAGTTATGATATAAAATGGTCATAACACTCAAGTTCTATTAGGAATGCTCATAGAAATTTTAGGTTTTTTTTCCTACTGGGTAATGATAGCAATGGTCAGTGGTTCTCAAAGTGCGGTCCCCAGACCAGCATCATCACCATCAAGGGAACCATTAGAAATGCAAATTCTCGACCCCACGTATTGAATAAAAAGCTCTGAAAGGGGGCCCAGCAATCTGTGTTTTAACACACCCTCTAGGTGATTATGATGTATCTCAAGTTCGAGGGCCACTGGCATGGATAATCATTGGTAACCAATAAGCAATGGTACAGATAATTATAATATTATTTTTTCTGAGGCAAGAATCTCTCTCGTTAGTCTAAAAGATGTCTGTCATTGTTTTCTTCCTGTGAAAAGAGAAAAGAGAAAACAAGATATTCCTCTAAAGACTCAAAATTTCAAAACATTTCCACATTTCACCAATTTGGGAGCTGTGCAGATAGTCAAACTGGAGCAAATATTTCAAAGGCAACCAAAGTCTCGTTCCCTTTCTAAATTCTTCTGCTTCTAAAAGAGTAGGAAATATATCACGAAGACTCAAGATCCTGAAAGTACAGAAGAGAAAACCAAAAGAAAGCGTGAATCCAGAGCTCTCACAATGTGCTTCCCAGGCTTGCTTTCCTGGAGGGCCAGAAGGAGCAGGTCCTGTTCAATATGTAGGAGGCCAGAGAGTGGGATTGGTTTGTTAAAGCTGTCACCGGGATTAGAGCTTCCCGAAGCTCCTGTCCTAACATCGAGTCAATTCCTTGCTAAACTCATTCTCATTTTAAATGGGAAAAAGATTAGACTGTTGAGTGCTTAGGGAAAAATGTAAAACTGGCTGGTAGGCAAGCTTTCTTTTTTAAAAGAAAAATTCTCTCAGCCTTCTGAACTCTAAGATAGCTTAATAAAAGTAACGGAAAAGACTAAAACCAGAGGGAAAAAAATGAGAAACGGAGAAAAAGGAAGCCAGATCCCTCTTAATATCAGTGTTTCTTAAATACCAGAGAAAGAAAACATCTTCAAAGTTCTTACAGAGACACTGTTGAGACAGAGGAAGAAACAAACAAATAATTCAAAATAATATTTGGGGACTTTAACTTCAGAATAATATGGGAAACCCATGACATACAGAGGCAAAACTGTGCTTAACATTCAAGGTGGCCACATTTCTCACATGCGTGCTTGCCCTTCTGGGGAGTGGATGCCCTTCCCACCATCTAATCAGAAACTCCTTTGACAGAGATCTGTTGTGAGATATACCTGGAAGGGAGGGAAGAAGACTAAATTTTATTTTCATACAAATGTAAAAAGTAGTCAAGAAAGGACTCCTGAAGGTTAAATTATCACTCCAGTCTGTTCACCACAAAGCTAGGGCCAGCTCTACAGTTTTGAGAAATGAGGCTAAAGTGAGAGTCATTGAAGTTTTAGGGTTATTGATTTACCTGAACAGGCCACTGGTGAACAATTTCCATGAACTAAACTGGAGGAAAGTTCAAGTGCTCTTGAAGCAAGTGGGCAATGTAGACTTTAGCCAAAAATCAGAATTTTATCAAGTTAGTTAGTTATTGTGACTGGGAATTAAATGCTGAGATGAAGATAGGAGTGCAAGAGGTTTTACAGTGTGTGTAGGATGAGGATGGGTAATAATGCCCACAAAAGATAAAGAGAGAGGAAGCAGGATCTGGCAAGGAAAGCCTTTAGACCAGGATATAAATCTGAGATTTGTGAAAGGAAAGTGGGAGGAAGCAGAAATGGGCAGGCAGAGTCTCAGACTGTGCAACACTGGGGAGTTAGATCATGTGTCAGAGGAATTCCACGTTGGGCAGAAGTGGTCCGGCCCTGGTAGCCCCACCATGCTCAGTTGTTGTTTGAGGACCACAGGGAAGTGCGTGGTCTTGGTTCAAAAGTTGTGACATACTTCGAAGGCACTGCCACTGGAGGCTATCAGCTATCTGCATTCTTCACAGCTGAATGGCAAGATCTTTCTTGAAGGGCGATCCAAGCAGTACAGTTCTATGGGGGCCACGGGCCACCTCTGTGCTATATGGATCTACTTCTCCATAAACATTTAGGAGCAGCCGTCCAGGATTCCAGTGGGTCTCTCTTCCTAACACTAACTACAGACCTTCTTGCAACTGGTATGCATCATTGTCCTTCTCTACTCTTCACTCTAAATTCTCCTTACCCTCAGTCATCACCTCTACTGGTCTTGATGTTTTTCAAAAGTGTATTTTTCTCTGCTGCTGATAAGTCAGACTTCTTTCACAACCGCAGCGTCCCTCATTGAGATTCTCCAACTAGGGTTTTCCATAAACTCCACTATATCTTTTCCAACACCGATGTCTGCAAAATCATAGAGTCTGCCTGATCATACCGTCCAAGCAACAGGGCTGCCTGCACACGCGGTCTGGACCTGCTACAGAGCCTGGCCCCCTTGTATTTGTGCTGAAGTAGTACTCCTAAGAATGGAATGTGTTGCTTCTGGAACCCAAAGAAACTTACCAGGCACTGTGCTTCATTCTTTGTTGTAGGGTATACAAGATGCAGCAATTTTTTTTTTCCACTTTGAAGGGGATGTCCCCTCTGATCGCTGAGTCTCTAAAATTTTACTGATGTGAGAGGCCTGCTGAATCTTCATGTAGTTTATTTCCTCTCCTCTGGAGTACATGTGTCTTTCCAAAGCTTTCAGTATGCTAGCCACCTCTTACTCAACCTGCCTGATCTGCATAATATCATCAGTGCAATGGATAAATGTGATATTCTGAAAGATATTGGATGGTCCAGATCTCTTAGGACTATGTTATGACAGAATTTACATACTCCTAGGGCAAAACTATGATGTGTATTTTTGTCCATACCATGTGGAACAAGGTGAACTGTTTCTGTTCAGCTTTCTTGATTAGGATAGAAAGTACCAAACACATTTGCCAAATCGAAGGCTACATATCACGTCTTGAGGTCCTTGCCAAGGTGAAATCATATAATCCAGTAGAGCATCCCTAAGTCAGTAAAGTCTCCTTTATCCAGTCTTATGTTCTGGCCCCCTTTGTCAAATGCCCTCAAAGCTTCAGCTGGAATATGCTGGCTAATTTTTGTAGCAAATTTAGGATATGATTGCTTTCTCTATTATCAGGCTCAGCACATCTCTAGCTGGGTTATGCTGAGACTTGATCCTAGTTATCAACATGGCAACCAGAGTGGTGGAGGCAGATCTTGAGGGGAAGAAGCCCTGCTGCCTTGCTGGGAAGAAGCCCCTGTAGCGTCTTCCCAAATGGGAAGAGTTCTAGTTCTTAATAGTGATGAGCAGGCCCCCTACACAGGCTCTAAAAGTTCAGAGGAGTCTGGGGAGCCAAAATCTTTAAGGGCATCTACTCTGATGCCCCCATCCCATGTGTTAAGCTTCCTGATTTTCCCAGCCAGTGCCCTGACCATTCAACCTGTCTCCATTGAGCATTCAACCATCCGAGCTCAGTGATTCTAAGTCCCAAGTCTGGTTTTTGGCTTTTTCTGCTTTCCCTCTGCGGAAGACAAAGACTGCTTTTGAAACTGCCAAAGAGATCCCCTGGACTTCTCCCTTAGTTTTCAGTGTGTTAATTGCCCTTAGTTTTTCATTATTCTTCTCTAGTGTTTCAGTTCAGTCGAATAACAGCAAGCCAAATGCATTGTCCTTGTATGCATTATTCTCCACCCATCTCCCACTCGGTACTTTTCAAAGTCCTGAGACATTGTTGCAATCAGGCTGTTCCCCTCCACTGAAACCTTGTCCTAGGTTACCATCTGTGAAGGTTTTAGCAGTGGAGTCACTAACTTGTGCAAGGGACTATACGTGCCCTGCTTACCACCCAAGATGGGGTCCTTGTTGCCAGATGAGTGCTGGATAATCCAGGCCCAAAGCCTATCTTATCATCAGGTTGGGTCCCCTAGGAGGCAGATGCTGAGACAGAGGAACGCACAGGTTTATTGGGGGAGGTAACACCTGTGAAAGGTAAAGGGGAAGAAAGCAGGACTGGACAGGGAAAGCTTTCAGATGAGATGCAGATCTGAAAGTGTGAAAGAAAAGTTGGATGAAGCAAATTGGGAGAGCCTCAGACTGCCATACAGACCTAACAAAGCAGTGGCCAACCCAATAAGAAGCTCCCAATTCATAATCGCCCATGGAGGAGTACAGCACTGGGCAGAAACGGCCAGGCCCTAGAACTCCACCGTGCTCGGTCATTGGCAAAGGGCTGTCCAGCAACAGCCTGGCCCGGGCTCAAATGCTGTAGTGGATCCTGAAGTCACTGCAACTGAAGGCTAGCTGTCAGCTGAGTGTCATACTTCCTTAGCTGCCACAGGTTTTTAATAACAAACATCTATTTCCTCTCATTTCAAAGAACAGCAGTAGGTTTGACAGGACATACAGAGTAAATAAATACAGTTCTTGCTATCCAAGGAGCTGGCAGTATAGAAAGGAGAAAAGCCACACACATCACAAAGAGGGGACTCAAATTGCAAGGTGGCAGGGGTCACCTGTTATTTTTGTCTGTTCAGCATCCATTTCCCTTGTTATGCAAACCGTAACTCAGTTTTCCTTTGAGGAACAACCTCTCTCTGCTCACTTGGAAATGCCCCACCATCCCCATCTTCACTCATCCCCATCACCTCCAAGAGAGGGCGTGACTCACACCTAATCACTCAGGACTTTTGTCGGAAATATGCTTTTTTCCCCACTAGTGTTGCTTGTTGTAGAGGTGTGGTAAGTCTGGAGTCGTCAGAGAATACCACATAAAGAGACCCTGCCTAAGAATGGAGCCAAATGGAAGGAAAGAGGAGCAGAGAAGAAGAATTTGAGAAACTGGATTTCGATGACCCATTTGGAACCCTTGGTTCCCTCCAGACTTTGAGACCTAGATCTACCCCTAGACTTTTCAGTTTTATGAGACAGTAAAGTGTCTCTGGCTTCAGGCTGTTTGAGATGGGTTCAGTCACTTTCAACTAGAAGAGCTTTAATACAAAAAAGATAGGGAAAGGTAGACTGAGTCTGGAACATCAGTATGTTCTAAGGCATAATCTTCTTTAATATGGGCCCAAGAAGAGTCATTTAATATTAGAATAGAAGAGACCTCACACAGCATCTAGTGCCAACCCACTGCCTTTAAAAGAGAGTCAGCAGAAGTTGAGTGACTCACCCAATGTCACAGAGCCACGTGGTGGCAAATCACATTTTCACTCTAAGTCTTGAGTTTCTAGGTCACAGTTATTTTCCCTGTAACACCCTATGTCCCTTGAGAGAAGGGAGATTACACAATGTAATTCGTAGAACTCACAGAAACAGAAAAAAATTAATTTATAAACAATAGCAGTCAGCTAATGCTAATTTAGTATTTAATGCCAGTAATCCCGGACAATGTGTCTATTGAAGAGTAGTTACTAACGTGAGCTTCATACTATAATTTAGCGTTACTTCAGTGAGGATAAAATCAAAATATGCCCTTTTGAACATAGAACATAGTGAAAAATGTTTAATCCTTATTAATTTTTCTTTTTGTGACATGCCTGAAATGTTTCTTTTTTGTGTGTAGCACATTTCTGTTCTTTAGAACTTATTTGTAAAATCTGGAGTGTTGTAAGAGGAAAGCCATTTTGGAAAATTAAAATGAACTTTTTCTAGTTCATCGTTATTTAACTAGTTATCGTAAACAATGTCAGAGAGACTGTTCTGTCTTGAGAATGCCACCACCGTTGTTGTTATAATGTTCTCGCAACAGCATTTTTAAAAATCAGCATTCTTAGGTTTCAAGGGGTAAATTAAAAGCTAAATTTTTGAGTGATGACTGTGTTCACATAAAACACCTTAAGGAAAAGGTGAAGCCTTTATACATTTATGAGTAATTGATTCTTTTATAAATTTTTATTTTCTAGAAAAGGGCTTATAAACCATCTGGGGCTTTCTATTTCAGAGATTTATTTGTAGGTTTTCATTTGTTTTTCCTAGGCATTATATTATTTTAATTTTAAAATGTATTTGGATTTTTTTCATATGCAGATTTTTTCGATATTTTCCAGATTTTTCTAAAAGCAACATTATGATCAATCACTTGCTCACATTCACATAGTTAGCTTAGCATATCAGTTTTACACACTGCAAACAGAGAGGAGCAGATCAAAATCGAAGAGGGCAGCAAAGAGAGTCCATTATACACACTCCACTTGGCAACTCTCTGGGCTTCTATTTTTTAAGATAAATTTGATTTCAGGAAGTTCATCGATAATATTCAATTTAAAGCCTCAAGGAGTCCCATGCAAATCTTCAGAGTCAAAATGTCATAATTGCAAAAAAAAGTACCTAAAATGTATACAAAAGTGCCATCATTGCACACACCTAGTTAAAAAAATGTTGATGACAAGAAAAGCAAAGAAACAAAACTTGAGCATATTAAGAGAGGAGGAAAGTTGTATCTTGGTATTCTGCTATTAGGAAAGCCTGGTTTTTTGCTTCCTCAAGTTCAATAAATTCATTTATACAGTAAAGTAAAATTCCCTGAGCATCTATGTTCGTTCAGCACAGGAGACGTGGAGATCGATGAACCCAATCTTGAACTTGAGGAGCTTAAACAAGCAGGGAAGACAGATGCATAAACAGATGACTAGGATACCATGTAAGAAAAGTTGCAATAGAACTTTGAGATGATTGGTGTGAAAACAGAGATGAGAAGATGAAGGTGACCTGGGCAAATGGAAGGGAGGATAAAGGAAGCCTTCATGGATGAGGAAATCAGTAGGAATTTAACAGGTGTAGAAGAAAAGGACATTCCAGGTCAGCAGTTTCTAGTAGGTGAATGGGAGCATATATGGCGCATGCAGGGAATGCAGCATGGTTAGAGAGCAGCAGGGTCTGTGCTGGGACATGGAGGTGAAACAGCAAAGCAAGATGAGCAACAGGAAATTAAATTCAGGTGTGCAAGATAGGCAGGTGCAAGATTTTAAAGGCCCTGAATGCCAAGCCAATTTCATCTCATTGTCCATAGTCATCAAAGAAGTTTTTATTTAATTTTAGCAAGATCATGGCATGATCGTATCATAATATAGAAAGATAAAGTCTGCAAGATTGCAGAGGATAGATTAGTGGGAAAAGAGACTGAAGCTATGAACCCTTTTAGAAAACTATTGCAACAGGAAGCGGCATGGTGATGAGTGCTGGAACTGGAGTAATGCAGTGGGACGTGGTAAGTTGAGGTGCCTTGGGTATCCAGGTGGAGCTAGCCGGGACACCACTGGAATGTATGTCAAAAGCTGAGGACATCAACCAGCTCCTGACCCTAGCTGAAGACCAGCATTCATGGCACAGAGGAAGACCACTCAAGTCTGTGTAAGCTATAAACCATAAAAAGTTGCAGTTTTTATCATAATTGTCTTCTGTGTGGCTATCCACACACAAGAAAACATTTTCGAGCTCATATGGCTCTTATTAAAGAATAGCTGTCCAGAGAAAGCAGGCAACTTGACTCAACCACACAGCTGTTAGGTGGTAGAACCCAGAATTGAATCCAGATCTCTAGGCCAGTGTACCCCACCAGACAAAACCAGAAGAAATGTAATCTAACGTCTGAAGTAATTAATGCATCCAACCGTCTGGGCCTCAAACTTCTTCATCTTTGAGAACTTTGTGGATGGGGTGATCTCGAAACTCCCTTCTGACTCTGAAATTCTATTATTATGCACCTAAGGAATGAGCAAAACCTAGCATTTTAATCTTGGGTTTCCACATCCAAGCTGAGTGAATCTGAGTAAGTCACAAATCTGCCAAAGCCCAGTTTCCTCATCAGTACAAATTGTTATGAAGGATTCGATTATCATGGCAGTGTGTTTTACATCTATCACAGAGGTCATCAGGAAAATGCAAATTAGAAAAGCGTGCTGCTACTACATAGTCTCTAGAATGGCTAAAGTGTAGAGGACAGAAAGGACCAAGTGCCAGCAACTATGTGGAGCAACTCGCAGTCGCTGCCAGTGGCATTGTAGACTGGAACAACGATGTTGGAAAACTGGCGCTGTCAAGTATTCGAACAATATACACACTGTGTGACCTAGCATCTCCTCCTTAAGAAAGCACCCACCAGAAACACATACAACGATTAACCAAAAGTCGTGCCCGAGATGTTCATGTGACACTAAGCGTATGAACCCGTGAGATAGTAGAAAATACATATATTGGTCTCTGTCTCCGGTTCCTGACATAGGGCTCATAAATCTCTTATAAATTCCTAAGAAGAGCACCAGATGCATCTTCTCTTCTAATGAGGTAACTCTGGGTGGGCTCCTGGATGGGTCCTAGAGGGGGCTGATTGCCAGAAAGACCAAGCCGTGATTAGAAGCTTGGAATTTTCAGACCTATCCCCCACTTCTCTAGAGAGGGGAGAGGGGCTGGAAATGGAGTTAATGATTGATCATGCATATGTGAGGAAGCCTCCATAAAATCCCAACAGTGTGGAGTTTGGAGAGCTTCCGAGTGGATGAACACATGCACAATCAAGGAGGGTGATACACCCCAGCCCCATGAGGATAGAAGCTCTTGTGCTTGGGACCTTCCCAGACCTCACCCTATGTATCTCTTCATCTGGCTGTTCATATGTCTCCTTTATCGTATCCTTTAATAAACCGGTAAACATAAGTAAGTGTTTCCCTGAGTTCTGTGAGCTGTTCTAGCAAATAAGAGAATCCAAGGGGAAGGAGGTCATGGGAACCTCCGATTTGTAGCTAAGTTGGACAGAAGTTGTGAGTAACCTGGGGAGCTACTACTTGCCATTGGCATCTGAAGTGGGGAACAGCCTTGTAGGACTGAGCCCTTAACCTGTGGGATCTGATGCTATCTCCAGGTAGATAGTGTCAGAATTGAGTTGAATTGTGGGAAACCCAGCAGAGAATTACTTGGTGTGGGAAAAATTCCCACACATTTGGCGAATAGAATTTTCAGAAGTGAAGTATTCTATGAGAAAGTAAAAGAGAAAGACACAGGAGGAGAACCATAGGCTTTTCCAAAACAGAACCCCAAACTAGAAAATGTCCTCCAAACCCATCAACAACAGAATGGATGAATAAGTCAAGGCATAGTCAAGATAGAATGAGAATGAAGGAACTACAACGACATGCAACGTGGCTAAATCTTCCCAATGCCAGGTTGAGTAGAAGAAGTTAGACACAAAATAGTACATACAGAAAGTTTCCATTTATATAAAATTCCAAAACAGGCAAAACTACTCCACGCTGTTAGAAGACATGAATGGGTTACCCGCAAGGTGGGAAAATGAGGAGCTTCAACACTGCTGGTAATATTCTGTTTCTTGATCTGGGTGCTGATGATACAAGTATAGTTTGTAAAAATTTATGGAGTTCTACACCTATAATTTTTGCATGTACATTATATTTCAACAAAGTTCTAAAACTCTTCCTAGTATCCAGCATTAGCATTCTCTCCATATAAATATTTATTTCTAGATATACCTACGTATTTACCTTCTAGACATCCATGCATTATCTGTATTACTATGTATTACCTTTCTATAGCAGCATATCTTTCAGACTAGGTCAGTCCTTTCTATACAATAAATGGTCTGTTGAATGTGGAAAAGCATCCGGATTTTTCCCCACTGGTTGTGACCAGCAGTGTTTCCTAGTGGACGAATGCCAAACTCCACACAGCATTTCCAGTGCACTACTTAACAACACCCAGCTCAGAGCCTTGGGTGAAGAACTTGCTTAATAAATACCAGCTAAGGGGACATGAAATACTTGTCCCTGAACATAGAGACATAAAAACCATAATCAACTGGGTTCTTGAATGAATTTGCAAGTAAATCATTCTTTTTTAAAGAGTTGATTTGAAAGCACCATATGAAAACATCCCATGCTCTGATCTCCTTGTAGACTGTATTCTATTTTCATCATGATTTATTACATTATAGAAAATTAATGTTGACTCTACTGTAAATGATGCTTTCTAATTATTATAATCTGGTAGAAGTATGTCCTATTGATTAGATTACTGTGTTAAAAATAACACACAGTTTTATTAATTAAAACATTGAAGCAGGAAAACCAATACTTAAAATTATATAAATTTTAGATGTAACACTGTCAGAGGTTTAAAGCCATGGAAACCAGGGGAAAAAAGGTTGAAAAAAAATGGTGACAATTTCAAATACTGGATATTTGTGATAGTATTTTTAAAAATCCAGGGTTTTTTTGTTGAAATTTTCAGAGATATTTAGCATGTTTTCTTTCAACTGTAGTTTGTGTAAAATTAGAGAACTAAGATTGGAACTATTATTTGTCAAGCTTGAAAGAATGCCTAAAATTTGTTAAGTAAATTAAAAATTGTGGCTTGAATATAACAGTACCTAAATCTTGTAATTCTCTAGCCCATTTTCTTTGTCCAAATTAAAATAAAACAGGATTTAGGTTTGAAATCCATACGATTTATTTCCTTCTACTGATTTACATTTACAAACCATCTCTAGGCGAGGGGAACCCTCCTCAAAAGCGTCATTTTAAGTTTCTTGCAGGAGATTAGCAATTCAACTACAATACATTCAGAAAGAGCGGACAATTAATGGTGACAGAGGTATCTGCACAGCAGCCCACTGAGAGAGAAACCAAAAAAAGATCAGAAACGTGAACACTTACTTGTTTGCCTAAGAGGGACTTTAATATGGTCACTTTTACTCAGTGTGGGTTTTCCTCTTGAATATGTATCATACACATGTTGCAGGGAACGTTCTGCTATTTAGCTGGCCTCATGTTCAGCGGCCAGTGAACTGGTCTAGGGGGGCATTTTTAGCAACTTGGATTTATAGGGACTTGGACATGGTTTTATATTTAAATTTGAAGAAACTCATTGGTTGCCTGCTTCTAATTGGCTGCTAATTTCTGAATTGGTGGGGACATTCCAGTGCCATCCGTGCTCTCCCCCATACTTCTTCCTCTGCCCCTTCTCCTTCTCCTTTCTTTCAGTTCATCTCTCTGTCAGAGGCCTTAAGGAATATTTTTGTTTCAAGCCTTTATTTCACAATAGCTTCACTGAAGCAGGATTCTCAAAATAAATAACACCCATCACAAGCCCCCTACCATTGTCTGACAGAAAAACACCAATTAAAAGAAGAAACAAGGTTAATGTAAAAATTACAGCTTTTAGGAAGACGAGCACTAATTTTCAATTTTAGAGGAAGGATGGGAGGAATGCAAGTCTTGGTGAATAGGAAATTGCAGTGTTAAAGAAGAAAATGAATAGCAGTTTAAAGTTGCAAGTCAAATGACCACCAGTACTAGAAAGTAATGGCAGAATAAAAGTTAAAAAAGAAGGTGACAGATAGGCTGATTAAAAATGATCTTAAAAATGAGCTTCATTTGAACATTAAATGGAAAAATCCAGAGTTTGGATTGCCAACTGTTTACAAGGAAAAGATTATTCAGAAGAACTACGTGACTTAAACAATAACATCTTTCAGCTTTTTCTGGGAAGATTGGTAGATAATATGAAATTTAAACTAACATTTGGACTTTGTCCATTTTGTGCACAGTGAAGACATTTTTGGCATGCTATTTAAAATATTTTCATATCAGTTTATCATTCCAAAATATAGCGAAAACACACACATCTGCGATTGCTCTCTGTGCTACAAAGAAAAAAATGGAAAAGGCTGAGGCCACTTTACCTTATACAGAAATAAATAACAATTCCCTGTATCCATTTTGCCCTCATTTTCACCTTTAATGTATATAAGGTGAAATTTTAAGAAATTCTTTGTAAGAGCAAAATAGTCTTGAAAACTTGGACTAGTTGCTTCACCCCCGCTGAGGTTTAGTTCCCAAGCTCAGCCACAGGGCAACATTGGAACCTGTTTCCTGGGTTACTGCGAGGACCTAGAATCTCCTAAATATCTAAAATTACTTAGGACAGTGTGTGCACATAGGACCAAAAAGAAAAAGAAAAAAACCAAACAAAGCATTGAGGCAATATTACTGTTTATTAAATTACTGGCTATTAAAATATTTGTAACTGCTGGAAAAAAAAAAAAAGAATATGTGACAAAGACCATATGTGGTCTGCAAAGCCTAAAATATTTACTATCTGGCCCTTTACAAAAGTATTCACTAACCCCTGCTTTAAGAGATAATCTTGACTACAATAGATATGTTTATTAAGTGTAAGTGAATAATATATATGGAATGCCAGAGATATTTAGATGTTCTCTGGGGTTACATAGCATTTACTAAGATTAAAAATTGATTATATAACCAAATTACAATTTCTTGTGTAAGTTCAAATGTTAGCAAAATATTTATCAAAGGAAAGTATTCTGAAGTATGTCCGATGTTTGATGGCAGCAAATTGTTAATCAGGTTTGATTTTGTTTTTGTTTTTGTATTTCTTTTAAGCCTGGCCTATGAAGAACAAGATTCCCAGGAGCTAGCATATATGCACAGATGCCTCAAGGGCGTTATTGCCAAATTACCCTCATTCGGGGCTGGGTGGATGCACAACTTCAGGGGGCACCAGCCACACTGTGTTCTGTGAGTATGAGTTATGCCTTTTGAGCAAAAGACAATATGAATGAAGCCCCCTAAGTTGCTCAGCACAATGGTACTGACCTAAACTCCCTTTTAAGTAGAATGCAAATTAGTAAATAAGGAACATACACAATGCATTTTTATTGTGACAGAATATTAGACAAACTCCAGCTTGATATCTTCTTGTGAAGAAAGAGAAATATAGTTTAGATGCTAATATAATAATGTTAAAAGGTTGAATACTTTTTCCAAAGATTTAAAGACCATTGACTGATGTATGCCAGCTGATTGGCAGCCAGGGCAGTAAGGCCAATGGCTTACCATAAGACAGGTAGCTCTAGGAAAGCTCAACTTTGTTTTAATCAATGATCTAAACAAAGACATAGAAGTTATGCTCATCAAATTTGTTTATAACATAAAGTTGGGAGGCCTAGAGGATGCTAGGCATGGTTTCCAAATGAAAATTTTAATGGATTAAAACTAAGCAAAACAATCACAGTAGAAATTGATCTTTTGCATTAAGGAACCCTCTAAATCATGACTCTCAACATAGATACGGGTAATTGATTTTTGAATCTAAATGTATTTTGGGTTCAAAAGACTCAAGGAATTTCAAAAAGACTGGGGTAAGTATGGAAAACAACAGTTATCCTTAAATATTTGACTTACTTTTTCTTTTTTTAAATAAAAGTGTGTAAGTTTGATACATTTTTCCAGAGGTGAAAATGGAAGGCGGGATTTAACTCGGAAGTTAAAAAACTAAAGAGCCTCGAGCCAAAATTAGCCCACAGGCGTGTTTGTTTTATTTACCACCCTCTCCATAGTGTTTTACCTATCATTTTTAATTAGTTACTCACAGATTTCACATAAATATCTGGATTTGCAACTTCTCTTGAGTCACAAGAAGAACTGGCAACACTGGCCCCTCACTCCTCTGGCAGCATTCAGCTGGAGCAGAGTAACATCTTCTAGGCACCACAGTCCCCACCACTCCCTATTGTTTCACACCTGGCATGCTGTATTCATTTATGTATGTGCCTGGCCCCTAGGTATTTGAATTTGTGTAACTCTTGTAAAAGAAAGTGATGAAGAAATTCTCAAAAAATGGAATCGTCTCCAAATGTAGCAGGTTGCCTTAAGAGATGTTGAGCTTCCTGTCGTGGAAGGCAGCATTGTCGAAGCACAGGTTGACACAGATGTTACAGAGAGGATTCTTGCATGGGGCTGGAAGTTAGGGTAGATCAATTTTTATCAAATTTCCATTAAAAAAAAAAAATGAGATGCAGTGTTGTTTGCTTAAATTTTTTTTATTCTAATAACTCTTAGACATCTATAAAGCTAACACTTGTGAGTTAAATTCTTATGTTTTAGCTCTGATTGTATAAATTCCAAACAAATATTTAAATTAAACGCCAAAGTTATTGTAGTCATCATCTCTATAAAAACTTTTAAAAAACAGTCAACCCTATATGTTTCCAGATTTTTATATTTTTCTATTTTGATTTGAGTGTTTATGATGTGTAGACACAGGCTATATTTACAGTTCATCATCTACATGGTTTTGGATCAACACCTAGGCACTGTTCTTAGTTGGGACTGTAAATTTGGAGATGATTGCCACAGTCCAAGATTCCAGTGAAGCTAGGTCATTCACAACCAACATTCAGAGAAAAATAAGAAAATGATCCTAATTATGTCAATTCATTCCAATTATGAATTTTCAAGAGCTGGGTTATACTATTTGAGATTCAGGTGCACACGTGTAGGTTCTCCTTTCAAAAGAAAAGCTCTGACTCACTGAAATGAAATCAACGGTACTTGGAGCAAGTGCTTAACGAGTGGCCACCTTTGTCGGACAAAAGATGTACAAGATAAAGTCTTTGCTCCTAAGGAGCATACTCTCTCCCTAAAGACAAGTCCTAAACAGAAGAAATGATTAAAAATAATAAAAACACTATATAATCAAATATACTACAGACTATGTATACAACAGACATTTGGAGAAGGGAAAGATTAACACAAATTGATATAATTTGTGGAGAAGGAGTAAAATGTGATAATACAAAGGAGGGGGAAAGATATTCTCTCACATTATGGAGAAGCTTGATTATAGGGGTCCTGAATACTACTTGAGATTGAAACTTTAAGCACTATGTTAGTTATTGATGAAAGGGATGACATGAAGTAATAACAGCATCCTGAAGACCAGCCCGGAGACTAGTGTTCTGATCCAGGTGGGGTGTGAAGAGGACTCCTCCAGGAGGCAATAGAAAGGAAAATATGATTTGTTTCAAAAGGTGAATACATTGCAGCTGGTAATGGATTGGTATAGTAGAATGGTAACAAATTAAAGAGGAATGCCATTTAAAATTTGGAGGACTTCCAGGAGCTGTCCCGGTGGTGTAGTGGTTAAGTTCTCACTCTGCTTCAATGGCCCGGGGTTCGGAGGCCCGGATCCCAGGGCAGACCTACACACCACTCATCAAGCCATGCTGTGGCAGCATCCCGTGTACAAAATGGAGGAAGATTGGCACAGATGTTAGCTCAGGGACAACCTTCCTCACCAAAAATAAAAAATTTGGAAGACTTCGAGCATGCTGGTGTGCTGGCAGAAATAGTTGAATGAACTCAGATTAGAGCCTGTTGCATTTCTTTTGATATCATAGACTTAAAGGATGGAATTAGCCTCACTGGGAGGTGGGCTAGTTTTGGCTCAGAGATACAAGCAAAGAGAAAGGTTGGGTAAGGGTATAAGTCTGGAGGTGGACATAAGAGAAGTTGAGGGGACTTATGTTGTAATGTCTTGTTTTTCTTCAGTAAAGTAGGAAGCAAGGGCATCTACTGAGAATGAGTATATAGGTGAAGGATGGAAGCATGAGGAATGTGGAAAAGGCAAGTAAGGAGTACACTAGTCTAGGATTTCAAAAATACATAAATAAAATAAGATTGCTATATAAGCAGAAATGAAATAGTGTTAATTTGTAGCTGAGTCTGGTATCATGGCTTTGAGAATTTTCTCCAGTAACTTTTTACAGAACCAAAAAAGTAGACAGTAGGTAATAGAGGCATAGGATTTTAAGGTGGTATCTCATGTTATTGACATGATTGTTCATTTCACGATGTCCAGCCTAGATAAGGTAGCAAATAAAATCAGAATTGCTTGGATATGGGCTGGGAAGAAGGGAAGCATTCAAGGGCATAGTGAGAACAAAGAAAAGAGCAGTGGGAATGAGGAAGTGACTAGGTTATGTATCAAAAAAAAAAAAATTCCTGTGTTCAAGATGTACAAGTGTGGAAGGACTGGGTGATAGTGTAGCCACAGATGTGGCTGTGCCAGGGTTAATTGAAGTGGGGTGACACCTGAAGATGAGGAACTGTGAGGTCAGGGAGTTATAGGGTCATCACCATGTGCACTGAAGCCATGGAAAATGGTGACAGTACAGGTCATAGAGAAAGATGGAGGCTTTAGTGCCATTGAGGAGGTTGGAACAGCATCCTGACAACTAGAAGCTGAGGTGAGGGAGAGAGTGGTTTAGGGAGATGTCATAGATTCCAGAAGATGATTTTTGACTGCATAAAGTTAGGAGAATAATGGACTAGATGCAGCAGTGATTAGCTTGCCTCTTGTATAGAACACTTCATGTGTCTCTCTTCGTATCCCCCAGGGCCACTGCTTACTCCAAGAACTGCTGCAGCAACCAGCTTCACACAGTTGTAATCTGACAGCACCTCAGCTCAAGTATATCACTCAGCTCTTGCCTTCTACCCATGGCCTTTCTGACAATAAAATGTGGCACTCGCTTATGTGCAATCTAAAACTGGTGGGAGTTAACACCAATTGGGACAACACTTGTCCAACTCTTAGCTGATGGATACATGCTCCCCTTTTCCATCCACTGAGCAAACATTCTGAGGGTACTTCCTATAAGGCTCCTTGGCATCCCAGATGGATTGATCTCCAATTGTCCATAGCAGGGATCAATTTGATAACATATCTTTGTACTGACTTTCCCTCCTTCCTGGGTTCGCCTCTCCCAGTTCCCCACCCCGTTCCCTGGGATTGCTTCTTAAAATATGCTAACTGGATACAAGGCCCTGTTGCAGATCTGCTTTCTTGGAGGAACCTAAGACCCTTATCTTTAAGTAGAAGCCATCAAATGAATCATAAGGAAGGTTTCATGGTCAAGTAAAAGTCGAGTTTCAGTTGGGTTTCAGAGGAAGAAAGAGCCCTGAAAGACAGAGGAGGAGTTTATTATGGAATATAAGTTTCAGAGGAATCTTCTTGAATGGGTGGCAGGTCAGAGCTAGAGCAGGGCTGCGAGAGATGAAAGCAGGGGAGGAAAAAAGAGGGAGGTGAGATATGAATCATATAAGTTAAATAATTTCCTCTCTACTAGAAAATAAATATGCTAATGACCATGAGGGGCACGTTTTGGACAGTTGGATTTATTGCTGCAGTTTTGCATTTGCCTTCATTTTCATTTGTCCCACTCCGGACAGAACATCAGACAGTCTCACGCTGCTGAATATCTCCATTTCTTGCCAACATGCTGATGTCATCCTATATCCAGCCCTTAAAGTCACTTCAATTCACATTCATGTCTTTTGTCTTTTTCTTGGTGTCTAATTTACTACAGTTTCATTGAACTTGCTTTTCCCTAAGTAGGATACACAGTCAATTCATCCAGGAGAAAATGTCAAGAAACAAACTAAATGTATATGCAATAATACCATGTAGTGTCCATTGGATAAAGTTTTAAAAATATACATGTATATATAATGATATAACTTTTTAAAACCTACATGTATATTTTTTTAAAACACAGAATTCTGACAGTGTCTTGACGTGAATACAGCCATGTTTGGCCGGTCCATGAACCTACAGCCACCAGCATACAAAGAAATATAAAGCAGCTTTCTGTGTGGTAGGAACTGGCCCTTCTCCCACAGAGATAGTCGCAATGTGTAAAGATTACAAGACTCTTTGGGTGTCATAGCCTGGGACGGACTGGCCATCTGAGCCAGGCTGGGGCGATAGCCCAGGAGCTCAATGCACGTACACAACTGATAACCATTTGTGCATGAGAACACCAAAGGCTTACTCTGGAAATTACTCATACTGTATAAGCTGCTGGAAACTGGAGCCTGATGAGAGTCTCGCCTGTAGGGGGGATGCCTTGCCCAAGACCTCTTTCTATTGGCACTCCTGCTTAGCCGTGTCAATTAAAGGGACTCTTCCCTGTGTCAGGGCATGGATGTTGTTAAGTACCCGATCTGATGTTTCTCTTTTTTGATCGATCTGATGTTGTTTCCTCTTTTTATTGACCTATTTGGATGTTATAAGTACCCAGTCTGATGTTTCTTTGTATATAGCTACTTCCTGTATTCTCCATATCTATTTGCTAACTTTTGCCTTTACCTTTCCCTATATAATAAAGTGTGCACTCAGTCCATTCGTTTGGGTTGGAAAGTTCCTTCTTACATCTCTGATAGAATCCATTGAACCTCTTAGAACAGACAGATAGCTAGATTCCTGGAGAAATTTTTAAAAATATCACCACCAAACTTTGCTATATTTCTTGAACTTTTGAAATTCGAACCAAAAAATCATCAAATATTTTGAGTCTATTCTGAGCTGACGTTTGTCATTTTTAGACACTTTAGTTTAAAATTTTAGGTTATAAGAGGCCTTGGTCATGAACCATAACAAACAGAGAAAAGGTATCTGCTGCTCCTTCCTGAATCTGCTGAGTCACAAACCACAGACTCACCAGACCCGTGTCAGAGGCAGGCCTGGGAGAGGGGCCAACATGTCTGACATTCAACTGCGCCTCGAATTGTTATTGATTAGAATGAATGCACAAAGGAAACACATTTGTTTGGAATCATAGAAAAGTGAGATCAAAAGAGACCTTTTAGGTCAAGGGCTCCCCATTGCCGGCTGGTCTTTTATGCCACTGCTTTGCTTTGTTTTTTCTTTTGTTTTCTGCTCACTTTAGCCTTAAATTTCACAGATGACCCTTTATGAAATTATTTCACAATGTAATATTACTGATAAAACTGCTTTGCATTTGTAGGTCTCTTGCCTGTAGAAATTCTAGGTCTGGCCTTTCTAATGCAGAGCAAAGTTTGGATTACCCAAATCCATCACCTCTCTCCCCTTACCTGCCCATGTTTATGCACCTCAGAATCATCTCCCTCTCACAGTGATGGCTAATTCATGTACACAGCTTTTAGAATTCATCCTCTTTATCTAGGATTCTTCAATTATTTCTGCTATTTGTTTTTTAATTCCTCCTACTTTACCTCTCACCTCTCATTGGTGACGTATTTTTTTAGCAGACATTTGTTTTTCCTTGGATGTAATTCATTACTCCGTCATCATAATCAGTGATGGCAGTTTAAGTTATGGATGTCGAAGCACAAATCAAAAAAATGTAATCCTAACCATCCAACAGACACCAATCCACAGAAACAGTCTTGTTGGGTACTCTCCCTCCTTCCTTGAATAGCTGAGCTTCCCAAAAGCTGCTTGGTCATAGCAATGCAAATGAGCAAGATTGAAATGTATTTATTAAGTATACATTGACAGGCACTTACTAAGCCCCATATAAAACACGTTAGTTTTGCACTAGGAGTTTGAAATCTAAGATTATTCATATGTATAACTAGTTGGAAAAAAGTAGTATTTCACTAGCATCTATTGATGTGAAATGTGCAATGTAGTAGACTAGGGCTGCTTTCAATAGTTAACACACTGATTCTTTTTGTTACAGGAGGAGGGAATCACTCCTACTCCAGGGTCAATTCATAGGATTTAATTGAAGCTGATCCAGGCCCTCCGTCATCCAAATCACAAAAACATGCTTTATACACATTCACACATACACTCACTCACTTGGGAGGGGATGGAGGCCCCTGAGTCTGGCCTAGCCATTCAAAGCATTCTGAATGTTGTGGGGATGGGAATGTGACAACACTCAGTCCAATGAGACTCAGTCATGGGACTTTTGTCTTCCCAATGAAGTTGCTGAGAAGGTGGCATATACCCATAGAAGTATTGGGGGTCATCTTGCCAACTCTTAGCAAGAGTCTTCCTGAAGGAAGCAACATAGAGGAAAACAAATCCAGAAGATGGAGAGAGAAATCAAGTCCTGATGGCATCCTTTGAAAGCCAGCAGATGGTCAGATCTTTACTGAAGCCAGTTCTACTCCTTTACTTTCCAATTATATGAGTCAATAAATCTATCTGCTTTGTTTAAGCCAGTTTGATTTGGGTTCTTGTCATTTGCAACTGAAAGAGTTCTTACTAATGTATATAGGTTGTCAAATAACCACTTTGACCAGCCTTTCATATTAGAACTTTTGCATTCCAGCACTTGTCAAAGTGAGATCTACATACTTGTTGCTTCAGAATCACCTGGGATGCTTACCAAATGCAGATTATTAGACTGTACCCCAAATTTCTTAATCAGAATCTACAAAGGCAGGCTTAGGAACCTCATGTTTGTCAAGCTACCTCTAGTGATTTTATGCACGTTAAATTTTGAAAAATACTACTGAAGTCATAACTTTAGATTATGTCAACTCAGATCAACCAGTTTTTATCATATTGACTGGTGAGTTCAGTCAAATAGTAATTCTTTTCAAATATTGGTCATCAGATTTTAAAATGTCAGCATTGATGTAGATAGAGAAAAATAAATACTTAAGGGCACACGTGAAGGAACTGTCAGGGGACTTACATGTTTAAGTAACTGCAGAAGTTCCTTATCACATTTTGCCTGTAATCTTGGTGGCCATTAGAAGAAACAGATAAGGTAGGAGGGGAAAATTTAAGCCACTTTCCCTTAAAGAAGTGCAGGAATCGGGGCAGACCATAGCAGAGACAAATGACTATTCAGTCTCTTTGCTCTTTCAGATGTTGAATGAACTCTACACCTCTGCAATATGGCATTAGTTTCCCACACTTGAATAATTCCTCTGTTCCCAGAGATCATTGGTAAAATGAACTAGTCTTCATTTGTGAGGACCCTATGGATCCCTCTGATTCCTTGGACCTTTTCTATTACATTTAAATGCATGTGTGTTTAATTGGCTAAGTTTTTGGACCCAACGTCTTGAAACTCAAGCAATTCACTTGAGTTGGAATTGAGGAGATGGAAGATGCAGAGCAAAATCAGTGTGAATCTGTCAATTGGTCAATAAACATGCATATTGTGGTATACACTCAGCAAAAACATGGAAAGAAATATGAATACATGTAACCATATTGATGAATCCAAAAAAATCAGGCTAAGCGAAATAATTCAAACACAATAGAGTACATACTGTGTGATTCCTATATGACATTCTAGAGAAGGCAAAACTACAGTGAGCGAAAGTAGGTTAGTGGTTGACTTTGGCTGGGAATCAGAAGATGTCTACCACAAGGAGGCACACGGGAACCTTTTAGGATGATGGAATTGTTCTGTATCTTGATTGTGGTAGAGGTTACATGATGGTATATAATTATAAAATTTATCGAGCTGTACACCTCAAATGAGCGAATTGTATGTAAATTATACCTCAGTAAAACTGTTATTAAAAAGTGAACTTTACATGGAGTGGGAAGAGATTTTATCAGAGCAGGAGAGGTAGGACTCAAGTCCTACCTTGAGTCCTACTCAAGGACTCAAGAGGTAGGACTCCCTAGGACCCAGTCCTAGGGAGGCCTGGGCTGAAATCTGGGGGAACGGCATACTGCCTGGGGAGCAGGCATTCCCAGCAGAGGAAAGACCTTGGAGGTGTAATGGGGAGGAAAGGGGACTCTTATGCTAGAGCAGCAACTTCCTCACTCGCTCGTGTTTGTTTTGCTTGTTGGCTTCATGCCACAAGTCATCAGAGCTAGAGGAAGCTCAAAACTCTACCTAAAGGTGACGAAGGGAGGAATGGGGCCTTTTGAATTAGCTCACTGAGAGGAACACGGCGACACAAGAGGTATGGACCAGGAAGGGCTATAACAGATGAGAGTCAAACACAGAGAGTGTGGGGCAGCCGTGGCGTGCAGCTGAGAGATGCACTGGGAAGGGAGACGACCCTTCCTAGTCCAGAGGACATTTGTCTAGAGACTAATGACTTATTGTTGCAGGCTAGTCCCCTTGGAATTATTTTAAAGATGTCACCAGGTTATTTGCCTAGAAACTTAATTTTGCATTGTCCACTTACAAGTGAAAAGCTAAAGGATACTAGCAAACATCCATTGAGTTAGAAAGTTATCCTCTGGAAATTGTAAAAGATAGGGAAAATTGCTTCTGAAAAATTGAAGGCATTTAGCAAGCAAGCTGGATTACAGCAGCTTTACCCCAGACCTTCCCAGTGAGAATGGATTTTTTTTTTTTTTGAGAGTGCTTTCTCATAAATATCCTGTCTGCAAGCTGAGAGAACAAATGGGAACAATTGAATTCTGTCCATTTCATGAACCCCTTAAAATAACAGGGTGCCCCCATCAGTAATGTTTTATGAGCCAAAAGATGGGTTTGGGCTGCCAAATGGGATAACTTTTTATTTAAGCCCTAATTTTCTCTTTCACTCGTTTGCTGTCAAAAAGCAAATGAAATTTGGCTTTTAAAAAAAGTGGTAATTCATGTAAAGAAACAATTAGAGGGATTATTAAAAATCCATAAATTATATTAAATTTATAAAAAGCTCTTAGCGCCAATAAATAAGTCATGTCCTTATCTAGACACATTCAAACTGGGCATCCATAAAACAGCACAAGGAAATGAAAAGTTCAAATGGAAGAAGAATCGCTGGATGAATTACTTCATCCTAAATGTTGCAATTGGCTTCTTTTACAGGAAATTTTTTTCCCAGAGGTGATAAACGCAGAACCTCATCAATCTAGCTCTTTACCCTTGGCGGATACTTGTCTTTCTATATGCATATTTTTTTCTCTTTGGCTCCAGACACAAAACAGAGTATCTTTGTGATCCAGGATTTGTTTGAAGAGATTTCATCTGGAAAGAAGTCAAGCAGGGCACTAGCAGGGGAGCTTTTACAGATTATGACCTGTAATCTGGTTAATACTCTGAAACACAAAGATCCGAATGTTTGGATAAGGCTTCTTCACATGTGGCCATGTGCCCTACTCCCCCACTCCCTCGTAAGTCATCCCAGAGACTGAGGAGAACCCGGCTTGCACATGCTGGCAGCTAAGAGGGAAGATAGCATAGATATAATGGCATATATTCCAAATCTAGCATAGGGTAATCATCTAATAAGAAGATTCACCTATTCTGCTTTTATTGCCATAGGAATCAATTTCCTTTTTAGTTTAGGATATCATATACATGGTCTTTGATAAAGACAAGGAGTTGGGGTTGAATGTAAGGCTTTATTTTCACTCAGATATTTGGGCTAATCCTTAAAGTTTTAGTTTTTTACTAAAAGGTTACATAAAACCAATGTTTAACTTTACATATCCATTTGGAGATCAGTAAATTTTAATTTGCTGTCTTTTAGGAACCATCTGCTGAAAGTAAATCTTCATAACATCTAAGTTAAATTGTTAATAGGTTTTCCTTTCTTTAAACTCAAAGAAGTTTCTAGAAGACACTAAAAGATGTAATGTCTCTATCCAAAATGAACGATTAAAGTT
Source organism: Diceros bicornis minor (assembly GCF_020826845.1). Classification (NCBI taxonomy): domain Eukaryota; kingdom Metazoa; phylum Chordata; class Mammalia; order Perissodactyla; family Rhinocerotidae; genus Diceros; species Diceros bicornis. The sequence continues at coordinate 16,191,933 of NC_080744.1, forward strand.
TATTTCCCAACTCAAATTTGATGGTTTTTTAGGTTGTATAACTGACAAACAGATTTTCAACGGCCATTTTAAAGTCCTAAGACATTATTTCTGTTTTGAAAATAGGAACTGTGAGAGATTAAATCTTAAAAACTGATTTTGTGCCTATCAGTCTTGTAACACATTCGTTTGCACACACACACCCTGTGTGCATGGGGATCAGGCATCCCAACAGTGGTTACTCAAGTAGCAGATACTTGACTTAAGAACAATCTGTGTATAGGAAAAGTTATTGGAGGAAGCAAACCTTAAACCTGTGGTTTCTATGGGTACCACCCTTTTGTTCGCCAGACGTTATGTGGGGAGTATCTTATTTAGAGGAATACTTTGTCCGATAAACATAATAAGAGAGATCATGGAACCTCGGAAATGTCTATCTACTTACTTCTTGAAAGAGTCATTGTCCTCTGAACCTGTGTCCTCTGATGCTGATGCCACCGAGGCAGAGAGACATGTGGAAAGCTAGAGTGCTGTTGCTACTGGAATAACATTAGAGTTCCTGATTCTATGGGAGAAGATTTTGCAGACTAGTTGGGGAACCAAATTGCATTTTTAAAAATACTGCCAGGAAGAAGTGAATTTCAGACAATTGACTTACATACTAACTCTTAGAACTAACCCGCTCATAAATTGGGAGCTTCTGGATTATCCTTCCAGGGTCAATTATTTGCCCTATTGGTTGAGAAAACCAAAGTTAGGCTAAATAATTTCCTCAAAACGTTCAGACACCAAAATGACTAGAAATTCCCAGATGGATCTACTCTACAGATTATTCATCTCATTCATCCTGCACGTTGTCATTTTGTTCATACATAAACTTACTTGTCAAAAAATGAGTGGAAGCATTGTTCCAAGGGAATTTTTAAATGTGACGGTTTTTTAAAAATCCTTCTGGACAGGCAAGACAGTAGATTTTAACTCTCCATTCTTCCATGACTCAGTGGAAAGGATCAGTTCTAATACCACCATCACCATCCCACAGTGTTCAAATAAAACATTTAAAAAACTATATGTTGCATGTTCTATACTTGTAGAGTAGAGAAGAAAAAGAAAATGGAAGAGGAGAGCTTTTAACCTGAAACTGTACGGCTGACTTAGGCACTTAGGAATTTTCTCTGCCCTATTTTCTCTATTTATTAACACTGCTTCTCAAAAATTTCTCCATTTTTACAATGAGATATTTTAAAACAGACTTATTTTAACAGGAAAAAGCAGAATAAAATTTAAGATACAGTTAATACAATTCTAGGATGGAGCAAAGTGTTAATGCAAAATGAACATACGTTAGAGAACATGTAACCTTTCTCAGGATGAACCTCCTACATAAATCCTCTCCTTTCTCTGGAGGCTGTGAGACAAATATCTAGGCTGTCAAAATCTGAAAGCTTTTGATTCCAAGTAATATGGGGCCTGGGGCAAGTGACATAATTTTTCTAGACCATTGTCCTCATTTGTAAAATGATAATAACAATATCTTCTTATTCTACAACACTGTGAAAACTAAAAGTTTTGTAGAGGTACATGCAAAAATTTCAGTCTTTAAATTCAAAAACCACTGGAATACTTGACTGTGACTTTTAAAAGCCTGAGCAGGTGAGTTCCAGTTCTTCTGTATATTCAAACCATTTTTTCCCTTTCTCTTAGTCAACAAGCTTATTAAGTTCAAATATTTACGGCGTGATCATGAGTTTACCACTTCCGCATACATCACTTCATTTGATCCTCACGGCAGCTCTGTGAGGCAGAGGTGATGTTTCCAGTGAGGAAACTGAATGAGGAAGAAGCTAATATCTTGCCTGAACCTCACGATCTGGAAGCAGTAGAGTTCAGCCTTGAACTTAGGCTGGCTGGGTCAAACTGTATGGTGCTGGTGCAGGATCGTGATAGGATACGGAGAGAAGAAAGCCAAGCTTTTCTTTATCCCTCTTGTTCTCAGAGCTCCCCTAAAACTCACCAGAGTAATGGGATGAGTTCTCAGGAAGGGGTATGTATATACCACAAATAGAATACAGATTCTCTCTAGGAAGCCACAGGGTTGTATATAGCTCAACTAAGTGTTGCTAATCATTAGTCCTTCACCTTATTTGTTCCAAATATTTTTTTTCGAACAATCAAATGGGGGATGGGAGCAAGAGGGAATGAGCCAGAAAGAAATGCCAGTAATCACGGTGAATAACAGTCGCAGGGGCAAAGCAACAGCTCAAGGCTTTACTGTTGTCATAAAAGAGGTGCAGTTTTAGAGCTGTAAGATGAGCAAATCTCTGGGGTCCATGTCCATCGTGGTCCTAATAGCATTAGGAAGGGTGAGTTGGTATAAACAATAACAAGATTTATGTTAGTGCAAACTGCTGACTACTGACTCTGATTGTGAAGAGAGGCGAAAAGAGAAAGTGAAACTGGACGGGATTCCTGTTACGTCCCTATTTATGGGAAAGTGGGAAACTTGATGGATTCTCGTGGACATTAACAATGGGAAGGCTAGTGACTGATTCTGATGCCTTAATATTATAGTCAATAGAAATAAAATGTAAAAGAGACAATAAAAGAAAAGCTGTAGCTTGGCTATTTTGCACTGAACGTTTCAAACCACAGAAATGGACTGAGAGTGAGCTGGACGGGACAATTGCATAGTCAGAGGAACAAAGATTTTGAAATCCTACCTTGTGGAACAAAACATCTAACATAAAGTGGCTACCAGTAGAAAATAAAAGTCGAACACTCTTTCATTCATGACTTGTCTCTCAGTTGGTAAAATTTATCTGAAGAAAAACCCAGGATTTACCCCTTCTTCTTGGACTTGACTTTTACACCACATTAATCTGTGAGGGATCCCACCTCCCCTACCTTCTTCTCTTCTTTGTCAATAAAAGACTGAACCAGACTCTTCTTCTCTTTTCAGTTTATTATTAGTTAGAAGAGATACTTTTCTACTCTTGAGAAACTTCCCATTGGCTTTATAACTATTTTTGAGCCATCACAAATATTTTGGCCTCGTTGGTTTACATTAACCATCTTATTAACTGAGCTAGATCTTTTCAGCAACAAAAGAATGCTCCTTAATATATTCTCTTAGATGGGAAGTCCATCTTCTTAAAAACCACTTGATTATAAAAACAAATATGTAGGAAAAGAGTCTTTGGCCACAGAAGGGAACTTAACCAAAGTACCATTGACAGATCTTAATAAAAGAAAAATCAAGCTTAAAATAGAGAATTGAATACTTGAGCACAAGATCTGCTCCCATAACCTGGGAATTTTATGGCATCCCTAAAGGAAAGAGTATGTGGTCTGTTAAATCTGATCATAAAATATCTCCTTGAGACCTTAAAATGTAGTGTGTTGGATGTTCAATCCGTTCAGTGTAGGCCAATCGTATAGCTAAGCTGTCAGCCCCCAAATTTCAAGACAGTCCTTCTGGTGTTGTTGCCCTAGTCTACAGCCTTCAGAAAAAGGATGGAAACTATACGGTTGAGGACATACTACAAATATTAGGATAGAAATATACTGTTGTTATATATTTATTAAATATATTTGAATATCATATCTATACATCCACTTTTCTATAAAAGACCTGGAAGGACACAAATTAAACTCTTAAGTGGTTATCTGTAGAGACTGAAATTGGTAAGAAGCAGCTTTTACTTTTCATTTTCTAAATTACCATATTTGATTTTTTTAAAATGAGAATTTAATAATTGAGCAATTAAAAATAAAGTCAATATAGTTTTTTTCCCCTAAAGTATGTATGAAGTGATAGGAGACATTTAAAAAAAATATCTAGTTGTCTCAGACGAGTTCAGTGCACAGTTAAAACCAATTATTTTGGGGTAATCTTGAGGCTAAAACAGAAATTGTGATATTTGAAGGATTATTTTTATATTTACTAGAGCAGCTCTGTAAATTCACTAATTCATCCTAATTTGCTATTGCCCTTGAGACGCCTATAGAATCAAGTAGTCAGCATTATTTCTGCTTCAGGAGAATAAATGATTACCCCAGGTGACTAACTGACCCATTACTAAGAGTTCATCCCAACAAAAGAACATTTTAGAGAACTAATTCTAGGGACGCGTGTTATAAAAACACATAGTCTGACAGTTTGGAATTGGGAGCTCATGCTGAAGTAGTAGAATAACAGCAAGATTTTACCTTTTGAGTAACATCATTGGCAATCCTATGCTACTTAGAAAGTTGGAAAGCTCTGAGCCTAGAACTCTCTGTGTCCTGACCCGTGCAGTGTCAAACTGAACAAAGCATGCGTTTAAATAGACACGCTTTCTGTGAGAACAGAGACTAGTAACCAGACTGTAGGTAGGTTTGTTTGTTTGCAAATATTTGGAAAATGTGTGGTAGAAACAAAGGACCGGGTGCTGAGGCACTCAGGTGAGGAAAGGAGGGAAGGGGGAGGGGACAGAATGCGGAAGGGGGCCAGTACCGGGGAGGGGGCCGGGGGTTGGGTGCTTTGTTGAGTTGTTCCACCCAATGTCATAAATCAAGTCACTTATAAAGGTATAAGAAGTAGAAGACCAAGTTCACAAAGCCCAGAAGTCACGGGTTTGCAGAAGAGACATCCTCTCTGAAGCAATCGAACAAGGAGAAAAAGGGCAAGAGAGAGATCCTTCAGAAATCCAGGCCTAAACTAATGCTTTTTGCCCTACACCTTCACATTTACACTTAACCTAAAAAGATTAAAATATCATAATAATTCTGAGATTTCTGGCTCTCAAGATTTCCATTATGACACATCAATAAAACAAGGCAAGGTGACTGAGAAAGAACGGCCGGCTTTCATTTCCTGCTCGTTTGAAGGTCACTTTTGGAGATAAAGATTATATTTTTGCAGAACCAGAGGATACACGAACATTTCTAGAAACTTGTAGCATCAGATGTTCTGAACGAGCGAAGGAAAATGAATGATCCTATTAAGATACTTCTGACCATAAATCAGAGGTGTTAAGCTCTGACTGGCTAACTTCAGCTTCCCATTTGCCTCATTTGAAAATGGAACTGATGTGAATATAGATTGAGGAAAGGTGCTCAGTACCGTTAGAGGTGGCTCATAAGCTACTCCTCGCAAGTCTTAGATTGAAATACAGTGTGCCTAGCACCCAGAGACAAATATTTGCATCATTTCGCAGTTAAGTGCCTGTACCAGCAGCAGAAAAATGGGTGTCCTGCTTGTAATACAAAAGAACTGCTCGTGTTAAAACTCACAGGCTCTCAGGGAAGAGTGGTGAGCAATTTACTAATGTCGAGATTTGGGAAGGGTGAGCTCATTTTCAAGCTTACCCCTCTGCCATTTGCAAAAGCATCTATTTCTCTCCTTGCACCACTGTTACAACCTCCCTTCAATATTCTTAGTGATATTTTATTTTGATCCTCTAATGAGCAATCCTTCAGCAAGAGAGATGTGAACCCATCTTCTGCCATTCCTTCTGAGTTCTTAGTTTCCGGAGACTTTTTCCCAGATAGAGTGGCCAGCTCCGGTCAGCTGGGTGTGCTGGGGTCCCAGGTTCTTGGTCCACAGACACAAAAGAATTTGAGAACGGACACACAGCAGAAGTTTTAACAGAGGATTTATTAGCAAAGCAAAAGTACACCCCCAAAGGGAGGGGTGGGCAGGCTGGAGGGAGCATCTGCACCAAAGTTGTGGTGGCCAGTGGTTTTGGAATGTCAGGTCCGGGGACGGGTGAGGGTCTTGGAATGTGTGCCAATCGGGGCATTGTCTCCACCTTCACATGGGGAGAGGGAGATTTTTTTCCTTACATAGGCATCTCCGGAACTGTCATGGTGGTGATCACCCGCAGAGGGGGTCTAAACCGCAATGCAAATGAGGGTATAATGAGGCTTGGGGCAACTCTCCCTCAGGGTTGAGGGGAGTCCAGCACATCTGAAGAGTCGCTGCCCGGTAATTAGGACTCTGCATCTGGTGGAGTGACCTTGCTCCCAGCTCATATCTAGCTTCCTGCCTATCTCAATAGCATGGTGACGTTCTGCCACTCATGGGCAAGTGAGTCAACCCTTCTGAGCCTCAGTTTTCCCATCTGCAAAATGAAGCTAAAATAATTCTTATCCCAGAGGGTTGTTTTGAGGAATAGAATTGAATTTGTTAATATGTATGAAATACCTGGCACTTCATAGGTGGCCAACAAGTGGTATTATCTTCCTTCTACTAAAAAGGTGCCATGTAGGTAAAGACAAACCCCTTGACAACAAAAATCCCAACATTAAGTAATGCAAATAGCTTTTTTCTTTTTTTTTTTTTTTTTGCTGAAAACATTGAATGCATTTACCTTTGTTTTTTCCAGGGCTCCATGCAGTGTCTGGCACACAATAGAAACTAAGCAATGTTTGCTTTATAAATATTGCTTAAAATGTCCTTTATACATGCAAATAAGTCAGCCATTTCAACGGTCATCAGAGGGGGGAAAACCATCGGAGTAGTTTAAGAAATGTTATCAGCGAGCATCTGTGATCGAGGCAAGTGTTCAAGAGCTCGGTGAGAACCTCCAACAGCCTCCCTTCTGAACAGGGGGTGATCGCCACACCACGTGACACTAATCAACACAACTCACAGAGCAGAACATTAGAAACAGCTGTTTAAGGACTTCGTAAATATCACTTATCCTTCAATGTGAAATAGTGACATATATACCTGTATCTGCAAAGTTACAGGAGAGATACCCAAAATTAGTATCTTATATATTCTAATATAACTATCAAAGGCATTACAATTAGGGAAGTCACATATGAAGGCAATAATATGGCTAATTATAAAAAAGCATCCTAAGAACTAAATAATTTATAATTATAATAAATTATAATTTTATCATTTGGGCAGTTTCATAATCTTTGAGTTGTTGAGAAATAGAACTAAATGTTTTTCATACTTAGAGTTTAAATGATAAACTATAGTCCTTTAATACCAACACATTTTAAAGAAAGAAGAAAAAAGATACTGGATTAAAATTCTATTGATTTTTTTACAAAGGATTTTTTGAACAAATCTATAAAATTCTAAAAGAAATATTTAAAATGAAGCAAGACTTCACTGAAAACCTACAGTGTACCTGAACTGAGTTTTTTGGGGGTAAATAAATGATCAAAACACTGTGTTATAGAATCCAGAATCTATTTCTTTCTCCTAAAAATTTCCTGGAGAGCCTACTCTAATTCTGTTACGACATGTTTTCGGAGCTGGTAGGGATGAATTTGCACCGAGGTACAAATATTGTACTTTGTAAGGCTTTGGGAGTTATTGGTTCTTCATTCCATGACATGACAAGATTTTCTTTTTCTGTTTTCTTTTTTCACAAGACTAAGTTTTATTTATTCAAGTTGAAAAATTAAATTAAAATAATTAAATTATCAAATATTTCTCATAAATTCTGAAACTATTCACTAATGCTGTTTGGTGTATATGTTAAAACCACAGACAAAATATTTGAAAACTAGGCTTGTTAACTCACCATCTATTAAAGTATTTTCAAGGTCTTCCAAAATTCATCAAAAAAAAAGATGAAGAAGGAATGAAAAAAGAATATTATTTCTTGCCTTTTTCATGTACTATGTGCTTGATTATATACTCCAAATATAGTGTTCACAAGTTACCACGTTCATTCATTCATTTGTTCACTTATGTGCTTGTTCTATGAATTTTTGTTGCTTCCCTGTAATTCCTTAAGCTCTGGATATAATTATAAATTCCACAACACTCCTGCCCTATTGGGGCTTACAATCTAATATGGGAGACAGACATTAATTTAAAAAAAAAGTCACACAGGAGAATAATTACAAATCATGACAAGTACTCTAAAGAAAATGTATTGAGTGCAGTGAAAGCATAGAACAGGGAACCTGAATTCCTTTGGCGGCTCAGGGAAGAGTTCCCTGTGGAGGATAGCTGGATGAAGGTATGAAGACTACTGGTCAGTCATTCATGATGGAAAAAGCTAGAAGTGAATGCAGTTTGCCAACCTAGTTTGAAAAGTTGGGAAGAATTATTCTACTTTGCAACAAGTAAAAACAAAGGACAGTGTGGCTAGAGATTTCGAAGGAATGTTTTCCAACCCGACTACACTTGGGGAACTTTAAAAAAATACTGGAGCTGAGGCCCCATCTGCAGAGATTTGGATATAATCTTTCTGGAATGAAAGGGGCCTGTGGTATTTTTTTTAGAGTTCTCCAGGTGATTCTAATGCATAGCCAAAACTAAGACAATGGCTTTACAGTTAGGGGAGTGTGGCTGAAGAAAAAGCCTGGGATTAGATCATCTAGTACCTTGCATGCCTTGTTAGTGTTTTTAATCTTTATACTAAGAGCAATGGGAAGTCTTTGAAAGACCATGTGAAAAGTGGATATGGATATGGCAGCTGAGATGACCAATGGCTACAATAATAGCAAATTATTAGGTTTTGTGAAATGGATATGCTCATTCAGTCATTCCTTTTTCCCCGTGGAAAAACAGTTTATTGAGATGTTAATTTGTGTTTTTCCTTCCTATATTTCTTTTTCCCTCACCACTTCCATCAGGTAACCTCCTTTGCCTCAGGGAAGAATTTGGAGTAAACACTCCTACTGCTATTTGTAAAAGTTTCTTATCATTGAAGAAATGACTTTAGGCACCCTAGGGTGGAAGGGAAGAGATGGCAGTAGATCAGAGTTGGTTGGGACCAGAGGACGTAGAAGACCTCACACGAGAGTGGAGTGCGGTCACGTGGTGATCTGGGAGTCCCACAGCTGAGGGCTTCCAGGGATGGTGAAGAGTTGGTGAGCACACCCCCCCACACACTCCAACTGTCAATGTTGATTAACATTGTATTTCCCACCATCCACGCAGGATTTGGGCTTAGGGTTGAGTTTAATCTGATTTCAAGAAAATGAAGATGTGTGACATATCTAAGATACTAAAGGTATGGTTGTAGATTCACAATCTTTGTATTACATTGGACCATATAAGCGAGCACATGTATATGACAGTCATCATGTTAGAGGTTAGCAATAGAGTAGTGCAAACTGGTCTTTGGCTAGAGCTTTCAGCACAGTGAGGCAAACAGACAAGAGATAAAATTAAAATCATTCTGTAAAGAGAAGTACTGGGAAGAAATTTGCAGAGATGGGGAATGTGCAGGGAGGTTACTGATACAGAGTGGTCAGAGACGACAGCACTAAGATGACATTTATGCTGAAAGAGGAAGGAGCCAGATGTGTCCAGGAAAGAGAGAGGCTGAGGGAACCTGAGCTGAAAAAACATGGCCAGCTATACTGGCTGTTTTTTAACAGGGAAAGACGAAAATAACATGAGTAAGAGTCAGATCATGTAAGGACTGAGGCAGAGAATCTGAATTTCATTAAGTGCAATAGGAAGCCGTTGAAAAGTTCTAAGCAAGGAAGTAGCATGATCCGATTTTTAAATTAATTATAAAACAGTTCTAATATACATAAAGGTACAGAGAATAAGATAATTTTATGTTATCCACCATCTTTATTTAATAAATGTTACAAGTATCTTTTTAAAGATCTAAACTTCTATAGATACATTTGAATCTCCCATTTTTCCTCTTCTTTCCCCAGAAACCGGTATCCTGAACATTTTAAGATTTTTACTATAAATATTACCAATAAAATTTTTTATAATAATCTTGTATGTTTTTGAGTTTAACATAAATGGCATAATATTTGTGAATCATTATGCAATTTGCTTTTTCAATTAACATTTGGTTTGGAAAGAATAAAAAGAGAGAAGTTTCAAATTACTAAACACAGGAATGAAAGAGGGTACATCACTATCAAACTTACAGAAAAAGAATTATAAGGGAACAATATGAACAATTATATGCCAACAAATTATGTAATCTAGATGAAATGGACCAATTCCTAGAAAGATACAAACTACCAAAACTGACTCCAGAAGGAACAGAAAATCTGAAGAGAATCATAACAGGTAAAGAGATAACATCCCACAAAGAAGGCTCAGACAGCTTTACTGTGAATTCCACCAAACATATACAGAAGAATTAAGACCAACCTTTCACAAACTCTTCAAAAAATAAAATAGGAGAGAACTTTTCCTGACTCATTCTGTGAGACCAGCATTACCCTGATATCAAAACCAAACAAAGATCTCACAAGAAAAGAAAACTGTAGAAAAACATTGTTTATGACTATAGATGCAAAAATCCTCAACAAAATACTACCAAACAACCCAGCAGCATATAAAAAGGATTAAACACCATGATCAAGTGTGACTTATCCCAGAAATGCAAGGTTGGTTTAGCATATGAAAATCAATCAACTTAATACACCATATTAATAGAATCAAAGGCAAAAACCACATAATTATGTCAATAAGCTCAGAATAGGCATTTGACAAAATCCAGCTCCCTTGTATGGTAAAAACATTCAACAAACTTGGAAAAGAAGGGAACTTCCTCAGTCTGACAAAAGGCATCTATAAAAAATCCACAGGTAACATCATAGTTAATGGTGAAAAACTGAATGCTTTTCCCTAAGATCAGAAACAAGGCACGAATGTCTGCTCTTGCCACTTCTAGTCAACATTATACTGGAGGATCTAGCCAGGACAATTAGTGAAGAGAGAGAGAGAGAAAGGGAGGGAGGAAGGAAGGAAGGAAAGAAGGAAAGAAGCAAGGAAGGAAGGAAAGAAGGAAGGAAGGAGGGAAGGAGGGAAGGAAGGAAGAAGGGAAGGAAGGAAGGAAAAAGGGAGAGAGAGAAAGAGAAAGAGAGAGAAAAAGAGAGAGAGAAAGAAAAAGAGAGAAGTAAAGAAAAGAGAGAAAGAAAGAAAAGAAGGAATCAAGGAAGATAGGAAGGAAAGAAGGAGGAGGGAAGGGGCAGGAGGGAGGAGGAAAGAAGGAAGAAAGGACTCAGATTGAAAAGGAAGTAAAATAATCTCTATTCAGAGATGACATGATCTCTGCCAAGAGAAATTGCCAAGTGACAGCAGCATCATGGTGGAGTGAGTTGTTCCCTTAGTTTCTCCCCTTTAAGTTACAACTAAATGGAAGTTCATTAACCAGAAGATTCCCTGCACAGCACAACAGTACATCTGAGAGATCCATGTAGCCATATATCTGAAGGTGGTAGGACTGGATCCCCAGGAGGCAGTGGAACTAGGTGAGCAGGTCCCCTCCCTGGCAGCAGCGAGCCAGGTCAAGGATCCTCACATAGTGGCTGGCATGACTGTAAGAGGAGGCAGGGGCAGCTCAAGCCACGTGAACGCTTTCGGAGAGGTAGCCTGGCCCATGCGAGCACCCACTGGGCCATGCTGGCCTCACCCACATGAATGCTCCCAACTGAGTGGTGGCTCAGCCCCCGCAAAGGTGCCCACCTGCCAAGCCCACTGCAAGTGGGAAGGTGCCTCACCCACTCAGAAGGCGCCTGTGCCCTCAGAGCACAGCAGCCTGCGGGATCCACCAAGTGGCAGCTCAGCCCCCATGTGGGTGCCCCTCCTCCCTAGCACAGCACAGGTGAGAAAGTGCCCTGCCTGTGGAGCACAGCAGCCTATGGAACCCACTGAATGGTGGTTCAGCCACCACATAGGCACCCCTCACATCTAGTGTGCAGCAGCTCAGCTGGCCCCTTGCCAAGCCTAAGGTGCCCGACCCACCTTGCCCATGTGAGTGCAACCTGCAGAGTGGCTGCAGCCAGCCAGGGCAAATGCAGGGTAGCCCTACCTGCACAACTTCCAGCTGACTGGGCAGGATCAAGAAACACAGTTCCTGCTCCCTTCCAGTGGTGGCAGGTGGAGTATGTGACCTGATACTATCATAAATGTGCTGACAAAGGATCAATTCATCAAACACCATGAAGAACTACAGTAACACTTCAGAGCAGAAGGAAAATGACAAGTCTCCAGAAACCAATCCTGAAGTCACACAAATTTATAGTTGAAGTGACAGAGAATTCAAAATAATGGTCATAAAGTCACTCAATGAGTTACAAGAAAACTCAGAAAGACAGTTCAATGAGCTCAGGAATAAAATTAAGAAGGAATACTTCACCAAAGAGATTGAAGCTAAAAAAAAAAAAACCAAACAGAAATCCTGGATATGAACACAATTAAAGAGATAAAAATAATATAAAAACCATAAAAAATAGAGCTTATGTTATGGAGGACAGAATTAGTGAATTAGAGGACAGAAATATAGAAACACTTCAGGTAGAGGAGGAGAGAGAACTAAGATTTTAAAAAAATGAAGAAATTCTTTGAGAAATATCCAACTCAATTAGGAAAAGCAACATAAGGATTTTAGGTATTCCAGGGGGAGAAGAGGGGGAGAAAGGAGCAGAGAGCTTATTCAAAGAAATAATAGCTGAGAACTTCTCAAACTTGGGGAAGGAACTGGACTTACAAGTACATGAAGCCAATAGTACTCCTAATTACCAATGCAAAAAGACTTTCTCCAAGGCATATAATATTAAAACTGGCAAAAGTCAATGACAAAGAAAAAATATTAAGGGGAGCAAGGCAGAAGAAAATAACCTACAAAGGAATCCCTATCAGACTTTCAGTGGATTTCTTAGTGGAAACCTTACAGGCTAGGAGAGAATGTAATGATATATTCAAAGTACTGAAAGACAAAATCTTTCAGCCAAGAATACTCTATCCAGTGAAACTATCCTTCAGATATGATAGAGAAATAAAAGCTTTCCCAAATAAACAAAAGCTGAGGGAGTTCATTGTCACTATACCTCCCTTACAAGAAATGATGAAGGAAGCACCCTTACCTGAAACAGAAAGGCAAAGCTTTACAAAGCTTTGAGCAAGGAGATAAATAGACAAAATCAGAAAATTGCAGCTCTCTATCAGAACAGGTTAGCAAACGCTTAATTATAACATAAAAGATAAAGGGAAGGAAAGCATTAAAAATAAGTATAAACACTTCATTTTAGTCACAAACCCACAACACAAAACAGAAAAATTTGTGACAACAACAACTCAGAAGGGGACGAGGAGAGGGATGGAACCTGCGTAGGCTAATGGAGATAAGAGGCTATCAGAAAATGGACTATCTCATCTATGAGATCTTTTATATGAACCTCATGGTAACCACTAAACAAAAAATCAGAGCAGAGACACAAATCATAAATAAAGAGAAAACTGAGAAAACCACCAAGCTGAAATGGCAGTCAGAAATATAAGGGAAGAGAACAATGAAAATATAGAACAACTGGAAAACAAGTGAGAAAATGGCAGCATTAAGCCCTCATATATCAATAACCACTCTAAATGTAAATGGATTGAATTCTCCAATCAAAAGACAGAGAGTGGCTGGATGGATTAAATGCTTCCAACATGGAAACAATATGCTTCCTCCAGGAAACAAATCTCAACTCTAAAGACAAACAAAGTCTCAGAGTGAAGGGATGGAAGACAATACTCCAAGCAAATGGCAAGCAAAAGAAAGCAGGTGTTGCCATACTTATATCAGACAGAGTAGACTTGAAGATAAAAAAGACATTGAGAGACCAAGAGGAGCAGTATATAATGATGAAAGGGACATTCCATCAAGAGGATATAATACTTATAAATACATATGCACCTCACACAGGAGCACCAAAGTATATAAAGCAACTACTAACAGACCTAAAGGGAGAAATTAACAGCAACACAATAAAAGTAGGGTACTTCAACATCCCACTGATATCAATGGATGGATCATCCAGATAGAAAATCAACAAGGAAACAGTGGCCTTAAATAAAACACTAGACCAGATGGACTTAGATATATATATAGAACATTCCATCTAGAAACAGCAGAATACACATTATTCTCAAGTGCACATGGAACACTCTCAAAGATAAACCAAATGTTGGGAAACAAGGCAAGCCTCAATAAATTTAAGAAGATTGAAATCATATCAAGCATTTTTTCTGACCACAATGCTATGAAACTAGAAATCAACTATAAGAAAAAAGCCAAGAAAGCCACATATATGTGGAGACTAAGCAACATGCTACTGAACAACCATTGGGTCAATGAAGAAATCAAAGAATACTTGGAGACTAATGAAAATGAAAATACAACATACCAACTCTTATGGGGTGCAGCAAAAGCGGTTCTAAGGGGAAAATTTATAGCAATACAGGCCCACCTCAACAAACAAGAAACATCTCTTATAAGTAATCTTAAACTACAACTGACAGAACTGGAAAAAGAAGAACAAACAAAGCCCAAAGTCAGCAGGAGGAAAATAATAAAAATTAGAGCAGAAATAAATAAAATAGAGACTAAAAAAACAGTAGAAAGGATTAATGAAACTAAGAGCAGGTTCTTTGAGAGGATAAACAAAATTAACAAACCCTTAGCCAGAATCACTAAGAAAAAAAGAGAGAAGTCTCAAATAAATAAAATTAGAAATGAAAGAGGAGAAATTACAATGGATACCACAGAAATACAAAGGATTATAAGAAAATACTATTAAAAGCTATATGCCAACACATTTGATAATCGAAGAAACGAATAAATGCTTAGACCCATACAACCTCCCAAAACTGAATCAAGAAAAAAATAGAGAATCTAAATGGACCAATCACAAGTAAAGAAATTGAAACAGTAATCAAAAACTTCACAAAAACAAAAGTCCAGGACTAGATGGCTTCTCTGAAGAATTCTACCAAACATTCAAAGAAGATTTAATACCTATCCCTCTCAAACTATTCCAAAAAATTGAAGAAGACAGAACTCTTCCTAACTTATTCTATGAGGCCAACATTACCCTGATACCAAAAACAGACAATGACAACACAAAGAAGGAAAATTATAGGCCAATATCACTGATAAACATAGATAAACATTAATAGGATCATACACCATGATCAAGTGGGATGTACACCAGGGATGCAGGGATGGCTCAACATCCATAAATCAATGTGATACACCACATTAAGAAAATGAGGAATAAAAACCACATATCCTCTCAATAGATGCAGAGAAAGCATTTGACAAGATCCAACATCCATTTATGATAAAAACTCTCAATAAAATGGGTATAGAAGGAAAGTACCTCAAGATAATAAAGGCCATATATGACAAACCCACAGCCAACATCATACTGAATGGTGAAAAACTGAAAGCCATCCCTCTGAGAACAGGAATAAAACAAGAGTGCCCACTCTTGCCAATCCTATTCAATGCAATACTTGAGGTTTTGGCCAGAGAAATTAGTCAAGAAAAAGAAATAAAAGGAATCCATATTGGAAAGGAAGATGTAAAACTCTCACTGGTTGCAGATGACATGATTCTATATATAGAAAACCCCAAAGAATCCACCGGAAACCTATTAGAAATAATCAACAACTACAGCAAAGTTGCAAGGTACAAAACCAACTTAAAAAAGCAGTTGCATTTCTATACACTAATAACAAACTAGTAGAAAGAGAAGAATACAATCCCATTTACAATTGCAGCAAAAAGAATAAAATATTTAGGAATAAATAAAATATTTAGGGATAAATTTAACCAAGGAAGTGAAAGACCTATACATTGAAAACTACAAGACAATATTGAAAGAAACTGAAGAAGATACAAAGAAATGGAAAGATTCCATGCTCATGGATTAGAAGAATAAACCTAGTTAAAATGTCCATATTACCTAAAGCAATCTACAGATTCAATGCAATCCCAATCAGAATCCCAGTGACATTATTCATGGAAATAGAACAAAGAAACCTAAAATTTATATGGAGTAACAAAAGACTCCAAATAGCCAAAGCATTCCTAAGAAAAAAGAACAAAGCTGGAGGCATCACAATCCCTGACTTCAAAATATACTACAAAGCTATAATAATCAAAACAGCATGGTACTGATACAAAAACAGACACACAGATCAATGGAACAGAATTGAAAGCCCAGTAATAAGACCATACATCTATGGACAGCTAATCTTTGACAAAAGAGCCAAGAACATACAATGGAGAAAGGAAATTCTCTTCAATAAATGGTGGTGGGAAAACTGGACAGCCACACGCAAAAGAATGAAAGTAGATCATTATTTTACACCATATGCAAAAATTAACTCAAAATAGATTAAAGACTTGGATGCAAGACCTGAAACCACAAAACTCCTAGAAGAAAATATAGGCAGTACATTATATGATGTTGGTCTTAGCATCATCTTTTTGAATACCATGTCTACTCAGGCAAGGGAAACAAAATAGAAAACAAACAAATGGGACTACATCAGACTAAAAAGCTTCTGCAAGGCAAAGGAAACCAGGAACAAAACAAAAAGATAAATAAACAACCAGGAGAAAATATTTGCAAATCATATATCTGACAAGGGATTAATCTCCAAAATATATAAAGAACTCATACAACTCAATGACAAAAAAACAACCAAATCAAAAAATGGGCAGAGGATATGAACAGACATTTCTCCAAAGAAGATATACAGATGGCCAACAGGCACATGAAAAGATGTTCAACATCACTAATCATTAGGGAAATGCAAATCAAAACTACTATGAGATGTCACCTTACACCTGTAAGAATGGCTATAATTAACAAGACAAAAAATAATAAATTTTGGAGAGGATGTGGAGAAAAGGGAACCCTCATACAATGCTAGTAGGAATGCAAACTGGTGCAGCCACTATGGAAAAAAGTATGGAGATTTCTCAAAAAATTAAAAATAGAAATACCTTATGATCCAGCTATCCCACTACTGAGTATTTATCCAAAGAACATGAAATCAACAATTCAAAGAGACTTACGCATCTCTATGTTCATTGTGGCATTCCTCACAATAGCCAAGACGTGAAATTAACCCAAGTGCCCATCAACAGATGAATGGATAAAGAAGATGTGGTGTATATATATATATACAATGGAATACTACACAGCTATAAAAAAAGACAAAATTGTCCCATTTGCAATGACATGGATAGACCTTGAGGGTATTATGTTAAGCGAAATAAGCCAGACAGAGAAACACCACATGATTTCACTCATATGTGGAAGACAAATAAACACATGGGTAAAAAGAAAAGATTAGTGGTTACCAGAGGGGAAGTGGGTGAGGGGGTGGGCGAAAGCAATAAAGGGGCACATATGTATGGTGATGGATAAAAATTAGACTATTGGTGGCGAGCACGATGCAGTTTATACAGAAACTGATAAATAATAATGTACATCTGAAATTACACAACGTTATAAATGAATATGACTTCAATAAAATAATTGAAAAAAAAGAAATTACCAAATATTTTATATTTTCATCAGGAATTTATGAGAGTTGCATTTATTCCACATCTTTGCCAGTATTCGGTACTGTCAGACCTTTTAATTTTAGTCATGATAGTGGTTATGAAGTGGTGTTTCATGGTAGTTTTAATGTGCATTTTCCTGATGCCTAATAAACTTCTGCATGTACTTATTTGCCTTTTGTATATCTGCTCTTGTGAAGTATCTGTTTAAGCCTTTTGCAGTACCACCACCCTCTCCTTTTAAAATTAGGTTTTCTTATTTTTGAGTTGTCAGAGTTCTTTATATATTCTGAATATGCCTCTTATCAGACATATATTGCAAATGTTTTATCCCAGTCTATGACTTACCTTTAATTTTCATAACTATCTTTTCAAGAGCAAAGGTTTTTAATTTTGATGAAACTCATTTTATCAATTTTTCTTTTATAGTTCCTGTTCTTTATGTCTTATTTAGGAAATCTTAGCATAAGTCAAGGTCACTAATATTTTTCTCCAGTGTTTTCCTATAGAAGTTTTACAGTTAGCACATACATTTGCTTCTATGATTCACTGCAAGTTAAGATTCATTTATTTTCTTTGCTTTTTTGAAGCAGTTACAGGGTCACTCAGATTTGAGAGGAGGGCACGGACTCCACCTTTCAGTGGGATTATACTGTTTACCGTTCTGTATACATAGCTACGCAACATATATGTGTACCGAGTAGCTGGACTGAAATATTTGTTGCGTCCCTTAATATTTTAGTTTGAGTATTGTACTTTATATCACAAGTAAAAAAGAATATAACTTGAAATTTTGATGGGAAAGCAGATTAGAACACCCAAATTTGCAAAGAGGAAAGTGTGTATGAAGAAGTATATGAAGAAACTGTTCTAAAATTCCAAAATAAGGTCTTTTATCTTGAAGAGAGGTAACCTAATAAAGGACATAAAGCTCACTTGGAGGATACAAAATTCATCTATTTATTCTTTATCAAATGGTTACCGAGCATGTGCCACGTACTGTGTTGAGCTGAGCTCGGGTACTCGAAGTTCACCGCTGACAATTCCTGTCCCCAGTGATCTTATAGTCTAGTGGGGAAGCCCAACACGCAAATGAACCATATCCCCAAGGACTATCGCTGTGATGGAGATCTGTGCCATGTGGTGTGCAAGAGTAGGGCTTTCTATAGACGACTTAGGGGCGATACCATCTAGTTTGATAGGCTGAGCAGTGGAAACCAGCAGAAGCCTCTGTGTTCCAGGCAAGGAAAGAGTTACATGTGCAAAGGAAAAGATTAGGAAGTTGTGAGACAGTGTTGCATGTTTGGAGAAGTACCGGGGGTTCTTTCCGGGCAAAGTCTGAATCAAAGCATCTTTTCCCGTCCACAGAGGTCAGACAGCAAATCGTTTCTGACAGGTTCCGCTGCTCTTTGTTTTGGCACTTTGTCCTGAGGACATCAAGGAAACTACTCCCATCCTCTTGTCCTAATAGTGAAGGACCAGAAGAAATCAGACATTCTGCAATTATCCTGGAATGTGGAATTATTCCAGAGAAGTTTTTTTAAACCAATTTACACAATATTGGTGGCTAAATGTTGGCGTTAGAAAAAAAACTTTCAAAGGAGAGTATCAAATCTACATTTGCTATTGTCTACCCTGCCATTTTCCAAATGTGCTTCTAAAGATGTTGCTGAAATTATGCAATAGTGACAGTTAAATGCTTAAACATTGCTATAGTTCAGTTAATCAAGGAAATGTCTTAATCTTAAATTTAAGGAGGAACCTGGTATCTTTGTTTTCTTTACTGCCTGCTAAATATATTTTAAAAAGCATATAAATCAAATTTACATGTATTTATATATGAACCATGGTAGGAAATTTTAAAGAAATCTGTATTGGAGTTCTATTCATTTAGAAATGGCCAGAAAATTAAATTGTGCTGGAGGTGAGCTCAAAGGAAAAGAACCTGGGGCTTTCAGAGAACATCATTTTTATACAAGGAGGAAAGGCTTTGATGAAGACATTATTCTCAGCAAATAATCCTAAATTCAAAAGGAAAACATTAAGTATTTTTACTCGGTGTTTTCTTTGAAGAAGCAACGGCTTTAATTTGATCCAGATTTGATGAATATTTTTCTTCTTATCAGCAAAAAAAAAGATGACAATCTGAGTTGCTCTTTAGGTGGCTTCCATTTTCTGAAGCTCGGGCCACAGAGCCTCTGAGAGAAGCATCCATTCCGCACTGTCCATTTGTCACTGTCATGTCGCGTGGTCATCCCTTACAGTTTCAGAAAACTACCAGAAATATCCTCTTTTTTTCTACCTAAGCAACATAAATAACAGTGATAGTATTTTCCACTGTGAAAAGGGCATTACGGCAATGATGGTTATTTGCCCCTACCAAACGTCTGAATGACTCTCAGGAGATGCCACCCAAGGACAGTCATGTCCACATCCATGTCCAGAGAGAAGCAGAAGACGCAGGTTCCAGGAAGGCCTTGGTGGCCTGCTTGGCAGGTGAACCCATCAGGTTTGATGCTGGAAGGAAGGGTGTCATGGTGGTGTCTCTCTCTGTCCATGCTTTGTTGTTGTTTTTTTTTTTTATAATTTTTTATTTATTTATTTATTTTTCCCCCCAAAGCCCCAGTAGGTAGTTGTATGTCATAGCTGCACATCCTTCTAGTTGCTGTATGTGGGACGCGGCCTCAGCATGGCCAGAGAAGCGGAGCGTCGGTGCGCGCCCGGGATCTGAACCCGGGCCGCCAGCAGCGGAGCGCGCGCACTCAACCGCTAAGCCACGGGGCCGGCCCTGTCCATGCTTTGTTTATCAAGGATTTATTCTTTTGTTTTCACAGAAATTATGCTTTCATAGCTTCATCTTACTGAATTCTGGGAGGCACTATCTTGCTAAGGTGGATCAATTGGTGGAAAGGGGATAAAATTCTTCCTGCTTCATTAAAGTATCCAGGTACCACTGGTTTTATAGCACCCCATCTGTATGTCAAGGTACAAAAATATTCCAGAGATAAAAAATAGTTTCAAAGCATCCAAAATTTCAGAAAGTTCAGATTATCAGCTACAAATTAGTACTCTGAGATGAGTCAAGTTTGTTTCTTTTGGTAGGCTATTTTTGAGCTTGCTTGTGACTGGACATGTCCTATATGGTACTAGATTCAGAGTTACTGCCAATAGGCACCACGCTGATGTTGCATCGTTTTTACTCTTATTTAAGCATTCTATACGCAAGGAGAATGACAGATACTATGCACGGCAATCACCATGTTGTTAGTAAATCAAGCACCTGATCATAACCGGAGTAAACCAGGCTCCTCAGGTGTCAGTTTCCCTCTTAGAAACACCAGATTATTCATAATAAAAACTCTAGAGAGAAAACAGGAAGATGAGGCCTGATCTCTATTTCCTTTATTTCTTATTTTAAGTTCTTAATGAGGTATGGGGATTACAAAGAAAAGAATGTTGGGAATTACAAATATGAGAGTGAGAACTTACAAGAAAGCAAGGAAACCTTCCCTGATGTTTTTTTTCAAAGATTGTTAGGCGATTTGTTTCAGGTGTCAAGTGATTCATGCCCAAGAAAGGTGGATATACAGGCTTTGAATCACAATTGACTTTGTCTGCTTTTAGTGTGTGCAGCTAATTTGCACAGTTCATGGGTGAGGTACTAATTAATGGATAGAACAGTTGATTGTGTATTAGTTCAAGTTGATCTTTGTCATCTTTGGTTGGCAGCCTCCAAGATGGCCCACTATGATCTTTGCCTCCTGGTAGTCATGCCTTTATGTAGTATCCTCTCACATTGAGTCATGGTTGGTCTGTGTGACCAATAGAATATGGCAGAGGTGACAACCTATGACTTCCTAGGCTAGGTCATAAAGGGCAATGAAATTTCAACCTTGTTCTCTTAGATCATTCTTTCTGGAAGAAGTCAGTGAAGATGTCATGAAGATACTCAAGGGGGCCTATGGAGAAGCCCATATGAAGAGGACTTAAGGCCTCCCACCAGCAGCCAGGGCGAACTTGTCAGCCATGTGAGTGAGCCATGTTGGAAGAGGATCCTCCAATCGCAGCTGAGCCTTCAGATGACTGTAGCTCCAGTAGATATCTGAACGAACCTCATGGGAAACCCTGAGCCAGCACTGCCGGGCCAAGCAGGTCCAGAATTCCTGATCCACAAAAACAATCAACAAGTTTTATTGTTGTCTTAAGGCATTAAGTTGTGTAGTAATTTGTTACAGACCGATAGATCGCTAATATGGAACTTCATTTCCCATAATTTTCATCTGATTTCTCCAGGTTACTCTAGTTGCCTCAAAAATACCTAACCTCAGAAACCAAACCCCACTCAGGCCTTATCTCCTTGTGGACTGCTACTTGTTCATCAAAATCTATTTTCCTCAACTTCCTGGGCACACAGCTAGACTACATTATCCAGCCTCCCTGGAGGTTAGGTTGGGCCATGTGGTTAGGTTCTGGCCAGTAGGGTGTAGGAAGTGGCGTAACTTAAGTCTTGGCTCATAAAACCTCCCAAGTGTGCTCCCTCATGCTATTTTCTCTCTCTACCAGATTGGAATGCAACCCTCAGGTGACATTGGAAGCCATGGGTTAAAGATGGCATTGCTGTTGGAAGACTGGAAGACTCACAGTGGAAGTCTTCACTGGAGGATTCTGTGGAGCAACATGGACTGTTTTGTAAGCAAGAAATGATTCAATCTGATGCCACTAAATTTTGAGGTTCTATTTGTTACACCAACCTAGCCTACTCTAATCTGCTGTAATCTACCCCTCCTCCTTTTTTCAGACCTTTTTTGGAATCTTTATCAAATCTTTTCCCCACAAAATTTTCCTTTCCTATGTACTATTTTTTTAAAGTTAAGTTCTCTCATAAATTGGTAAACAAATCTCTTCTAATATGCTCAATAAGTGGGGCTGAGTTTAGGTTTGAACACTACAAGATAGCATTTTGCAACTTAACAAGGTCTGCTGGCAGATATATATTGAACTAAAGAAGCAACTCCAAAGAATTTCAAGAAACTTAGCAGGCCAATGAAATAGATTTTGGAGGACAGACAGATTTTGAGTGACTCCAATCACAGCATGCAGGAAGCTTTCAACATTTCTAGGATGTTGGTACTGAATTATGGTCTATTCTCATAGTTTTAGTTTGGCTGACTCTGTGGAAGATATCCACAAATTTGGTGTGACACCACACCATTAGGTTTGCTGCCTCTGGAGATTGACATTTGGGCTCATTTCTCGGATATAGTATGGCTGAGCATTTTTAATCCTCAAATGTTTTCCTTGTCCTTTAGGCATAGGCAAGAGAGGAGGCCAAATATAGTGATCTAAGGATCTGAGATTTTGTGATATCCTAAGACATTGAGGAAGATCCCACTATGTCTTGATGAAAGCATTTTAGTTTTAGTTTAGTTTTTTGTTTATTGGTTTTATGAAAAGGAGATCAGAAAGAAGAAAGGAAGGAGAAAATATCCACATAGTGTTGGCCATACCTGAAAGGTTATGCTAATTCAGGAAAGATTATGCCAGCATCAGAATTTACCTTTATCCTCTCCCTCATGCCTCCTTCTACATATTTCCCACCACTTCAACGAATAGCCAGAGAGGGGTGACTGGAGAGTATGTCATGTTCTAGCTTATTAACATCTGCAAGTGGTAACAAAGCAGTTTAAGAATGTCTTTACGTGGATAATAATAATATGAAAACATCTTCTTTGTAATAGTATCTCAGTCTGGGTTCCCCAGAAAGCAGAGCCCCAGGCAGAAACCCTACATGCAATTCCTTTACAAAGAAGTACAAACCCAGGGAGGAAAGGTGAGGAACGAGTGAACTGATGGATGGTAAAAGGGAGGTGCATCTACCCAGTGGTTCCAGTACCTGTCAGCTGAAGATTTTCCCCCCCAAGGTGTTAACTCCCACGAATTTCCAGGTTGTTACTTGGGGAGGGACACATCACTATAGATGAGTTTGCATTTTTTATAATTCATGTAAATGGAATCAAAGTATGTGCTCTCTTTTCCTTTTTTTTCCTACTCAGCATAATGATTTAGAGATTCATCCATGTTATAGCATGCATCAATAGTTGTGGTATGAAAAAGGAGCCAAGAACATACAATGGAGACAGGAAAGTCTCTTCAATAAATGGTGCTGGGAAAACTGGACAGCCACACGCCAAAGAATGAAGGTAGACCATCATCTTACACCATACACAAAAATTAACTCAAAAAGGATTAAAGACTTGAAGGTAAGAGCTGAAACGTAAAACTCCTAGAAGAAAACAAAAGCAGTACACTCTTTGACATCGACCTTAGCAGTATGTTTTTGAATATCATGTTACCTCAAGGCAAGGGAAACAAAAGAAAAAATAAACAAATGGGACTACATCAAACTAAAAAGCTTCTGCACAGCAAAGGAAACCATCAACAAAATGAAAAGACAACCTACTGATTGGGAGAAGATACTTGCAAGTCATATATACAATAAGGGGTTAATTGCCAAAATATACAAAGAACTCATACAACTCAACAAACAACTCAATTAAAAAATGGGCAGATGCGCCAGCCCCATGGCCTAGTGGTTAAGTTTGGCATGCTCTGCTTTGGTGGCTCATGTTCGTGGGTTTGGATCCCAGGTGCACACCCATACCACTCATCAGCCATGCTGTGGCAGCGACCCACATATAAAATACAGGAAGACTGGCATAGATGTTAGCTCAAGGCTAGTCTTCCTCAAGGAAAAAATGAGGAAGATTGGCAACAGATGTTAGCTCAGCGCAAACCTTCCTCAGCAAAAAAAAAAAAAAAAGTGGGCAGAGGATCTGAACGTTTTTCCAAAGAGGATACACAGATGGCCAACAGGCACATGAAAAGATGTTCAACATCACGAATTATTAGAGAAATGCAAATCAAAACTACAATGAGATATCACCTCACATCCGTCAGAATGGCTATTATTAAAAAGACAAGAAATAACAAGTGTTAGAGAGGATGTGGAAAAAAGAGAACTCTCATAGGCTGCTGGTGGGAATGGAAATTGGTGCAGCCACTGTGGAAAACAGTATGGAGATTCCTCAAAAAATTAAGAATAGAACTACCATATGATCCAGCTATACCACTTTTAGGTATTTATTCAAGGAACACAAAAACACTAATTTGAAAAGATATATGCACCCCTATGTTTATTGCAGCGTTATTCACAAAGCCAAGACTTGGAAACAACCCAAGTGTCCATCGATGGACGAATGGATAAAGAAGACGTGATGTGTGTATATATATATGTATAAATGTATGATTTCACTCAAACGTGGAAGATAAAACAACACCAACAAACAAACACATAGAAAAAGAATAGATTGGTGGTTACCAGAGAAGAAGTGGGGAGAGGGAAAGACAAAAGGGATAAAAGGGCACATGTGTATAGCGATGGATGGCAATTAGACTTTGCTTGGTGAAAACGATGTAGTCTTCACAGAAATTGAAATATAATGATATATACCTGAAATTTATATAACCTTATAAACCAATGTCATCTCAATAAAAACAATAGGTATGGTGGACACACCTTAATGTGACCTCCACTGAGCCACATTCTCTTATAATCCCCTCCCACTGAGTGTGGCTGGGACCTGTGACTTTAACCATAGAACACGGCAAAGGTGATGGGATGCCACGCTCCTGTTCGTCTTACCTTTTCCTCATTGTTAAATTCAGATTTTAATTCACCGAGAATTTATGTTGAATTATGATGTGAAATAAGGATCTAAATTTTAAAATAGCTAAGTAGTTTCCAAATAATTTTTTTATTTATTTTCTCATCATTTTATGGTGTTAGTTGTATCATTTATTAAATTCTTATATCCAAAACAGATTCTGGATGAAGATGGACTTTCCAAAACTGAAAACCAATGGGGGAAAAAATCACAGAAGACATATAATGAGAAAAACTAGAAGATAAAAAGCAGTTATTACTGGGGAAGTAATGTGGCAATGAAAATGGGGAAAAACAAGGTTTCTTTCCTGATGATAAAGTTCTTAAAATTTTATGTTTAAAGGAATTTACAAAAGAGAAAATACAAGTCTCTGATAAACATCGTAATCAAGGTTAACACGTGTTGACAGCAGTTGCCCAGTCACCAGACTAGTTACTTTACATGGATCTCATTTAATCCTCACAATAGCCCGATGATGTAATAGAGTTCGAGTATATTTTTTTTTTTTTTTTTTGTGAGGAGATCAGCCCTGAGCTAACATCCGCCAATCCTCCTCTTTTTTTTTTTTTTTTTTTTTTTTTTTGCTGAGGAAGACGGCCCTGGGCTAACATCGGTGCCCATCTTCCTCCACTTTATATGGGATGCCGCCACAGCATGGCTTACCAAGCAGTGCGTCGGTGCGCACCCGGGATCCGAACCGGCGAACCCCGGGCCGCCGCAGCGGAGCGCGCGCACTTAACCGCTTGCGCCACCGGGCCGGCCCCTCGAGTATATTTTAATCTCCAAAAAATACCAAGATATTATTCATTTTCACTTAGTAAATTAGCAAAGTTTATTGAAATGTTGTTGAGATTTTTCTTTGGTAAGAAAATTTCTTGGATCTAACAAAAAAAGCATGAGTCAGAGAAGAAAAAAATCGTAAATTAAACTTCATCAAATTTCAAACTTTTGATAGTTAAAATGAACCATTTAGAAATGAAAAGACAAGTCATAAATTGGAAGAAAATATTTGCATTACATATATCTGATGAAAGGACTTTTATCCAGGATATATAAAGAAATCTCAAAACTCAACAAGAAGATGAACAATCCATTTAAAAAATAGGCAAATGATTGGAAGAGACACTTCACCAGAGAAGCTCTACGGATGACAAATAATCACATGAAAAAGCCCAACATCATGAGGGGTTAGGGAAAGGCAGATTAAAACCACAGTGAGCTTCCACTACACACCTAGTAGTATGGCTGATACTGAAAAGATTGGCCATCCCAAGTGTTGGCAAGGATTTGAGGCAAGTGGAACTTTCAGACACGGCTGGTGGAATGTTCAATGGGACACCACTTTCGAAAAGCAGTTGGGTGGTTTCTTATTAAGTTAAGCATTCGCTTACCATATAATCCAGAAATCCCACTCCTAGGTATTTGCCAAAGAGAAATGACAGCATCTTCACAGGAAAGCTTGTACACAAATGTTATAGCAGCTTTCTTCAAAATAGCCCAAATCTAAAGGAACCCAAATATCTCAATAGGAGAAAAAGTAAATTGTGGTGAATCCATACAATAGAAGAGTCCTCAGCAATAAAAAACAATTAACTACTGTCACACACAATAACACGAATGGACATCAAAAATATCATGCTGGGTGGAGGCTGGCCTGGTGTTGTGGCAGTTAAGTGCGTGCGTTCCACTTGGGCGGCCTGGGGTTCGCAGGTTCTGATCCTGGGCACGGACAGACGCACTGCCCATCAAGCCATGCCGTGGCGGCATCCCATATAAAGTAGAAGAAGATGGGCAAGGATGTTAGCCCAGGGCCAATCTTCTTCAGCAAAAAAGAGGAGGATTGACATCGGAAGTTAGCTCAGGGCTAATCTTCCTCACATAAAAAAAAAAATCATGCTGAGTGACAAAAAGCCAGATCCAAAAGCATACATACTGTGTGATTCCACTTATATGAAATTCTAGGACAGGTACAACTTACCTGTAGTGACAGATCAATGGTTGCCTAGGCCAGGGAAGTGGGGGACACAAAGGGATACTTCCTTTGATTGAAATATTCTCTATCTCAATTGTAATAGTGGTTACATAAGTATACACATTTTTCAAAACTTCTTGAAATATAAACTTAAAATGGATGTATTTTATTGTAAGAAAATGATAACTTAATAAAGCTGATTATTAAAAAAGATTTTCATCCCAGTGGGATTTTTTTACATTATTGAAACTGAGAAACTGAAAAAAAATCTTGAAAAAAAGTTTTGCTACACAAAAGGAAGCTTTGTTAAAGAAATAATGACATTGCCTCAAGTTGAAGTATTATATGTGAAGAATATTTAATGATATAGGAAAATAATCAAAATGGATTTTTAAGGGAAAAAACAGTCATATAACTATATGTGAATTGTACCTCTCTTTAAAAATTTCACATCAGCCCTTAAACAGCTTGAAATTTAGTTCCTTTTGTGCTTGTATGCTCTCTTATTATTCTTTTAAGTCTTGGCAAAATGCTTGTTTAACTATGCAGCCTATTTGCAAATTATTGTGTCACCCAAGGATACATTTTTTGTCCCTGACTCATGTCATAATTGAGAAGAAAGAAGACTGTAAGTACGTTATCTGTTTCTATACAACCTGGGAATATATCCAGCCACATGGAGAAATACATTTTTCAGTGTTTTTGGTTTGTTTGTTTAACAGGATTTAACCAAAGCAGACACATTGAAAATATTTCATATTAAAAATTTGGTATAAATAATAATGAGTTTAAAACATTTAGGTAGGGTTTATTGTGATTGTGCCATTTTCTTTCTTGAAAATTAGAGTTCATGAATTTTTGCATAGTACATGATTTTACGTCTAAAAATAACTACAAGCATTCAGAAGTTATATTTGACTTTATTTCACATTTAGTCTAAGATTTTATCATTTTAATTGTCCTCGTGATTATTTGTGTGTCAGAGGAGCATTTCACATTCCAAAAGTTAACCCAGTTCTCTTTTATTGAGGGAATAGAATCAGAAATTGAGTCCTTGGGCAAAGCCTGAGAGGGAAATGTAGTATCAGCTCCATTTAGGTTTCACAGAGTGAAAGCACAAATGGTCTATTATAATTCAGGGAATGAATACTCCTACTAATAAAATATTTTAAGAATTATTTTACTTTGCTCAAAACACCTTCAGTGCCTCCCAGATGTCAATTACATATAGTCTTCGTTCTGAGTAGGGAATTCAAAGACTTCTGTGACCAACCTCTGGTTCCACTACTTACCAACTATGTAGACTTGTTGTGGCAATAAATGAAATAAAACATTGAGCACACTATATGTGTGACATATAGTGAACAGTCAGTAGATGGGACTTATTCATTTCATGTGTTACTATTATTTTGTTTATTGTTCCCCCTACTGGGTTGTAACGTAAAGAATTGCTGTTGTTTTCACTTTTATTTTTCTCTTGTCTACTCAGTGGACTTTTTATTGATGGCTTACCATTGCTAAGCACCATGCTGGGTGCTGAGGCTGCAATGGTAAAGGAAATGAACAAGGCACCAGCTCTCCAGTAGCTTTCAGTCTATTGGGGAAGAGAGTCAACAAACAAGAAAAGAAATTCAAGAGGAAAAATTGCTGATGGGGCATATTAGCATGGGGTGGGGAGACCCAGTTTTGGCAGTTGTTGTCAGAGAAGGCCTCTGAAAGGTGAGGTTGAGACCTGAGAAAAGAGTTGGACATCATGCAAAGAGCTGAAGGGAGGGGCATCCTAGTCTAGGGAATAGTATGGGCAACAGGCCAGATTTGACATAAAGCTTGGTTTGTGAATGAGCAGAGAGAAGGATCTGGAAATTAATGAGTGAAGGGCAGGCGGTACTGAGATCTGCCTAGAGAAGTCTGCAGGGCCAGGTCTCGGAGGCTTGGCAAGGAGTTAGGGTAGCATTATAAGTGCTACAGGAAACTATGGAAGGATGCCAAGCTGAGGAGTGATAACACGCAGTTACGCTGTAAGAAGACCACTCTACAGCTTGCAGAGGATGGAATGAGTGGGGCCTGGGAGGCAGGATGATGCAGGATAAGAGTGGAAGAGTAAGTCTAGCATCTGGCTCCTGCCTACCTCCCAGTCCTCAGCAGGGATCCTTTCCCCACTTCCTCTTCTTCTCCAGCCACATCTTCCTCTCGAACCTGATAAGCTGGTTACTCCTGGTGGGCCTTTGCACTATCCACATGCTCTGCCTGGAATGCTCTTCACCCAGATCACTGCCTGAATGGTTCAGGTCACAGATTTAGAGTCACCTTCTCAGAGAGGCCTTTCTGGCTTCTTTCAAGATGCATCCCTAATATCTTTTTTGGATCAAAGCTGAATTGCCAAGTGTAAATTCGGTGTTTAGTTCATTATAAAAAAAAAACATCTGGGGCTGGCACGCTGGCGTAGTGGTTAAGTTTGCACACTCTGCTTCGGCGGCCCGGGGTTCACAGGTTCGGATCCCAGGTGCGGACCTACACATCACTCATCAAGCTGTCCTGCTATAGCATCCCACATACATAATAGAGGAAGATGGGCACAGATGTTAGCTCAGGGACAATCTTTCTCAAGCAAAAAGAGGAAGACTGGCAACAGATGTTAGCTCAGGGACAATCTTCTTCACCAAAAAAAAAAGAACATCTGGATTAGGCCCAGCCTGGTGGCATAGTGGTTAAGTTCAGCCTGCTCTGCTCTAGCTGCCAGGGTTCATGGGTTTGGATCCCGGGAATGGACTTACACCACTCTTCAAGCCATGTTGTGGAGGCGTCCCACATACAAAAATAGAGGAAGATAGACACTGATGTTAGCTCAGGGCCAATCTTCCTCACCAAAAAAAAAAAAAAGACTATCTGGATTAAAAACATGTCTAATATTTGAATAAATAAATTTAATTATTTTTATAATTTTATCATGGAAGATTTTAGTAGTTGATTTTGTAAGTTTGAAACCATAGTGCAGAAACAATTTGCAGTATTGTCAGCCACTAGACTGATCCTCCAGTCATGATAATGCCACTTCCTACTAACTTCAGTAGAGGGGAAAGATAGATTTGGGTTTCCTGATTTTCCTCTGATAGCTTCTTCTTGTCTTCATGCTCTTTGTAGTCTGCAGAATGCTCAGACTAAAGACGGGTTATCATAGGTGTTGTTAAATACGCTTTTTAAAGTTTTGCCTCGTTAGAAAATTTTGAGGTATGAAATTTAGCATTCTGCTTTAATTTATCTTAACAAGATGCAAATAATTCAAAAAAAGGGGACATTTTTCTCAAAATTATAACGTAAATGGAGTTTGATAACTGAAATTTAAATACATATCTTAAAGGATTTTTTGTTGCTGATCTCTCAATCTATTTCCTTAACTGGTTGAAAGTTCTTCAAAATTGCATCTGTACATAAATAAAACTAACAGCTTTCATAAACTGTCATGTAGTATAGCAGTTATTCTTGTGATAAGAAATATTTTTATTTTAATTGATTCTTTGTAGAATTTAAAGCATAAAGTAAATTTTGACCCCAAGTTATATCTAGATTGCTTATCTACAGTTGACAATGAATACTCAGATATTAACAATAAATCCTACTGACGTATCTTGTTTGTATCACTTATGTTGTTACTTTGATTAGTAGTGCTGGAAACCTACATGATTATCCAATCATTAATTATTGACAAGTTTAAGGATGCCAAAAATGACCTTGAAGTAGGAATTCAGCTATTTTGCCTTCCAAAGGCTGGGATCAAAGACAAATAGCAGATTTTGTCTGAATATGAAGACTCAAACAAAGATTGAATGCATCTCTACTTACCACAATTACCTCTGACAGTAGCACCCTGTCTTTTATCAGTACACTAATCACTAACTGATTTTCCCTTCTTTTTTCAATTTTCTGTATTCCTTCTTTGGAATGCTGCTCCATGGAAATAGGGACTCTGTCTGCCTTGGTCAATAGTGTGTTCCCTGAGACCAGAAAAGTGCCTGGCACACAGCAGGTGTCCAGTAAATGTTTGCTGAGTGACTGAGCAGATGGTTGGATGGTTATATACGACAGTAGTAAGGCAGGAGATGATGGTGGCTTGGACTCTGGCAAAATAAATGGGAAAGTAATAGATTCCTTTTTTTGCCTATAGAATTAACAGCACTAGCTAAAGGATTGCATGTGGGAGATGAGGGCAAATTATTAATTAGGGTTGATTGCCAGGGTTGTGGATTGAGAAACTTTTGTATTTTCTGTGTTTAGCATCCAGCCTAACACATAGTAGGTGCCTCAAAAGTGCTTGTTAAATTAGTGAATTGGCTTGAGGTAGATTCAATTAGTAGTTATAAAATTGAGAAGTACGTATAAGCATTCTGAACACGGTTTCCCCGAATCTGTGCAGACCGCCGACACTTGATGCCCACATTCTCTTCTCAGTGGATGACTCTGCGGGCTGAGGCTGCCAAGTGGCAACGTGTTGAACTCACTGGCCCAGAAAGAGACAGAGAAGAAGTAAGATTGCCGTTGCTATCATTTAACCTGCGGTTTCAACCAGGTTGCCATAAAGGTACGTGGTTTGCAGTTCCTTCTCTTCTTCCCTGGAGAAAAATGAAGAACATGAATTCAGAAAAATAAGGCAAATTTTCAAATTAATTATTGGAACAGTATCTGAACCATGAAAAATTCAGTTTCCAAAAGAGGATGTAAAAAGAGCATACAGCACTAATTGTCATAGAGGTCTTGTTACATTTTCCAGATTTTTCATTTTGTAAAGCAGTGATTCATTTAAAAGAAAAAAGTTGAACAGCAATTCCAGCAAAAAGTTAAATTAATACAGACGTTAACCCAGACTCTACATGTGTGATGTTGGCAGGCTACGTGAGGCTCTTGCTCTCGTGGACGTCGCTCCAGAGAAGGCAACCTCTCGATTTATTGCTACTAAAGTCATTTACTAGAATGTGAGCTCTGATGTGTCCTTGCCCCCGGAATTCATTATGTGCTCTTCGTGGGCGTGCTGGCCCTCCAATTAGCCAGTTTTCCTGCCTGATTTCTTAAGAAAGGGACAAAGCTATTTGAATGCAGCAGTATCTTGCACAATATGGAGTCTTTATCGTTTTTCCTCTGTCAATGATTTTACAAATAACGATGTGTAGAGCAGAGGGAAGATAAGCATTTCAGCATGTGGCCACCAATCATCTCTTATTGTTTTCAAAGAATGGGCAAGTGTTATTCTACACTTCGGGTCAGAAGAACTTTTTAAAAATTGGCTAGAGTCACATGCACGCATATGTAGAAAAGTTTCATTTTTAGGATCAACAAAATCATAGTATCCTCTCCTAACTGACTTCACTACCTCAAATCTCCCTTGCCTGTAATGAGTCTGAAATGATGTAAAGCTGATCTCCTTTCCCCACCCTGCCTGCTCCCACCACCCCATTGGCTCTATGGACTTCAGGTGACAAGCAGGGCAGAACAGAGCCAAGGGAAAAGAATAGGCTTTGGAGAGGACAGGCCTGACTTCAAATCTTAGCTCAGCCCTATTATTGTTGTTTGACCTCAGGAAAGCTGCTTATCTTCATCTCTGGAATGGGTTTCATAATGAACATCTTGCCAAGAATTAGAGAGAAGACGTCCATTAGAGATGTATATATGAAGCTCCTGCCACGTCAAGGGTGAGAACAGCTGTCTGTTGCTACCTAAATCCTCATGGCACCCTGCTTTGTTCATTGTTCAACACGATCATCTCCACTGAGTTCTATATTGTGAAAGTGTCTCACATTCCATATATTAAACACCTCCTTGTTGCTCCTCATTTATCATTTAACAAATATGAACTGTGGAATTATTATGGGCTGTGTCTGACACGAGTCAAGTTGCTCTAGAAATCTCCCTGCCTTTTGGAAGACTGTCAAAATGCCTTTTGGTATTTAAAAAAAAATCCAGGATACCCTTTATTGAAATAATTATATTCATTTCAATATTAACCAGTTTGTTGAGCGCTACTATTTTGGAAGATATAGTGTTAGTATTAGAAGAAGATACAGATCACCAGGAATTTGCAATCTAATAGTTGATGCAGGTGTAAGCAAAGTATTTCAAACAAGTAATTTAATAAACATGTTTATAATTTAGTTCTGGAGTATTACAATTTATTATCTCTATCGTGGGAGGCCAAATAAGATCTGAGAGATCATAGAGAAAAAATATGTATATAACATGTCTTTCATTTATGTAAGATTTCAACTTCCTAGACATACAAAACACACAATTTTTATGTTCGGTAGAGCAGCTAAAACAGTTATATCTAGAAATAAAAGTCTTATTTTTATACGTGACTTAGTTTTTTTTGTTATCTCAATCTCTAAACTGTTGGGTGATAAGTAGATTTTGTAATCACAAATATTCTGGGAAGAGATTACAGGCTAAGCTTGATTCTCTGAGGAGTTCCAAGACAGACAGAGCATGGACAACTGGTACCTGCAAATGGTATATCAAATCTCATTTTAGCCAAAAGTTTTAACATTTTCCCTGCTGAACTTGCAGCCAGAGCTACGGACAAGCAGCAAAATAGATGGAGAACACTAGTGAGCACGAGCCCACAGGCTTTGAACACAACTGCTGGAGTGGTGAGAACTTAGGAACGTAGGGGAGGATCCGATGTTCGGCCACCCCAGAGGGAAGTGGGGCATTTGCTCAGGAGCCAGATGGGGAGCCTGTTCACCAAGCAGGATTATAGGGCAGCAGAGGGAGCCAGGAGTGCCGGCAAGACCTGGAAACTCAGGGCAGGGAAAACCCCGGCTGCTCTGTGAGGGTAGTTAAAACCCACCCTGAGAGGAGTGACCTAGTCTTCTGAATGCTCAGAATACCATAGGGAAAGTTCCATGGTTAGTCATTTAATAATAATTAAGTGCCTACTATGTGCAAAAGCTCTATGCATGCGGCTGTAATATTGTGTTTTGCACGACCTTGATTCTGCTTTTATTCTCCTCAAGAGAGTTCCCCAGCAAAATCGTGTTGTTGGGGAGAAAAGTGCTCTATTTGTCATTTCTGAACTGAAATGCTTCCATCAACCTTGAATTACACGAAAAGTCTCCTATACTTAGCTATTGTTTGCATCATCGTCGTCATCATTATTCCGGTCTCCTGAAAGAGAGCCGAGAGTGCTTCTTTTAATGCCAACTGTGATTTGCATGTTCATAGAAGGTTTGAAGTTTCAGAAATTAAATGTCGGGGTGTAAAATTTTCTTGAAGGAAGAAAGTATGATTGCATCGAACTTTCAAAGTACAATCAAAGTCTAAAGGAAATATAATTATTATTGTCGGTTTATCACCTCAAACATGTTGTTGTAAATGTCATTATATCGGATGAGTTTGGGAGCAGGTTTTCCATTTTGCACTTTATTTGACAAGGTGATTCATTGTTTAGTGCAGTTTAAGATGTCAGTCCTTCTGGAAGGAATTGAGCTGAGCTGATGTGCATAAGAACATTCCTCCATCAAAGTGTATGATTAAAGAAGGGTTAGACTCCTGAAATATTGTTTCCAAACTTGCTTTGAATAAGAGTAGTTTCTTTGTCAAGATATAATTTATCACCGTTTGCTACATGTGGGGAAGTGTACACAGACGATACATGTTGCCCATGATTCTTCGTACAGCTCCGAGCCTGTGCAAGATGATCCTACTTTGGATGAGTTTGCCTGCATCATGGAAACCTATGTAGTAACCGAAGGTGTATGTTTTTGCTTCAAATAAAATATGTCACAATGAACCAGGGTGATAGAGCAAATATTTGACAGAACATTACTGCATGTAGTGTGTTGGAATAGTATGTGTTAGTCACCTAATACTAGACACTTCACAACCGAGTGTCCAGCTTTTGAACACCAAAAGAGAACAAAAGCCTTATTCTTGCCATTTTGATGATGCCAAAAACATTTCTTTTTTCCCTTTGTTTAATTTCCCATATCAAAATTGTACATAAGGACATGACCTTCATAATGAAGAACACCATTGTTAACATATATACCTACAAAGAGCTAGGAACTGGGCTAATTAATACATTATCTCTCATATTCAAAGCAACCTTGCAAATTATTTGCATCCCCATTATACGATTGAGGGATCTGAGGCTCTGAAAGGATAAGTAATTTGCCTAACGATACACAGATAGCCAGTGGCAGAGCTGAGATGTAAACTGAGGCCCTGTGACTCCAGTGCCCAGAGAGCTGCCTCTTCTCTGGTGGGTGTGTGTCCAAACATATCAAGCTTACCCCCTTTTTAGCACTGCTGCCTGTAGGTTGGTTGGCTCACCTAGGCTATACCTATAATTATATATAGTATCTTCCAAAATTCCACTTGGTATCTGACTTAGTGTCTTGTTTTAGGTGCAATTGTACACATCAAACATAAGCTGTATGATGGAATATTTCTTCTTCTCTTTTCCCAAACTGAAATATGTGCTGATTTCAACAAAGGTCAAAATGTCCCAGGCCTCTTACAGTGAAATTAGATATAAAGGAACTCCCAAATATCTTCCAAATTGTATCATTTAAAATTAACCAGGTGGGGCCGGCCCCGTGGCTTAGCGGTTAAGTGTGCGTACTCTGCTACTAGCACCCAGGGTTCGGATCCCAGGCGCGCACCGACGCACCGCTTCTCCTGCCATGCTGAGGCCGCGTCCCACATACAGCAACTAGAAGGATGTGCAGCTATGACATACAACTATCTACTGGGGCTTTGGGGGAAAAAAATAAATAAATAAAAATTATTAAAATTAACCAGGTGGAGGGTATCATGTGATAAAATTCCTTGTTTAGATTGAATTGAACAGCCTTTTTATGAGGGATACAATGACCAACATTTGAGAATGTAAAATAATTGTGATGTATTTATGCAGTTGCCATTAAAAAACGACAGATGTGTTATAGCTAAATAATATCCTCTCCAATGATGAAAGCAGAGGCTGACTTGATGCCTACATAGGTTCAAGGCTGAAATATTTTCAAGGCCCCTCAGTTTGCCCTGAGGATGGGATAGCCCAGGATAATTTTCAGGGCTCTCAGCCCTGACTCGGCTCTACCACTTAGAGTTGGAGTCAAGACACCAAATTTTGGATCCACTTGAAAACTCGGGTTTCCCAAACTAGGGAAGGGGTTTTGCTGACTTTCTGTTTATACTACTGCACTGGAAGTCGTGAAACTTGAGGTTTGTTTGTGTGTTTGACCATAGGTTTCCTGGCTTATTTTACTATGGACAAAGCCGTCTCTGGGTAAGAGGTCTTGTTTTCATTTCCATTTAAATTATTAAAAGGTGTATCTGTATGCATATGTCTGCCTACACACTCCTACCAACAAACACTAACTTTATGGTTTTAAATTCAGTAATAGAATTAAAATAGTCATCACACGTTCTATAAACAACACATTGCCCAGCAAGCAATAGAGGATTGTAGAGTGGTTAAGTGCTTGATCTCTGGTGCATAGGTTCAGATCCCAGTTCTACTCTCATACTATTTCTGGGACTTTGGGCAATTACTTAACTTCTCTGTCCTCAGTTTCTCCACATTTAAAGTAGTGCCTGCTTCATAGGGTTCGTATTTGTAAAGCACCTAGAAGAGTATTTGGGCACATGGTAAGTGCTATGTAACTATTTGCTTAATAAATAAGATTTTTCCTAGAAGCAACATGATCATATATTACCTCACACCTGTTAGAATGGCTAGTATCAAAAAGATAAAAAATAACAAATGTTGGCGAGGATGTGAAGGAAAGGGAACCCTGTGCACTGTTGGTGGGAATATAAATTGGTGCAGCCACTATGTAAAACAGTATGAAGGTTCCTCAAAAAATTAAAAATAGAAATACCATACAATCCAGCAATTCCACTTCGGGGTCTTTATCGGAAGAAAATGAAAACACTAACTCAAAAAGATATATGCACCTCCATGTTCATTGCAGCATTATTTACAATAGCCAAGATATGGAAACAACTTAAGTGTTCTTTGACGGATGAATGGATAAAGAAACTGTGATTATGTACAGATTTTATATATATAATGGAATATTATCCAGCCATAAAAAAGAATGAAATCTTGCCGTTTATGACAGCACAGATGGACCTTGAAGGTCAGTGAAATAAGTCAGATAGAGAAAGACAAATATTGTATGATCTCACCTATATGTGGAATCTAAAATAAATAAAATAAACTCACGAATACAGAGAATAGATTGGCAGTTGCAAGAGGCAGAAGTGGAGGCAGGGGGTGGGCAAAATGGGTGAAGGGGGTCAAAAGGTACAAAATTCCAGTTATAAAATAAATAAGTCCTGGTGATGTAATGTACAGTGTGGTGACTATAGTTCATAATACTATATTGCATATTTGAAAGTTGCTAAGAAAGTAGATCTTGAAAGTTCTCATCACAAGAAAAAAACATTGTAACTATATATGGTGACGGATGTTAACTAGACTTCTTATGGTGATAATTTCACAATATATACAAATATTGAATCATTACGTTGTACATCTGAAACTAATATAAGGTTATATGCCAAGTATACCTCAGCAAAAAGAAATGAACATAATAGATTAGGAAAAAATATGTTTAGAAGCATATTTTGAGAAGCATTCACTCTTTTGATGTTATACTTGGTCCTCTTAAGGAGGCAACTGATAAAATTTGAAGGTAGAAGTCACCTTTTAACATGAATTGGCTTCTACATCAGGATAACTACAGAAAAAACCAGAACAACATACACAGTGCAAATCAGTCTGATCATTATTATTCTGAACTGCTATTCTTGGAGACAGTAAGTGGCAGTGGTCAGAGAATTAATCTGCCTGAATCCAAGACCAACCCTGGACAAGTTACCTCATGTCTCTGAGCCTCAGCGTCCTCATCTACAAAAAGGGAATACTACTCTATCTACCCATTAGGTTGTTGTGAGAATCAAATGAGATAACATTTGTCAAGCATTATTAAACACAGTGCTTTACTCAACCACAGCTATGATTAATATTAATATTTATAGTTTTATTATTTGAGTCCCTGGTTCACATTTTCTCACCTGTTTGTTAAGAATAAGTGTAAGTGGTGTCAATCAACTACACTCACAGTGGAATAATACATGAGAACGTCAGTGGCTCACAGTAAGAGGTGAGTAAACCCATATGCACATATGCAGTGATGGCCAGATTTTTATAAAATAATTTGTCAAGTTTTGATTTCCATATTTTAAAAAATATGTGGAGAAATCACAGTGAATTTAGAGAACCAAAAATAAAATAAAATATTGAGGAAATAGGAAACCAGCCCCAGGGAAAAAAGATAGAAGGGATTGCTCTTATTTACCTGAAAAGAGACTGAGAAGTGACGTACTCAAGTTCTTGAAGGACAGTTTTTACGAGAATGTTGACTTTCATTTACGAGAAGAGAAAGGAGCTGACTATAAATAGTAGAGAGCAAGGTGGACAAAATGAGGACTTCTGTACACAAACCATGTTCCCACAGCAGGACAGTCTCTCAACAACCGCTAGAAATCTTCAAGCATAGAATAAACAACCACTATTTTGGATGTTGAGAGTAATTAAATATAATTCCTAGGAATGAAAAACTGGACCTGATAACCACTTTCTACTCCAAGGTTTAATTTTGTGTACTGAAGCCCAGAGCTTCCCAAACTTAGTTCTGGCAGACACCAGAATGTGGTGTTACTGTTGTGCTGAGGTTGGACTGTCTCAGCCCCCACGGTGGCCCACCTCCTCCATTTACTCCAGAGTATGATATCATCACTTCTTATGTATGCCATGAAGCGAAAAATATAGGAAATCATTGACTTGGCTGTGTAATGTACTGAAAAAGAGCTGGTATCTAAATACAATATGTTATCAATCAACTGAAAACATTTTGGAGGCTAAATAGAACCCTTTGATACACACCTGGGAACCAAGACAGAAATGAGAAAATTAAGGAATTTACAATCTTCATTATTCAGATTGTCTAGGTGTTCTTTGGATTTTCCTTGGGAAAAGAACATTAGAGGAAGCCAACTGGAACATTTCAATGGCTTGGCCAATGTGACAAGGTCTGTAATTTCATGACAAGTGCTGATGGAACCCATCCATTTTCAACAATCTGTACCTTGAAAATCTGGAGTGACATGATTCCAAATTTCTTTGACTGAAAGCCAAAACAAACTCTTGAGCTAAAGGACACAGATCACATTCATCATGTTCTTTGACTTTTTGTCTCTTCCTTCTGTGTCTCCAAATTGTACCATTTGGAACTTTATATTTGATCATAACCAAAGTAGGAAATATTCATCCATTTATTCATGCACCCACCATTCATTCATTCTTTTATTTAGTAAATATATAGAGCAGGCATACATTTATAGAATGACTGTTCAAAGCTTTGGAGGATCCAATAAAACAGAAAACTAATTGGGGCTCTAAGATCTATGTTAAAATAACTATAATGTAAGAGAGTACATAAGAAGAGGCATGAGGTTAGATGGGGAGAAAAGATTTGGACAATTGAAGGAGAGATGAGAAATCAGCATGCAGCATATATTTCTGAAGATAAATTGCAGTCTTTCAATCAGTTAGGGGCATTTTAAGACTTTTCATGAAACTTATTGATTTATCATTGGTCATTGAATCCATAAAAAGGCCTAAGTGTATGATCTCAACATAGATTCAAGGCTTATAATTCTTTATCGGAGCCATTACTGCTGGACATTATTGCACAAATTAACATGGATAGGAAAGGCCTTCTTTTTGACAGATGAAATTTTTAAATGGCATAAAACAGGGCTGGATCCCAAGTGCTCTTCTTTTAATTTTATAACTGAACAAATTGGTTGTCTTTAGATGACCTAGCCACAGCAAGCCAAGTACCTTTCATGTGTTGACGACATGCCTTCCTCTATGGTCACAGAAATGGCTTTGACGAGCAATTCAACCTATTGGTTAACTTATGTCAGGAAAAGCTGCTAAATACTAATTCTTCTAAAGCAAAAGTGATCAATTTTTGGCAGGCACACTTTAACATTTAAACAGATAATATTAAAGTAGTCTGCTCAACTGATTGCCATATGTAGTTCCTTAAGGTCACAATTTGTGGCTTACCTGGTTAACTCTTATCATGCAGTTGGTCTCAAAATTAAACATTTTACAGGGGTCATGTTAAGGATCTTCTGTGGTCGAGACAGACATTTGGTACTCCTTATCCTCAAAACCTTCTAAGACAGGCCGTCTCCTTTGTGCTTTATGGTATAGGGTTCTGGCATTTCCATGAGTTACTGCAGACATCGAATTGCTTTGTGAGAATTGCCCTCGATCTGTGTGAAAGTGCTCATTTGGCTCACTCCTGTTCAGAGGTGAAGTGACTCTCCATTAAGATAAAAATACCAGACAAGTCCTTTTATTTTTCACAAGAAAACAGCATCTTTGTCATCTACACATCGGATCTTTCTTCCACCAGAAATGCGGACTATCTCTGAGTAGAACAGAACAGTAATCTCAATTTTGAATTGTCTATTATTCATCTCCTCTCAAAGGCCTGACTGAGACTATTGGTAATTAGAAGGGACCATGGAAGGGATCCACCGATCACTCATCTTCAAGATTCTCCAAAATGCAACCATATTATGCCTTTAGTTTTCATCTAAGCTTATTGTAAGAAGTAACTCTGTGCAAACTTCTTTAAAAAAAAAATAGATTTAAATTATGTTGTCTATTATGTTATTCAACGGTCCCCAAATAAGACCCGTAGGGCAAATTCCTCCCAAAGCTAAGGTGCAGGAGAAAGTTACTTCTTTTTATTAGACAAAGAATACTCTCATTGGTCATGTTTTCTTCTTTACCTTCATTGCTGAGAAGCTCAGAGTGAATTTTTATGCTTAGTTTCAGTACTGTCCCTTAGCCTGAATTTTCAATTATTCTCTCACCATTTTTATTTCTTGGCTCATGTCTTTTATTATATTAATGATTTTCCAATTAATTGTGTTTTTTATTGTAAGCTGCCTCACATCACACATCACTTTTGGAAATAGGTAGTGTATGAATACATATGAAAAATATCATCTCTTGCACATAGATTGGATACTAGATTAGGGACTGTTTGGAGGAATGTCTGAGAAAGTGTGGTCAATGTAATACCTGCAAAAGAATATCCTGGGGTACTCGTTATGTAAATGCTTAGGCTCTACCCCAGGTCTGCGGGATCAGAACAAAGGTGGGAACCTGCAGTCTTCATTTTCACAAGCTTCTCTGGTAAGTCTCCTACAGACTAAAGACAGAGAATCCCCAAGTTGCTAACCCACCTGCAAGAGGATACGTCTTCTGTTTCACAAGCATTGTCTGCAGCTCCAGGAGGGCACAAATTTAGATATTGACAAAGGACTTGATTAAATGAAATGTATGAGGCAAAGTGATTAGCACTATGAGTGACCCAAAAATTATCAGGAATAAGAATATTATTGCTGTGGACCATGTGTGAGTCACTGGGGTCTTGGCATCCAGGTGGCAGTGGGGATGGAAAGTAGTTAAACAGGGTTTCAAAATATGAGGAAGAAGGAACACAGGGACTTTTCTAGTCACATTTGGGAGACTAAAAAAAGAGAGAGTGGGGCCAGCCCCGTGGCATAGTGGTTAAGTGCGCGCGCTCTGCTTTGGTGGCCCGGGGTTCACCGGTTCGTATCCCAGGTGGGCACCGACGCACCGCTTGTTAAACCATGCTGCGGCCATGTCCCATATAAAGTAGAGGAAGATGGGCATGGAAGTTAACCCAGGGCCAGTTTTCCTCATCAAAAAGAGGAGGATTGGTATCGGATGTTAGCTCAGGGCTAATCTTCCTCACACACACACACACACACACACAAAAAAAAAAAAAAACAGAGAGAGAGAGTAATCAGAGATATTCTGAAGTTTAAATCTTGAACAATTCAGAACATGTTAATGTCATTATCTGAGATAGAGAATTATATAAAAGAGTAAAAAAATTACAAGTCTGGTTTTAAAGTATAAGGTCCTAAGGAAACCATCAGGGGAAAAGGCAGTTGGATAAATGGACCTAGACCTAGACCTAGAATTCCTGAGAAAAGCCAAGCTTCGTGATGAAATGCTGAAAAGTTATACCTAGAGGTGAGTTGAAATTATGGAAGTAGAAAATAACTCAGATAGAAACTATAGAGTGGAAACAGAGGAAGGCTAAGAAGGAAACCTGGAGAAGGATCTCAATAAAGAAGGCAGGAAGGAGACATGTGTCAAAAAGTAGGAGGGAAAAAAGGATTGCAGGCTTCAGAAGTCAAAAGAAAAATGGTTTTCAAGAAAGGTTCCAAGTTCCAGGCACTTCTTTGTTGTCAGGTAGGATTATAATTTCCTGGGGAATTGTGGTTGAGCAGTTTCAGCAGAATGGAGGGGGCAGAAATCAGACTGTGGCGGGAGAACAAATGGGAGGGATGCACTAGCATAAATCTTCTGAGGATTTGCACGGTGTGGGATGGAGAGTGTGATAATAACACGACAGGAAAGAAGGACCGAGGACAGAGCTGCTGCTGGGCTCTATGGTGCCTTTTTGAAAATGAAGAAACTTCGACCCTTGCTCTGGGTGGACGTACTCCCACGTGTGTGCCGGCATGACCCGGCCAGCAGAGTAATGATGGATTTCATCCTGACTGGCCCATCCAGCTAGGAGCCTTTTGTGGTGTGCAGACAGAGGCAACACTCTTGAGAGAAGGTTTTTATGACGGCAGATATTTAAGCATAGTTCTAGGTCTAGGAACAGTAGCCATTTGTTGGTGGGGGTAACGGTGGCGTGGAGTGTGCTGAAGAGATGGGGGAGAGGGGTAACTCCTTCCTCTGGAGGAAAGTCAAGAGAAGCATGAAAACATGGACCCAGCACACAGCTGCTCTCAGACAACGGGCGGAGTGGACACAACCATTTATGCCAACACCTTCTTTGAAAAAAAAAAGTCTCGTCATGTATCCTCTCACATAATGTAGGCATGGAATAGACTCCAAATCTCCTTTTGTACTTATAAAAGGACTTCAAAAAAGTTGTGACTTAGTGAGTGCCATATAGTTATAAAAAAGAATGAGGAAGATCTCTATGCACTGATATGGAGTGATTTCCAGGAGATATTATTAAAAGAAAAAAGCAAAAGACATATGTAGTACACTACCTTTTGTGCTAGAAAGAAAGGAAAATAAGAACATATACATATACCCGCCTATTATTACAGAAAGAAACAGAGGCAGAATAAGCCAGAAGACAATGGAATTGCAGACTTACAAAGGCTGAGGGAAACAAGGTGGATGGGATAGAGGAGGGAGGGACAGAGTTTTGAATACACCTTTTTGTGTAGTTTCAACGGTGGAAAGCATGTTAATGTTCTACATATCCCAAAAATAAAATTAAGTCAATAAGAATGAAAGGGAAGAAAAATATAACCTAAAACTGAAAGGAAATGGAAACAAATGAATTTAATTTTTCAAATGAATGTCATAACCGTATCAAAGGGAAGAAATAAGGGAAAGAAAGAAGGAAGGAAAGACGAGAGGGAGGAAAGGAAGAGGGGAGGAAGAGAGGAGGAGGAGAAAAGAGCCAATAACTTAGTAACAAGGTAATTTAGGAACTTTGGAATACAGTATTTGACCACACACCCTCAGTCTTGAGCAGGGTAGGGTGTGTGGAAAGGGGAATGTGGAGATGGGGGAATTGCAAATGAATCCTGAACTCTTTTCAGCAGGTTTATTTATTATAATGGTTCTGAAGCAATTCTGAAACTATTTTATTTACTTATTTTGTGTGTGTGTGAGGAAGATCAGCCCTGAGCTAACATCCATGCCAATCCTCCTCTTTTTGCTGAGGAAGACTGGCCCTGAGCTAACATCTGTGCCCATCTTCCTCCACTTTATGTGGGACGCCACCACAGCATGGCCTGACAAGCGGTGCATCACTGCAAGCCCGGGATCTGAAGCCGGGCCACCAGCAGCGGAGTGCCTGCACTTAACCACTATGCCACAGGGCAGGCCCCTGAAACTATTTTAAATGTAATATACCATTCAGCAAATGAGTAAATGTGTTGATGTTGTCAGTATCCAGGGTTCTCATGGTGGAAGAAGGGAAATACAAATACGGAATCGGAGAAGTGAAGAAAGACTCCTGTGAGATGGATTGAAATTGGAGGAAGTGGTGTGAACTCCTGATTTCAAAAATAAGTATATGAGTGTGTATATGCATGTTTGTGTGTATGTGTATGTGTGTATACATGTGTATGTATGAATACGCCTTTGCACATATATAATTGAATGTGTGTGTACATATATGTATATACACACTCATGTATTTCCTAGCTTTGTTGGTTGAAAGGGTCAAGAAGCAAGGACACACCAGTAGCCATAAGCACACCTAGCACTCATATCTTGGTCTCTAATGCCAATCCCTACTAAAAAGAACCAAGGCTCTGCAGAGAAATAGCTGATTCAAGGATTGGGCAGGTAGACACAAGTTAAGATTAGAACACCGTGTTACACCAGAAAGTAAGGGATTGCTTAAAAGATGTCATAAGAATACAAGAGCTAGATTGAAGAGGCTCCCACTAGCCAAATCTGGGACAATTTGAGCACCAAAATAATTTAATTACAGTAATGAATTATAAATAATTGGGAAAAAGGAATTCATTAATTCATATCTATGATAAATAGATAAAATAGAGGAGAAGGGAGAGATTTTACTTGTGGTGGAATACCAAGGGCCAACTGGTAAATGTGGAGAGAGTGATAGAGTGGGAAAATCATAATTTTGCAACCATCTTGGTAAGGAATGGTCAATGGATGCTAAATATAGGGAAAATCTTGAGGAGGGGCAGGATATTTGCATGGTTTTACAGGGTTTCTCCACAAAATGATCAAAATTAATATCACTAGTGGGGGACAGATGGACACTGTGTGTCTCCAGAC
This sequence comes from Diceros bicornis minor, assembly GCF_020826845.1. Classification (NCBI taxonomy): domain Eukaryota; kingdom Metazoa; phylum Chordata; class Mammalia; order Perissodactyla; family Rhinocerotidae; genus Diceros; species Diceros bicornis. The sequence goes on from NC_080744.1 coordinate 16,236,867, forward strand.
AGGATATCCTGAGGACGGAACATCACCTACGCCTTGGAACATTCCTGCTGAGGATGCATGATCTCAATCTAATCATAAGGAAAGATCAGACAAACACAAAATGAGGGATAATCTATTTAAAAAAGAGGGGGAAATCTATTCTTCAAAATTGTCAATGTCATAAAAAGACAAAGAAAGGCTGGGGAAATGTTTCCAAATTAAAGGAGGCAAAGAGATATGATAACTAAATTAAATACCTAAATTGTGTACTGAAGAGGGAAAAAGTGCTAAAAGGGATATTATTAAGAAAATTGACAAAACTGGAATGTGAAAGGTTAAATTAGATAAATACATTGTGTATTTATACATGTAAACTTATGACGTTCATAACTGACTATGGTTATGTAAGACAATATACCTATATTCCTATTAGGAGATGTATAATGAGGTATTTAGGGATAAAAGGCCATGATGTATGTAACTTATCTTCAAATGGTTCAGAAAAAACTACATAGATGGATGGATAGAAAGAAAATGATAAAGCAAATGGGATAAGATATTAACAATAGGTGAGCCTGATTAAAGTGCACTATCTTTATTTTTGCAACATTTTGTAAATCTGATGTTATTTTCTAATAAAAATTTAAAAAACAGTTGTCATTTGTTATTACTTTAAATGTTTATAGTTAGGTATGTTGCCAGGGTGAAATCCAACATATATGATCCAGGAACTCTGCATCTTAAAAAATATCTCTTGAAGATTTTGAGTAAATTTGGAGCAAACTGAGACCTCAGTATTTACTCTACACTTGATCTTAGCCAAAAGGCTGAGAAGCGATCAATATTTACTCTAAAAGCTAGAATATTTTTGGGGAAAAAAGACCCATGTGAAGAAAAATCACATAAAGAATGCTAGGTATCAGAGCAAAGCCCGCATTTTCATTTCATTAAATTAAAATTTAATTTATACTTATGCTTTATAGAATTGCCTCTCTCCACCACCTTTTTCAGATATGGAAAAAATATATATGGAAGGGAAATTGTATATTTTAAAGTATTTCTCAAACAAAATGTAACGATAAAAATGTATGTTCCTACTAGAACATTCATCTCGTCCTTCATAATTAACTATTGCGTTTTTCTTTCATCAGGATCTGACCTTTAAGGTGTTCCTGTTGTGTGTGTTTTTAACGCCTAACTTTTCTGGAAAATGTGCAGAGGTCATAATGAGGCATAATTATATACAGTATATAATTTTCTTTGGCCTTTTTCAAGTGCTAATTTAGCTATCATTTCTTCCTATAGAATTTTTATAAGAAATACTTTTTTTAAAAATGAAAGCCCTTTCTTCAGTTTTGGCACGAAATATGTTAAATAAGCAATACAGACAGGAAATTTAGCAACATACGTGTAGATGTTAAGTGAACTCTTCAAAATAAGTCCTTATTTATCTAGATGGAAAATGAGTTTCTAAACAAATGTTTTTCCTCCACACTCTGCTTTTAGGAAAAGGAAACAAATAATAACCAGCTTATCTCTCTAGTCCTCAGTTTCCTTATTGTAAAATGGGTGTCACCACATAGGGTATTGTAAAAATTAAATTAAATTGAGTGTATAAGGTGCTTAGCTCCTTGCCTGGCACATAGTAAGCGCTCAAGTGATAATGATTTATTGTATTATCATTTAGATTGATTTAAAAAACAATATCCAAACTGTGTTTACTGATTTAGACTGATTTCCTCTAACTTACTCATTTACTATACTAAATAATAATAGGTAATCATTATGGTGATGCTGAATCATCGAAGATTAAATTTTGCTAAAAAATGTTTGAGTTGCCAGCAAGTCACAGATGATTTAAATAATCATACCCTTAGGTTAACAAGAATATTCTGGTGTTCAATCATTCTGAATCCTTCAGAATGTGTTTTCTTTTTTTAAATATATCCGTTGAACATTATTCATTCCTATTGAAAATGCCTCTTATCCTTCAAATAATTAGCAAATTTACTTTCTAAAAAATATTTTTACATATAGTCTGCATGGAAAGACATCATTGGTAAAATAATAATTTTGAACTTAGAACACTGAAAAAAGTATTTAGAAGAGAGGCAAATGGTATACATGTAAAAAAAAGAACTGTTTCCTGAGAAGTGAGAGAGCTTTCATTTTGCAAAACCTCGCTGTAAGTGTCATCGGTCATTTGAGATCAGCAGGGACGAGAGAACCTATACGAAGACTGATTTTATTTTCACACCATTTTAATGACAAGATAAATTTCAGCAACTTGGATTTCTATATAAAAAGACACATTAAAATAAATGAAACATATTTGCAAGTGAGCAAACACACACACACACACAGACGGAATTATTTGTTTTGAATTGCTGCCGGTGTAACTTGATCAACTAATAGAACCAGACTAATTCTATAAACCTTATATTTTATAAACCAGTGCTTAGAGAATATTGAGATTTAAAGAGGATCTTACACATTTTTATATTCCTAACGCCTTCGATCATTTTAGTCCTTGAATAAATTTTTCTGAATAATATTTGTTTTATGTCTGTAATGGCCCATTTCTTAACAGGGAGTTGGGGTTTTTTTTTACTAGTAGGTTAAGTGTAAGGACAAAGAAATGTTTTAGGGGGTCGGCCTGGTGGCATAGTCGCGCGTGCTCTGCTTCAGTGGCTGGGTTTGCAGGTTTGGATCCAGGGCGCACACCGACGCACTGCTTGTCAGCCATGCTGCGGTGGCGTCCCATACAAAGTAGAGGAAGATGGACATGGCTGTTAGCCCAGGGCCAGTCTTCCTCAGCAAAAAAATAAAATAAAAACAAAAGAGGAGGATTGGCATTGGGTGTTAGCTCAGGGCTAATCTTCTTCACAGAAAAAATAAAAGGAAATGTTTTAATAAAGTTAGTGTTGTTTCTTATTAAATCATGTATTTATTAATATTTACTAAATTAATAAAATCCATTATTGTATGTCTTGATGGTATGGGAAGAAGTACCAAATTTTACATCTGGTGATCTTAGTCCAAATTCCCCACGTGAAATGGCTGAAGAGGGAGAAAGAGTGATGCCACAGTCTGGAAAGTTGATGACATGGGAGCTTATGTGTAGAGACACAAAGGTTTTGCGTACATCTGGAAGACCTTGATGTTCCATATCTTATGTCTCTGTAGTTAACAAGAGGTGAAGTTACCTGGGCCAAATCTTCAGAATCGGCCATTTCTCCAATGAAAATTTGAGGACAAGTTTTGTTGCATTTTACATGTGCTTCCATTAAATTCACCTTTTTTTGAAGAACATACTCACGGGAAAGCTCGGGTGGGTTCTTCGTGGTTGTGGAGCATCTTGGGCTGTGCGTCCATGCAGAGGGGTGTGGATTCTTCCGTTCTGCGGATGCCCTGTCCCAGGTTTTGGGGCACTTCACTTCACGCGGAGAGAGCCCCAACCTCAATATCAGTGGTTCTTGAACATAATGTCATAAGGGATTTGTAACCAACAATCAAGTACCAATATTTAGGAACAATTTTTTTGTTTAAGTATGAATTAGGCTGGCTTCGAAGTTATCCATAGAGTGACATCACTCCGCTCAGCAGCGGAAAGTCCCCCTCGTGAGTGGGAGAGAAGGGGGCGGAGTCTTTCCTCACTGGAAATTGCCTATTCATATTTTTGGCAAAGGCATGGAAGAGTCTCACACAGGTGAGCATCTTCAAGTTACGTGTGCAACAGAAAAGTTGCTTTATGCAGGCCCTGGTTTACTTCAAAACGCAAGTACAGATAATCTTTGTATATTTTCTGCTTTGTTGAGGGCCCATTAATCAAGCATCAGCATGGTCTCAGGGTATTGGCCAAAATGCCTTTGCCACAGAAACCTTAATGTTGTAGGCCTGACTTGCACCATCATTTTGTTTTTTCACTCTGGAAATGCAAATACATGGCAAGACTCCTGTTAAGAGGCCATTGCTATATGGAAGGTATGCGGTTGCTTTTTAAGGAGGAGGAAGTGCCTAAAAGACTTCCTAGAGTGTCTCCTCCCTAGGCAAGTGGCAGTGGGAAGTGGCAGTGCTGTCAATGGTGAATTAAAGAAAAAAGTAAGGAAAGATTGTTACCTTTTGAAAATCTTTCCAACAAGAGTGCTCACCTCTAGCCACAGCAGTGTCTGAGGTGAATACTTAGTTCCTTGGTAAATTCAGACAGTCGTTTATGACCAGCACTTGGGAAATGAAAGTGTATCTTAGTCTTTGATCATGATTTTACCTTTGTTTGGGTTGAAAAATAAATTTGAAAATAACTGACCCTGAAATGGCCTGGATTTAAATTTCCTTGGACTGCTTGAGAAAAACATTTAGAGAAAAGATTCCAGTTTATTGGTAAATTAAAGTGAGTTTGGGTTGTGTCAATTTTTCTGATGGTTTTGATTGAACTAATGACTTAGTCTGTAATTGACTAACCCTCTAAATCAATCAAAGCCAGGCTGTAATAAGTGAACTAAATTTAAATCCTTAAACCAACTGTAGATGTGGAACAATCTTTAAGTTTATGAAATGAAGGACACTTTATTTTACTAAAGCAACGTGAAACTGAAATTGAGAACTCAATAAAATCTAGAAAGCAAAAAATAACTATTGCAGGTGCTAATATGTTACATTGACTTTGCGAATGGAAATCTATCTACCTCTAAGAAAATGGTATCAGAATGTAGACTACCATAGATCAGGGATGGGAAAACTTTTTCTGCAATGGGCCAAATAGTAAATATTTTAGGCTTTGCAGGCCAGATGGTCTCTGTCACAACTACGTAATTTTGTAGTTATAGTGCAAAAACAGCCAGAGACAATATGTAAACAAATGTGTGTGGCTGTGTTCCAATAAAACTTTATTCATGGACACTGCAAGTTGAATATCATATGATTTTCACGTCATGAAATATTCTTTTGATTTTTTTCAACCATTTAAAAACATAAAAATGATTCTTAGCTCATAGGCCAAACAAAAGTAGCCAGAAGGCCAGATTTGGCCCACGAACTGTAGTGTGGTGACCCCTGCCTTAGACTAATGAAGCATGAGCTGGAGAGTAAGTTGTGAACTTCAAGACACATCAAGAATGTCAGTGACTCATTCACGCTTCACTAAAGAGTAGCTATTGAACACATCACCTACATACTATACTTGACAAGAAAGTTTACCCTGAGTTTAATAATGAGAAAAACGACTGGACGGATCCAGATTATGAGTCATTCTGTAACTCTGGCCTGGACTCTTCAGTTATGAAAGACCAATGAAAGAAAGAATAAAAGTGTAGGGAAACTGTTCAAGATTAAAAAGACACAAAAACTGAAAGCAAGAAGTGATCTTTGTTTGGATCCTAGATTAAAACAGAAACAACTATAAAAAGACATCAGTAGGGCATTTGGAGAACTTTGAATATGGATTATCTGATATTGTATCAATGTTACATTTCTTGGGTGTGAGGATGGTATTGTGGACCTGTAGAATAATACCCCTGTTCTTCAGTGGTATATGCTGAAGCATTTACAGATAAAGTGTTATGATCTGCAATTTAATTTGAAATGGTTCAATCACACAAAAAAGTGTGTACAGAGAGAGAGATGAAACAAGTGTGGCAGAATATCATCAATAAATGAATCTGAGTGATGGGTATGCAAATATCATTGCACTAAATTTTTGCATAAGTCTTAAATTATTCAAAATAAAAATTGGAAAAAGAATTTATAGAAAAAAGAGACATAGTTGTAAATTCAGTTGATTCAAGTTAGAAAAATTTGAAATATAAGAATTACATGGTGTTTGAAAAATCAGGTATTCACTAAAATTCTAAAATAATACCAATTTCATTTGGGAATTAAAATAATTTGACTGCTAAGAAATAGTTGGATCATTTCAGTGTGTTTTGATATTTTCATTTAATTTGTTCCCAGGAGTTACAACATCGGGAAAACCTAAGCCAGATGAACCAAACACAACAAAACCATCAAGTTCAGCTTCTCAAAAGCCCTGAATTTAGATTGTTCTGTTGTTGTGTAAGATGCTTATTTATTCAGTGACCAGAGATCTGAAATATATTTTTTTTTGTAATTAAAATTTTCAAATACCAAAAACACTTCACTTCTAGTAGTCAGATCCAGATAATTCTGCATGATATTTTGCTCACTACGTTTTTGAAAATGTAGAGAAACTAGATAGGGAACAAAATAAATAGGGTCATCACTTAATTTGGAGAAATCACACTATTCAAGGACATGAAAAGCACTTTCACAAGAAAAGCTGTAAACCCTTTATGGGCAGAGACCACGTTTTAGTTGCCTTTGTGTCTCTAATGCCAAACACAGTGCCTCACACGAGCAACCACTCAGTGAATGTTTGTTGAATGACTGAATGAATAAATGAATGAATAAATAAATGGAGTGGGGGACCCTGCTTTATATGGAAACAGGTCAGGTTTGATGTGAGGAAAAGATTCAAGATGACTCCGGCATTAGACTGGGCCACTGAAGGATGTAATGGATTCTTATTTATTTACTTGTTTATTTATTTATTGAAATTTACAATAATAGAATAAACATATATCTTGAATATATTTTTAGAGAAAACTTACCACTTAAATGTTCAGATATTTTTCTACATGTATGATGATGAAGACAGTTCCTCAATTTCAAGGATTCTGTCTGTTAACATTCAGTCAGGTTGACATGGATCTGAAGATCATGACATATGAAGGGCGGCTGGGGGAACTGAAGAACAGAAATCATAGCAGCTGGGATAGAATGAGTAACTGGCCTCCCTTATCTTCAGGGTTGCCATGAGAAAGAAAGAAGGGGTAGAAATAGAGCAGCTCATCAGGACAGAACTAGGACCAGTGAGCAAAATTAAGGCAGGGAAGGGAGCACTATGCAGATTTTAGCAACCTAAGAAAGAACTTTCTAATGTTCTAAAGAGACACACCCAACAAGTGGGACAGCTTGCCTTCGCAGATAATGAACCACTGTCACTGGAAGTGTGTAGGTAGAGGTGGTGTGACCATTTTTCAAGGGTGACTGGGGAGGTAGCGCTTACATAGAGTAGGAGATTGAGGCTATTCCATCCCTTCCAACCTGAAAAGCATTTTTCAATAAACCCGAAAGTCATTCTACAAATTCAGTGTTAATACTAAGTAGATAATGAATAAACAAATATTTTCAATACCTCAAGGTCTTCAATGAGCGTATAACAGGTAAATAAAACATCACGGTCAGTTTGTTCTTTGCATGTTTTATCAACAGGTGTAGACTTGACACTGGTTACTACCCAAGGAAAATCTAGGTTGTCTCAGTATATAAAATAATACCATACCTCAACAGAGATCCTGAATGCTCTTAGGTGTTTCAAAGACTCCAGGATTTGTTCTTTCTCTACATCCCCAGCCACTGTCCCTGTGTAATCTGTTCTCATCTCAAGCCTAGCTTATTTTCTAACAGCTGCCTCCTAATGAGACCTTTATCTCTAATCTCTTCCCCCTGTAATCATCTCGAACACTGCAACCAGATGTTTGCCTAAAACCCCTTTTGAAGAAATTACTACCTATTCAAAAGCTTAGAACGATTCCTCAATTTAGAAATATGTATGGAAAAAATGAGAAGAGGCATAACAATATAAATAGTTATTAAAATAGTAGAATTATAGACTAGTATTTTTTAAATGTTCTTGGTGTGGTACTAAAGTTCTAATGATAAATAAGATCATGTGCAAAACAAAGACTCTACGTAGTTTCCTTCCTACCTAGCATATTACTTCCAAAAGCTCCAACTTCACTTTTTAAAAGACCCTTCAGTAAGTCTCCCAATTCACCTTTTCTCGTGCTACCCCTGCAATAGAGCTTCACTAAGTGCCTGTCATCTAACTTTCTTTCTTTGTTTCCTCCTTGTCCCTTGTTGCTGCTTCTCTCTCATGTGCCTCTTTCCCCAAGTTTGCTCTTCCTCACCTGCAGGACAACTGCTGCATCTCATCTGTGTGCTCACTGCATCCATATGCAGGTAAGCCTCCTGATGGCAGGGTCTTTGCTCATCATTGCATCCCTCGCATCTAGAATAGTGCCTTGCAGATAAGGAACTATCTGTTAAGGAACTATCTGTTGAATGAGTGATTGTCATGTCTGTGACTATATGAATCCACAACACTCCTTTTTGAAATTTCATATAAATTGATTATATAATATGTGCAGTTTCATATTGTATTACATCTTTTTTCTAGCTGTTCACATGTTTTAGTGTAGGTCTCTCAAAATGAAGAGATAGATGTCATCCATGTTACCTAATTCAATACTCCAATTCAGCAAATTTTTATTGAACACCTACTGTGTGTTAGGCACTTTAGTAGGCATTATGATAGAAATTAAAAATAGCATTTAACGAGAGTCAGTAAAGACCAAATGGAATATTTCTTAGCTAATTTCATTTACACAAAATAAATACAATCTAAATCAAAATAATCATCCCATTTTCTATATTTTTCTACCATCTTTCTATCAAACCCATTCAAAAGAATTATATAAAATAAATATAAGATATAATAGGTATCCTGAAATCCACCATTAAACCATTAATGATAAGTAGAAATAAAAAATCTAGGATAAATTATTATTGGTTTAGGGGAACTGGCATTTAATCACTTTTGTTCCAAGACCTTTATAGTGATCAGAAAGATTTTGAAAATTGTGAAGGCTTCATGTGTAGTCTCTAGTTTAAGTAATTTTAAGCCTCTAATGCAATGTGGATATTTTGGAAGCTGCTACATGTTATATTTTTTCCAGAACCAGATGCAATAATTTGGTAAATAACACAGGTAGAAGAGATCACTAATTTTCCTTTTCCCCCAATAAACTATGTTTATTATGCCAATTTTAATTACCATGCAATCTAATGGATTTAAGGCTTATATTTTCCACATCACTAGACATCACACACATGAAAGCATTTTATACTGTCGTTATACATCAATGTTTGTACTTGGTTATACATATATACAGAAATTATTCACACATCTCAACCTTGCTATTTCCTCCTTTCAAACCAACATAATTTTACTGTGAAAGCAGCTTTTTAATAAATGGTATAAGAAATACAGCAAGGCACACATTTTTAAAAAACTTTTTTCTCATTACCACCTCAAGAAGCATAAAAAATGAAAATGTTGTACATAATTTAATAGTAGAATGTCACCAGTTTATAATATACAACACCATATAGTTGTTTCTTGAAGTGCTGCATAGATGATTATTTTTTAAATGAAATAAATAAAATGGCGCTTTTAAAAGTTGCTTAATTTTGAAAGAAGGACCAGTGTTTCTTCTCTATGCTGCAATCAAATCAAATGTTGGCCTTTTAGGTAAACCTCTTTCAATAAACATAGGCATCATACCATAAAAAAAAGAATCCAGATTGAAACATGAAATTGGTCAAGTACTGGCAGGGGGTCATTCCAGACAAGTGAATTTAATGGACCATCAATTTGGTGAACTGCGAAACTTTAAAGAGCAGACGGGGAGGGGAGGAGGCAAACAGAAAAGCCTCGCTGGAGAGGAGGGGTGGTAGAGGTAGCTTGGGACAGGAATCCATGGGCGAACAAGCAGCTTTGCTGAACTTCAACGACAATCACCTAAAGAGAACCAGTGCACACATCCAGATCACGAGGCTCATGTGGACAAACCGCATTCGGGAGGAAGATTCGTCTTGGGAGAGGTCAACGAAACGGGCGGCAGTGACGTGATGGAACCAGAGACCAGCCCAGGGTGGGAGGAGGAGGCCACCCCTGAGTTGCAGACAGGCTTATCTACAAGAAATGAGAAAGTGACAAGAAAACGTTTCAGAAATGTCTGTTTCGTTTGCAAAAACGGGAACCATCGAAGACTGCCATTTTGAGACTACCTAACAATGTTCTGAAACAAAAGGATACATAAAATATAGTGATTTTAATAGCTCAAGGTTCACGTTACTGACAAAAGAGTTTCGGAATGGATGTGAAAAATACATTGATTTTTTTAAAAAAGGACGTGGTTTTAAAGAAAATAAAAATCATCCTCTGACCTTTTCTCTATATCTCATCCACTCTCTTGCTTGTGAACTCAGTTTTGAACACAAGATAGCCTCGAATCAGTATGAAAATGTGAGGCTGCCGATGCCACGTGATGCAGGAAAGGATCAACAGTGATTCACAGACTGGGAGCCTGGGCCCTCAGCCTTAACCCTTCCTTCAAAGACTGTATGTGTGACAGTCGAATTGAACAATTCCACTGTTATAGTGGTGAAATATTCACAAGGTGGTGATAATCCCAAATGTTTCAGCCCCTTGCCTATAAAAGGATATAACTGGGGTTTCTAGCTCAAATACTAATGCACTTCATTTAAGGTACAGACAGCATTGTGGAAATGAGAATCATTCAGTTACTTCTGTACATCTGATGGCTCAGATACAAATTTGTTCCAAACTCAAATTGGTTCTGCCTATTTCTAAGTGCCTAAAAGAAGCCTGTCGAATGTGAGAAACAACTAAATTCCATGTTTAGGCAATGCAGGATGCAATTACTTTAGGTCCTCTGACCAGCTCTCAAATAAAGCAGGCTTTTGTTTGTTTGGATTTAAACTAAGTTCTGAAGTCTGATGTCAGGTTGCTTAATTGTCCTTCTAGAATTAAATATTCTCATTATCTCTGTCTTGTTTTCTCTATAATCTTGCAACTTCTTTAAGAGCCAGAAAAACTTTAGCAAATGTGGCTTGGCTGGAGCCACAGGAAGTTCGGGAGAGAAGGCAAGTTATCAAGAACAGCAGGAGACAGACAGGAACAGATGGGATGAAATTTGGTGCAGTAAAATAATGCAGAAACTCAAGAAAGAGCATGCAGCATTGTTCAAATCCTGAGGACCTGACTCATTTGAAATCCGGCCACTGAGTAGGGAATCCTTAGGTGAGGCAAATCTGGTCTTACTAAATGCTGGTATTTAACTTCTCTCTGCAAAATCAATTCTTTCAACTCGGCCCACTTCGAAAGGGACTGGCCAAACGGGTTGAGGCACAGATCTGGGGTGTATGTGTGTGTGTGTGCATGTGTGTGTATGCATGTATGTGTCTTGGGTGATGCTCAATAAAATCTTCGCTAACATGGCAGGGCTAGTGATTCAGAAGTGCTAGATAATTAAAAAATACTTCACATCCACCAGAACTTTGATTTATTAAAGTGATTCGAAAGGTAAATTTGATAAGATTATACCTGCAGTGTTTAGTGAAAAATGAGCAGACTATCACCAAGGGTAGTTTCTTAAACCTGCTTGGCCGTCTTTGGGTCAAATAAACGCTTAGTGTCAATCCAATTAACAGAATAAGAATCTGTGTTGTGTACATGAGAAATGTTTGCTCCTACAGCTTTCTCAGTTTGTAAAAACTGAGAAGCAGCAGCAAATTTTACTGTGTATGTGCATACTTGAGCATGCATAAATACAAGTAATTACCTGAAATCTAAAATCTGTGGGCTACCCACTATCACATTTGCACACCAATCTAGTAGGAAAGGCAACAGAGCTAAAAAGTTCTAAAGGAAATACATACCCCTCCCCCCAATACGCAGTAAAGCAAAATTGAAAACCACAGCAACACAAAAGGAAAAAAAAAAAGTACACACTGGCTGCATGTGATGAGTTAAATTTTTATACCACAGGATTTATCCAGCCTGAAGTTTAGGGTTAAATCATTCACCAAAGATCAGAGGCTTATGATGAGGATTATGAAGAAATAACTGTCAGAATACAGCAAAAAGATTAGTGCAAAGTACATCTCTTAGGCAGGTCCTAGGAGGCACTCCAGACATACATTATGTGCTTCCTCCAAATTAGGCAGAAATATCTGGATCTATCCAGTTACCTTTCCTTTGATGTGATTTGCTGTAGCTGACCTCTCTGTTTTCACAGAAACACATCACATAAATGGAAATAGTGAAAAGCACAGCAGTGTGCCTGGAAATCGGTGCAAATGCATACTGTGTGAGGTCACGTTAAAACTTCTCAAACAGTTTCAGTGGGTTTTTAATTAGAACACTGTAAATTAAAAAGCTTTTCGAAAATTTTTGAACAAAATTCTTTGTTACTGTTGCAGACTGTATCTGCTATTCTAAATTATACCTCTTCCAGATGACATTACAATAATTTCATCTGAGAACTTATTTCTGGAAAAAAAAATAAACCCCAGCAAATTGAATTTGATTAATTTTATTATCCTGATTAAAAAAACACCCCAACTGATGGTTTTCGTAGGAAGAACAATGACAACAATTAAGCTTGTATAGATGTGAAACCTCATATTTACCAAATAATTTTACTATGTATTCCGGACATTTAACACTGAAAGCATGTCAACATTTTGAGACTAAATAACTTGTCCTGGGTGGTAGTAGTTTAACAGTACGTAAATATTGATACCCAGGTACCAGATGCTCATGACTGGTGAAAATTTTAGGCATCCAGATATTTTGTTTATATGATACTGAAAAAACTGAATAGGACCAGTAAATATGGCTATTTAAATGGCCCTAGGCTGATAACAAGTCACTTGGGGGCGATGTGAGTTCTGCAGAAGTAAAATCTGGCTGCTGCTCCCATTGCCTGAGATAGGGCCAGGCACTGCATCTCGGGGGCTCAACAAAATACTGCCGACTGGCAGGAGGGCTGGCTGATGGTTTTACACTGTCGCTGCCTGTGAAATGTGAAGGTTGCACAGATCCATCAGCACATGCACTTTCTCAAGCCTAAAGATGGGGCTGTTTATCGTTTACTTTTCATTTCAATCCTATATCTATATAAGGAGAGAAGAAATTCCCAGAGTATCGAAAAGAGAGGAGTGCATCCCAGAGGCCTCTCCAGTGCCAGAGCTTCTCGAGCTCCGGATCTCAGCAGGACTGGTGACTTGAGGGTCACAGTCACATGATGTCATGCTCAGAGTAGTGTTGCTTTCAAGCCTTTATCCCCTTTCAAAAAACAAGAATCGGCCAGGCTCTACCAGCCCTTCTGTGGAGGTTGGCAGAGGCAGCAGTACAACTGGTCCTAATAGAACTTGTTTTGAAGCAGCTTATGGAATTGCAGTTCCTCTCCGCTAATGGTCAGTTTTACTGCATACTGATGGAGAATGTGATTACAGGGTGGACACGTTTCACAGAAAATACATTTCTCTCTCGCCTACTTTGTTCTCACTTGCAGCCAATTGTAAATAGAGTCTGAAACATAGAAAATTAGTTGAGCTATATTAGGAAGTAGGATGCCTTTCTTCCATTTTGCATATTGAGTTTATTTTTATGGTATATATATGGTATAGATTCCCCCCCACTCCCATTTCTAGCAGCTCTACACAGAATCACACATTTTAATGAGCTTAGGGCACAGGTGTTGCAGGAAAAAAAATAATGATGTTTGCCATTCATCTTTCAAATTAAATAATGTGTTTTTAAATAGTAACTTTTTTCATAATACATTATGGGAACAACATTTATCTGTCACATTTTAAAAGATGTATTTGTAATAAATGTAAATTACTTTTAGAAAATCAGTAATTAGGCTCATCAAAAAATAAACAATCTGCCACAAAAAAGATAATCTTTAGCATAGTTAAGTATAATAACTGTTATTTGAATAAGTTAACAAATTAGGGTAGATTGCTTCTGTAATTCATTTCCTATAGCACGAGTTTAGGTTACAGCATTAAGCTTCTGGAGTGGGGGGTGGATATGGCATTTGGCACCTTCTACTTTGGTTAAATACAACTCTCACATTCAAAAGCTCAAATTTTCTTCTTTAAACTTGATTGAGAAAGTATATTCATCACTGGGGCTTAGAAATGGGAAATAACAGAATTTTTGTGTCACTTTTAGAGCTATATCATCATCTCAGAATTATCAATCAATAGCTGTCTTATTAAATATGAAGAGGGGAATGACTTTCTTAAAAAATTTGATGGAAATCAGCCTGTCACCTTCAGGCAAAATTCAAAAATTCTGTTTTTATCAAAACGCCATTAACTTGTCATGTATTCTCTCTGCATTTGCTTTCTGGGCCTGTTCTCAGTCTGTGTGTGGATAAATCAGAGCCTCTTCTTTACCATCAACTTTCCCCTCCTGTTTTTATCCTCAGACTGGGCTGTGATTAGGAGCAGTGACAACACAGCCTTCCACTGGGGAAGCAAATGTGATGATAGTTGCACTAGACAGAAGCATAAAAGGAAGGCCCAGATCAGGAGATGCAGTCTTGAACCTAATCATCGTTCATCTCCAGGCACCGAAGGCAGTGGGCAGTTCTGGGCGCAGGAAACTGATGTGGGGAGCGTTGTCATCTGCATGCATTTTGATCAGAGAGTCTAACTGCAATTTGGAGAACCTTTTTTCCTCCCTTAGTGGAAGAATCTGAGGCCCTAAATTATTTGGCTACTTCTTCAAATTTTGTATTCTTCTTGCTAGAATGATGTAATAAAGATAATATCATTAAAAATGTGAATTGTGACTTTTTTCCCCCACTTCTGCTTCACAGTTGCTTGCATTGTTGGTGGAGCCGTTCTTCCACCTAAATGTCTTACTGACATAAATGTCGGCCATGATCAGTCATTCTGACTAGTCTTTTCTCCTATTATGGCTTTGCTGACTCAACTCATATTTTGCGTATATACATGCAAATATTAAATATATATGTTAAAATACATTAAATCTATATACTAAAAACATGAGGACTATACGTACCTTTCAATGAGATGATTTTCATGCTTGGAGAGGGTTACATTCTACCTGTGCATATTTTTCTGTCGTTCTTGAAGGTTCAGAAGATTTTCTTCACAGGTTAAAGTTTTGGGGTTGGGATGTGGTGCAGCCTGGTCTTTTGGCTGCTCTGCCTTCGAGGAGAGTCCTAGAACTCTAGACTTGGCTGAAGCAGCATTATGTTCTTCTGGCATTCCACACTCACTCAGGTTTTCTGAACTCTCCTTTTCGCTGCCCAGCCTTGGAGGAGTAGTTAACTCTGAGCTTTCCCCACAGACGTTGGAAGCTTGGGGTAAAACATCCACTTCCTTTGCAACGTCAGATCCCTCCTGAGGGGGAGGATGTGAACGAGCCACCATGTCTGCATCATCAGCTGAGAGAGACACATCACTGGACGGAGAAGAGCCTGCTGCATGTAGCAGCACTGCAGCTTCACCAGGAACTGCGGGTGCATTTGGAGGAACGCTGGAGAAAGAGGGCTCGTCTCCCTCAGGGTCATCCTCAACACAGGCCTCAAAGAAGCACTCAATATCTTCCTTGTCTTCTAAGCCAGAGTCGGTAATGTCCAGCGGCAATGGAGTGTTGCTCTTCTCTTCTATGTAATTGGTGACCTCCCCGCAATCACTGTCATGAGATGAGAGAGAGAGGTAGGAATAAAAGTCTCCTTTTCTCAGCTGGATGGGCCTGTGAGAATGTTCCAACACCTTCTCCTTGATTTGAGTTAATGAAGTAGGAGCAGTTGCCTCGTTTTCAGGTTGAGATTTACTTTTTAGGGCTGTTGAGGCCATATCAATGATTTCCTTAACAAAGTCGTGTACTGAACAATCTTCAGCATCTTTTTGATGGAAAACATCTGGCTCACAGTCGCAACAGGAAATGTTGTCGCTGAGAGAAGCATTTTCCTCTGTTTCATTTTGTTCAAGTGTGAGGCAGCAACCAGCAGATTTTCCAGCCATACTTGGTGCATCATTAGATGAAGATTTCAGTCCATCAGAGTCCTGTATAGTGATAACTCTGGTTTCTGAAGGCAGTTCTGGGCAAGACTTCTCAGTGGGAGTAGAAGCAGCACATTGATTTTCTAAATGGGGGTGGTTTTGACATTTCTTTGGAAGATGTCTAACAGTTTGGGGAACAAATTCCTTTCCAGCAATGTTTGAGTCATCTGAGCTATCCACAAATGCTTTACACTTACAATGCTCACTCTCTGAAATCCTTTTCCCAGTTGAACCAAGATTTTCTGATTCCTTTGAAATCCCATTCAGTTTGTCCTTCTGCCTTTCTGGAGTACTTTCAATATTGCCATTTTCCATGTCAGCCACATATGGATCTTTATTAACTTTGAACATATTTTTCTTATTTTCACCCTTCATCCCTAACTCATGGGTATGGGATACATTCTTACCATTTCCATTATTTTCAGAGAGATGTTTTATGGAGCCATTTAGGAGGGCCTCAATGTTCAGGGTATCGGAGGGATTGGTCATCTCACTGCTACTTACATCCTTACCGCCCTTTATTTCATCACTGAGATTACACCTTCTCTTATCTCTTGTCAAGGAAAACTTTGGTCTAATCCAGGTCTGCAGTTCATTCTTTATATAGTCCAGCCCTGACATCAAGTTGCATTCTTCATAAATTTCATCGTCTGTTGCAATACTGGAGTCATCATCCTCATCTTTGATGCATAGCTCTTCTTCTGTCAAGGTGAGGGTAGAGCTGGAGAGGAGGTCACTGTCATCTTCATCATCAGTGCAAGCAGAGGTGCAAGAGACATTAACGATCATGCTGACATTGACATCGCTTTCATCAGCCACTGAACGAGCCAGGCGCTTCCTGAACGATGCATTTGATTCCGGGATCTTGTTCTTGTGTAACACAATATCTTCCGAGCAAAGGGAGAGCTCATCACTGCTGCTAAGTTCTGTAAGAGATGCTGGCGAGTCTTCATTGATAGAAGATGCTATGTCCAATGACAGCTGGCCAGTAAAAGACATCTTTTGGGAAGTGCTTTGGAGAGTGATATCGGAAACACTTCGCTTTATCTTTTGCTCTGAGGGGCTCTGGATATTCTCTAAACGATTCAGGAGATCTAATGTCCTTTTACTCAGTTCACCAACTGAGCCACTGCTCACGCTTATGTCCCCAGAGCTGTGACAGCTAAAAAGATCTTCATTGCTTTTATAGGATGTCAACCAACTTTCTAAAGAAGTGCTTCGCTGGAGGCTGTCGCTGCCATTTTTAAAGATGCCCAATCCAAATAAATCACCCCCTGGAGAAAGGGACTCAACAGATGAACTGTGAGATAAAAGGGAGAGCCGTTTGGCATTCTGCATGCCAGTGAGTGTCTTCTCTACATCACCACTTTTATATGAACTGCGATCCATTTCATGGGATGCACTTCCCAAAATCCTTTCATGGGGAGGTGCATCTGGTTGTAACTCTGTAGCCTGATGTTTAGATTTGCAGGATTTTTTATCAAAATAAAAACCATGAAGCAGGGGATCCTGTACATGTGCTTTTTCACTTTGTGACTGTTTCATTATCATTGGTAATTTGAGTTTTGAGCCTTGGAGGTACGAGTAATCATAAAATGTAAACACATCATGTTTTCCTTGTAATTCTTCTCCTAAACAATCAGGGGTATGTTTGGTAACACTGTTTAAATCTCCAACTTTTCCATTTACACAACCTGCTGGTGAAATGGATGACTGAGAGCTATTTGGAAGCTTCATGCGTTCCTCCTCATCTTTAAATTTTTGGTTTAACACATTAACTGCGTCTCCCACTTGTGGGTCCAGATGTTCAGTTTCAGGGTTACTTGGGGACCCATCCACCACATTGAGCAAGCACATTTCAGAGTTGGTAGTGGTTTCAGTGTCACCTTCGCTGACAATTCCACTCTCACTGCCTGAATTCTGGCTCATGTCTCCTCCGTGGCATGGGCAGGGCTTCACCAAATTGGAACCGCCTAGAAGATCTGGTAAAGATTTGGTAGATGAAAATGAAGAGTCTTTACTGAGACTCTTAGTTAAAACACTAGGCTGTGTCATGCTCGTGAACTTTTGATTGTCTTTCAGGAATGGTATGTGGTTGTCCTCGTAGAGTTCAACATTGTGCAGGCTGTACACTTGGTAAATGTGTGGACTGGAGGGGGCAGTAATACTTGAGGCATACTGAGATTCCCCATGGTCACCTGCCTCTTCTTCATAACCAGGGTCCTCACTACCTGTCTTTTCCAGCCTTAAGGAAAGCATGACAGGTTGGGGTTCTTGATCAAGGTCATTTGTTTCTTCATTAAAACTAATTAACTTGTTACTTATGTCGGTTTCATCCCATTCCAGGGCATCCTCACTCATCCCATTTAGGTCCATCAAGCCAGGATCAATGACATTCAAAGTTTCCTGTGTAGGAGGAGGGAAAAAGAAGAATTAGGGAACACAAGCATGAAAATTTTATCCATTCAAAATCTCTTGGAAGAGTCAGGAATGAAATTTGCCCCAAGCATGGATTTGAAAGATAGCATAATTATTAGCTCTATTCCTCTCCGGAATAACATCCAAAATTATTGAAACAGGCTTTTCTATCAATAGTAATTTGTCACTGAAGGTAACAACATAGATTAAAATGTAAGATTATTACAGTCAAATTGTAATTTATGGAATTAACCATTTCGTATTGATTCTTCAACATTTTTAACTTTGGATTGGGTGAAGATAAAACTGTCAGGTAAATGAAGGTAAAGAGAGTACAGCCTATAACATCTCTTAAGGCACATTCACTCTGATCCTGTGTGAGTTCTGGAGTCCATAGAGGAATACTATCTGCAGCCACATATGACGAACCCCCTCTTGCCTCTATTCCTGAGTTGTCCACTTGAAGCAGCTTTTGCCTGGGAAAATAGGATAGAGCTGTAGCCACCTGTAGAGCCATTCATGGTCCAGAGGCTCTCACTTATCTTTCCTTTCCTCTGTCTTCCCTTTCAGGGCTCTGCCTTTTCAGAATTTGGTTCTGCTCCCAATCAGACCCAAGTTGAACAACACTTGACTGGTTTCCTCACCTACATCTTCCTGGACCCTGAGTCTCAGGACCAAGTGCTCCAGGACAGCCCCTTAATCCCAGTTCTCTCAGGCCCTCTCTTCCCCAATCTCTTTCTATAACAGAGATTCCACTTTGACCCTTGTTAACTTGTCTCACTATTGTCAGTCCAGCCCCTATTTCTTATAGGCACTCCCTCCAGCCCACCTCCAGCCTTAGAATAATGACTATCTGAAGACTTTTCTGACTCTTGAGGCTGAAATAGCCCAGATTCTCTTATGCTGCTCTCTGCCTGCACGGTTGGGACCCTTGATCCTTCCTTGGACTTCCTGGTGCTAACCCTCTTTAGGTAGAGCTTGACACATTCTGGGAAACAGTTGCTGAATGGGCTCCTGGACTCTGTCCAGATTCCTTCACCATCCTCACTTGCTGTCCAGCTGTCTGGATTCATACTGGAGCCAAGAGAAGTGAAATAGGTCCTGCAGGCCCTGACAGGCTTACCTACAGGCAGAAATGCAAACAGAACTTTGCAGTTCAGCTTGTGCTTACGCAGGGTAGCCAGGCGGAGGAGCATGGCTCTAGAACTATGCGAGCGTTGAAGGGCTGACTTTGCTGCTTACCAGCTGCGTGGCCTTGGGCAAGTTGCTTAACCTTTCTAAGCACCAGTCTCCTCACTTGTTAAGGGGGCTGGCACTATCTTTTGAGATAATTCTGAGTATTAAATGAGCTAGTGCTTGTGAAGGGCTGAGGAGGCAGTCAGTATAAGGTAGCTATAATTCCTAATGCATGAAGAATTGCTCTAGAGTGGCCTTGAGTCAATTCATAAAGGGTTCTCCCTGCCTACCTCTTTCTCTCCTTCTCATCATTCCTTTCAATTTGCTTTTAAAACCACGAAGGATTCATGACATGGCAGGGAGAGAGAGGTGGCACACAATATAACAGGTCAGCATATTTGTATTACAACTCAGAATTATTTTAACAGTCTGGTTGAAAAACAGGCCATGATGCTTTTATTCCTCAGTAGTGGGAAAAGGGCTTTACCAGCAGCACATTAGCAGAACTTTCCTAAGAAGCCCTCAATCCTTCCTGAAACTAATAGTTAAAGGATACCACACAAACACATGAAGTATAAGATACCCATTAGCACTTTATTATCCTGGATATGTAAGAGATTATCTGTATAGCCTACTTAAGTTTAAAAGAGTCCAGTTACAAAGTAAACATTAATTAAGGGATATTTTTAAATTTTATTACAGAAATCTTTCCCACTGCCAATGCTACAACAGTTAATCTGGTACACTGGCAGTCACCACTCTCGCTTAGGTATGGAGTACATTCACTGTGATGAATTTTTATTAGAATTTCTGTTTATTCTTTGTGTGCTGATAAAGGAAGCACTAATGACCGGTTAGTATGGCTAATGAAAGTGAAAATCTTCAGCTATAGGAACAACCAATCAGTCTAATCAAATAGTATATTAATTTCAAATATTATCTTGGCTGACACTGTACTCTGAGAGTGCTGATAAATAATTGAACTAGTCTTTCCGAGTAACTTTCTCTTTGTAACTCTCTGGTTGACTTTAACATTTAGTGACACAGATTTTCCCTGCGAGTCCCAAACCTGGGGGCTCACACTAGACACAGGAATTGTGCCATCTGGATGTCTGCCGGGAGCTTAGCCCCAGTGACACCTGTAACTGGGACTGTCTTCCACGATGCAGTCATTTTCTGACCAAATGCTGCCTTTATGCTTTACACATGCAAGCCTGAGAAAGTGTAAAACTTACAGCAGCACCTAAAAGAACAACTCTTTGCTCAATATAGTGGTTGGAGAGGAAAATTTCCATAGGAAAAGATTAAACCTTTGAGTGTAATATTGTCTTTTTCCCATCTTAATTCTCTCTCTCTATAACTCTCTTAAATTTATTACAATTTCTGAAATATTTTGTACATCAATTCCAGGGAATATCTGACAAGGTCCATTGGAAAATCATTCATATTAGACTTTAAATTTTACATATTAAAGACGTGCTATTCACTCTGCCCTCATTCACTTCCTTCTGTTGTGGATTAACTTCTATCAATATTTTCAATAAAATCTCCATTTCCTCAAGATTTAACCTCAAACATAATACCTACCCTGGGAGTAAGAAAAGGGGGAAAGTTTCCAACAGGAAGGACATTGGAATATTTATATAACTAAAAAGTTGTCCTTGAAAAAAAAGATATATGTATAGAGTGATGTAACTGGCAGGAAAATTATTTGATCTAATGGTCTCTTTGACGATAGCCCAATATAGCCAATAATACTCAAGCTAATTAAGCATTTTTTGTGTGTTGTTTTTTCTAGAAAAATTGATCTTTTTAAAAAAGGCACAAATGTTCCTGTCTTTGATAAAGTGATAAATCAAAAATGAATTTAGACAAAATCTAAGAATATTTGACTGAAACCAAAAGGATGGTGAGTAGTGCATGAGGTTCCAGTAGAGAGTCTGCAATTCCAGCAATAATTCTAAATTAAATTAATTTCTACAAGTGTCCTTCATTCATAAATTTGCTTCACTGGTACAGAATCTTGGCCTAAACCAAGGGCTCTATATAAATTATTACACACAAACCCATATGCACACACACACACGTCTTTACAGATCTGCTCAAGAAACAAGTAGAATTAACTGGTGCTAATTTATTTTTATTCTTGGAAGCAGGTTATTTATATTAGCACAATGTATACAGAGAAAGTAACTAAAAGTGGCTCGAGAAATGATGATGATGATGATGATGATGATGATGATGATAAGAGAACCAAGATTCCAGTTGCAGCAAGTAATACATATTTGAATTAACTTCCTTCTGTACCTGCATGGCTTTAACTGAGTTAGGTCTCCCAGGATAGCATTTCTAGGATTTTCTTAAAATTTTAGGTTAAATGGTGGGTTTTTATAAGAGATGGAAAACACATTACCAGCTAAAGAGTAGAGATGAAGGATCCCGACATTCTATAAAACAACAATCCAACAGAGATCTGATATAGTTATCTCTAGGTTCCTTTAATTTCCTTTAAAAGATCGTATCTTTTGAAAAACTAAAGAATCTCGAAAAGACCAGAATGAACTGAGTGTTCTAGTCAAACTTCTGGTGCTCAGAAAGGGCAAAACCTTTAGGACATTTTGCAATTTGTGTTCCCTTTGTTTATCCTCCACCAGGAGTTTATTGAGCAATGCTACCTGCAAGGCCCTGGGAGGAGAGATTTATCTGTAGAAAAGTAGAATACAACAAAAACATACAAATAAATAAAAATGACAAAAACATAAACAGTATTAACTGTAATTGAATAAAAATATGCATATTTACCCTAGGGCAAAGAACAGACCTCATGAAAATTTGAGGGGAACATTGGACAAGAGGGAGAAAATAATATATAGATGGGGGGAAATCAATTTAAACAAGGGGAAAATTCCAACAGTCACGTATGTTCACTTTGTTTTTCTGATACAATTTCCCTAGCACCGCCCTCCAAATCTAAAACCAAAGTGTCTGAGCATTAGATGCATAATTATTTTCCTAAATTAGACTGGGGTAGAAATTTTTTAAAAACAAAAACATCAACAACCATAACAAACAGCTAGCCCTCAGGAAATGAAAAGACAGCTTTTATGAGTACCCGGAGTTTGCAGTACTCTGCCTCTTGTTGGAAAGAGAATCGATTCAGAGTTAGCAAGAAAAAATACAGATGAAAAAAGAAATAGGATAAAAAGCAAAAATGTTCACTGTTTATCAACCACTTTGGGATTTGGGGCAGAGACTCAAACAGATCTAGGTTTGAATCCTGGATCTCCCCTCTCACATGTTAGCTCTGTGATCCGGGACAAGTTACTTAACATCTCTTATTTCCATCATTTGTATATCCAAGATAATCACAGCACATTGTGTGTACCTTGGAGATTGTTGGGAGCTTTAAAGGACAAAATGTATGTAAAGCCCTATGAGGAGGACCTGACACAAAACAGGGGTACAATGACTGACAGCTATCAGCATATATTCCCTGTGCTGAAGTGAGAGGAGGCTGGGACGGCCAACCATTAAATAACTAGAAGAGCGTTGGCGTTAAGACTGGTGGTTGGTTGACTAATCTGTTTAGAACTACCACAAGCATGGAATTCAATGAAATACACATCAGTTAGGCCCCTTAACCACTCCCACTGCACTGTAAATGGGATGTGGGTTGTCTTCACATCTCGTGACTGGGCTTATCCCTCAGGAATAACCAGATGAGGAAAGACACCTGCCCAGCCCTCAGCAGGGCCCAGAGCTCAAGGACTTTCTATTTCCTGAAAATAATCTTAAAAAAAAAAAAAAATGCAGGTCCATTGTCTGTGAAATTCTATCACAACTGACACATTAGAGCAATCAAATCCAGCTCACTATCTATCAGATTGACAACAATGTTAAGGTAACTTGTCTCAGCTCAGAAAATGCTTTGAAAGTCTATCTCACACTAATGATCAAAAACTGTTCTAGTGGATGCTCTTTTTCAATAACAACACTGATCAGAAACTCAAAACAGACAGGTAAAACCCAAAGTCATCTCCCAAATCTCTCTGAAATGAGTCCTGACCCGGACACGTTGCCTCGTCTTGACTACGCAGAGATTTCTGAAATGGCTGAAAATGAAAAATCCATTAGGTGTTATTGTAAAGCACATTTTATAATAGCAACGAGGGACAAAAGAGAGGTCATTACTGAGACTCAGGGGTTGTGCTCCCAGATTAAACTCCATGAGGGCAGGGGCTCTGTCTGTCCTCTCTCCACTAGAGCCCCAGAACCTGAAATAGTGCTTGGCAGACAGTAGGTTCTTAAAAAATATTTACTGAGTGAATTGAAGGAGGAAAGACTTGTCTGTGGTCTCATGAACTGTTAAAGGGATCTGGGGACAGGTCCTGAGGTTAAACTCTGCCATGGCAAAACCACTTGGAGAATTTCTGACTTTCTAGCTGGTGCTACCTCTCAGTTATAAAAGGTAGGAGCCTCAAAAACATTATGCTCAGGGAAAAAAGCCAGACACAAAAAATCATATATTGTATGGTTCTGTTTGTATGAAATATCCAGACTAGGTAAATTCATAGGGATAGAATGAAAAATGGTGGTCACCAGGGGTTTGGGGGTAGGCGGGAGAATGGGGAGCAATTGCCTAAGGGGTGTGAGGTGTCCTTTTGGGGTGATAAAAATGTTTTGGAACTGGATAGAGGTGATGGTTGCACAACATTGTGAATGTACTAAATGCCACTGAATTGCTCCCTTTAAAATGATTAATTTTATGTTATGTTAATTTCACCTCAATTTAAAAAAAAAACAAAACAAGCCAATAGGAGTCCTGAGTCCTGTTGAGTTTCAGAGCCTGTAACACCATCAGACATAACAGGACTTCACCACTCTATTGAAGGCCTTGCTTATGAAATATTACAGCGGATAATATTTCTGAATACATTTATATCACTGTGCATATGTCACCAATAAGGATAAATTTTTATCACGGGCTTCTTTGTTTGGTCCGCACGCATGCTCATCATTCACAGAAATGCTGAAGAAAAGAACATCCAGGGTATTGTACTTCTCTTAGTTCAACCTCACTGATTTTGATGCAACAGTCTCTTTTGAGGAGTGAGGAGTGTGGTTAATAGGGTCCTTATTTGCTGAACCCTCTGGTGGGATAACCAGTGACCCGATAGCCCACTCCAACTGAATCTCCTCCGGCCTTATTTTACTTGATTCCTCTGTAGCATTGAACTCCATTTTTCTTGAAATTTTGTCCTCCTTTGATTACCTTCATGCTAAACCTCCTCATAAAATTCACTTCAGCTAGCAGCTAATGACAGTATGTCCCACAGTTCTGTCTTGCCTCTTTTCACCCTACAGACTCCTGTGCTGTGGGTTTAGCCACAAGAGGCCTGAGGGTCTATTATTTTGAAGGGTATATAGGCTACGCTGAGGAGAAAGGAATCCAGAGAAAGTGTTGGGAGAGGGGGACAATGCAAGAAGAGGAAACAGTAAAAGCAAAGGCAGATGGGATAGAGCCTTGTGGTTACCTTCAAGGGAGGGATGAGCGAGCAACCAGCAAAGGAAACATGGCAGGAAAATCCAAGTAGGACTGGTATCATATTCTAGGAGCTGAGGGAAGGAAACTTGTAAAGTAGTGGGTGATTAAGAGTGTTACAGGAACAGAGAAGATAAGAAGAAGAATGGGAGGTGAGGGAAAGCGACTAAATTAGCAAGAAAGTCATTTGTAACCTTAGAGAGGGCAGGTCCTGGAGGCTGGTGGTGAAGAATCAAGCACAGGATGTACTAGAGAGTAGCCTGAAGGAATCCAGGTTCCACAAGAAAATTGCTGCTGAAATTGGGAAGGTGGTCCTACCAGGTGCCGTTCACGACCTTTCTCATCTGCTAGCCCCAGTCTTGGAAGGAGAACGGAAGTAGAGAAACCATCTAGGCCACAGAATGTATAGGAACTCTTCTATGTTCTAACACCTCTTCCCTCAACTCTAGACACGGTAGCCTATCCGGACTCTGCATCCATTTAAAATCAAAAAAGAAATCCTATTTAATACTTTTAAGTTTGATTTTGTGTGTGAAGAATGGGTTGCCAAGAACTTTAACGTTCTGTAAATAGGGTGACGGTGAGGCGGAAGGCAAGATTCCATAGGAGAAAGAAGGAAGCACAAAATATAAGCACTTTGTTCTTCCCTTCCTATGACTTCTGTTTCCCTGGAGTGTCTGCCCCGCAGGAGTGCTATTTTGATTGAGACAACGTTTGTGCCAATAAATTAAACAAATTTAGATACTGTCATAATTTCTAAATAACTCTTAGGTGTAGTAACCTCACTGTTGGTAGCATTGAAGCTAGGTGACAACAGATGAATGCCTTGCATCAAGCTTTGTGTTTCTTAAACAAGTTAATTATTGTATAAATCATTATCTGTATTTGTTAAGCATCTACTGTAGGAAAGTTACTTTCCCACCCAAATCTGAATGTTTTACTAGAAGTAACTAGAAACGTAATCTACTTCCACTGGCAAATAAATTATTTTATCTTGACTGTTGCTTTATATGCAAACATTCTGAAATTTTTATTATACTCAGAACAGACTGAATAGGAAAATTGGTTTATTTTTCTATACTTAGGCACTATTCTGTTTCCCTGAAAATTTTCCCCAGAGTTTCAAGAAAGTACGTAAATTTAGGATTGATTAAAAATGAATTAAAAAAAAAGACTTAGGGAGAGATTTTTAAATAAAATAAATTTCTTTATCTGACCTCTTCAGTATTAGACAGAACTGGAACAAATAAAAGGAAATGCAAAAGAAAAATAACCTCAATAAAGTTGTAAAAACCCAACTGCGAAAAAATGTTGGCATTTTCTCAGTTCTGCCACATGGTAAACCTATTTGGATGACAATTACAGACCCACACACCAAGCTGCATAAATGATTTTTACCCCTAACGATAACGTCTGGCCCCATTTTTCTGGCATTGTTCTAGGTGTTTGGTGTTTGCCTTGTGACTCTCAGGAGTTGATGCAACATTTGAGTTGTGCCTCTGGATGTAATTTTTGCCTCTCCTTTGCCTTAGTGAAAAGTATACCCTTGTCCCTCCTTTATGATAATGATCTTCCACTAATAAAAACTCACAATTTTTTAAACCTACAAAGCATATTCGTAATAAAGAGGAGGTGAACAGTCCTGTAAACCAGTGAAGTTTACTAACAAGTGGGCTTTTCTGTCACATACACTGGGGTTCCCAGCTTCCAGACTAGATTTGAAGAGCACAAGATCGTGGCATGATCCTGAGGTAGCCTAATGTACAAGGAGGACTTTGCCAACATGCTGAGTTCTGTTCAAAAAGCCAGACGTCAGATAACAGAGTTCACCCGTGTTCAGGATCCGTGCCCTTTTACAAAGTACATGTTAGTTCGGAGAATTTTGTGTCTTTTCACTCTCAACAATGTACACATTAAGAGCCAACGTCATGTGATTATTGTTCTTAATTGTTTGTTCTTCTCAGCGTGTGAGGGGTTTTTTTGTTTTTAATTCTAGGACTGTGATTAAAGCTCACTATTCAGAGAAAAAACTAAGCATAAATTGTTGGCCAATTTGGATAAACAAATTAAGAATGATCAAAAATGGTATGTATCATTTTAACCTTTTTTCCATCTTATCTATGCCAGTCAACCAAAACTTGTCTTGCTTTTCTCAGTTTAAAATCTAACTGGCCCAAGTTTTACGATGATTAATAGGCATTTTCTTAAGATGGCTTAACACTTGTTTCTACATCTGATTTTATTTTATTTTATTTACATCTTTGTTTTAATAGCCTCCTTTAAAGATACCTGCTATTAGACTTAGGGATGACTAAAAACTCTCAGAATTGCTGGAACACCTCTCTTGAGCTCGCACTATTCCCTCCATAAAAATGACTGGAGAGTGTACAAGTTACACTTGATGCGGGAAAAGTTGCTGAAATTTCAGGATGATTTTTCCCAGAAGATAATAAATGTCTTTGAAGTAAGTTTCCTAGAGATTTTATACTTCTGATTCCTAGAGTGCTGAGACATCTTAAAAATGTAGAATCCCTGGGAGATTTTCTTTTTTGAAATCTCAAGGGAAAAATACTGAGGATCCTGAGATCTGATTAGATTTAGAAACTTGATCTTGATTGGAATAGAAGCGCTGGTCCTGGCTCTCACGAAGGAGGCTCTTGAGAGTTTTAAATGTCAGGACCTTAATTCAAACTGTAACCCAAATCAAAGGTTCCCAAATCAAAGAAATGTAAATTTTATTCTAGAGGAAAAATGTGAATTCATTTCGTAAATTTAAGAAAGCAATCTTAGAGACTTAGGGTCACCTTAATCCCTTAAAATGCTTTTGCAATGCCAAAAATAACTATAAGCTCCAAACTCTTCAGATACGGGTCCTTGAGCTGGCAACCAAGTGAATATGCTGAGTTTATAGTCCAGGGAAGCCAGACACTGATCGGCCAGTGAAGCTAGTGACCTGGGCCAGACCTGCTGCATTGACCACCCCAGGCAGTTGACAATGGTCCATTTGTGACTTGTCTGCTTTGCCTGCACTCGGTGCGGGGTACAGCACAATTTGACTACATAAAAATCTTGGCTGCTTTTTTCTTAATAAATAGCAAGTAATCAGGGAAATATAATGCCAGGTGACCTCCACCTCCGACCAAACCAACAATATTTTTCAAAGGTCTACGTTATGCAAGACATTCTACTGGCAAACGTCATCCCTGCTATTAGGAAGCATGAGGCACACTTGGATAAACAGAGACCTGTTATGTTTATCTGCAGATAGCTTCCATACTAAGGTAACAAAGGCTTTATTTTTTTCTCCAAAATTAAAGTCCCCCCTCCCACCAAATTAATCATTTTCCCTCATTATTTAGTAAAATCACGAGATGAGCTGTGACTCCATAAACTTTAGGAACTCATTTATTGTGTTGTCTGATCAGACCTTGCGTTTACGTACACAGTGTACCCGTAAAGCCCGGCTTTCATTAGTGCTGAGGAGGAGCTGTCCTGCTCCCTTCACTAGGGAAGGTGAAGCTAGAGAAGATAATTAACCATGAAACAATAAGGAGGCTTGCTGGGTAAGCAGTAGTGTGAAAACAGTTACTTCTCACAAAAGAGGGGAAATTAGCTTGCTGGATAAAAAAGGAAGTGTCAGATTGAAGACTGAAAGGCCTGCCAACAGAAGTAGATAGCTCTATGCATCATTAATGAAATTTTTTAACACTTAAACACCACAGCTGTCCACATTTAAATGTATGTAAATGCCATGTGTTTCCAGAGATTAATATGCATGTTAAAATATTTCTTTCCCCCTTAAACTTCTACATGTTGTCTCTGTCTGTTTCATCTCACTTACTTTCTTTCCAAGAATAAAAATGCACTAGCTTTCTCAGCATCGTGTCCTCATTTCCAAAACCCACGTACATCGAGCATCCTGGAGATGGGCGGTGTGCTCATTATATTTTAACAAACACATTATTTTACATTCATAATACTGATATTTTAGTAAACAGAAAGTTTGTTTTGATTTTGCTGCTTCACAGAGTGAAGACTTAAGATGTGCGTTTCCTTTCAAAACTTCCTCCTGGAGCATTAGTGCTCCCTGAAGCAGCCCCATTTTGGCAGAAATTCAGTTCTGTGCAGTGCCAAAAGAAATAGAATAAACAAACACTGCTCCATGCAGCTGGTGAGATAATTTACATATTACTGCACACCAAACATGAAGACCTGAATATGGATTAGAGCTATGGTGATGACACAAATGTCATATAGATAAAGAGAAACAAAATCCAACACATCGTTGTTTATTTTACCACTGCTACTGTATGAGTGCCACTCAGAAAGAAAAAAAAAAGGAAGAATTGCTTTTTGAAAATTGGACTCCCTTCCTTATTTGAAGTGGGTTGTTTTAGACTGTAAAACAAGAAAAGAAAAGAGCAAAAAGGCATGGGTTATTTTGGATCTCCTAAGATTCTGTGCTTTTGTCTTGTGAGTTAAACCAATTTTAATGTGTGTCAACTTAAATGAGATGGGTTAGTGATTTTACAGGAACAACCTTTAATACACAAAGATACCTTAATTCCTATCGAGCCCTTTCTCCATCCTTGATAATTTCAGCTGAGCACTGTGCTCTTTAATTGAGAATTCAAGTTCCATGAGTGGGATCCTTGGTTCAGGAGGTCCAGCAGGCCATTTGGGCCCATTAAAGCTCTATCAGAAAACATCATCCAGTGGACGGGACTTGCCTAGAGTCCTCAGCTAACTTATCTTCTCTCCTCATTCCTGCACTTGCTGATTGCTACAAACTGGTTGACCCTTCTTGTTCATAGCAAGATGTATCAGAGTCCTAGGCAGGAAGGGATATCTCTCCAGATATTTATCTGGATATATTATGCTGTAACTCCTTTTCTAGTCTTTGGGGATGACAAAAGCTATACGAAGAGCTAAGAAATTAACACTTAACAAATGATGATGGTGATAGGGTGAGGAATAAAGAAAATGCAGGATATTTTAGCTTTCACCAAATTAAAAATTCTTTACCCTGCATTGGACAGAGTTGACTTTTCTTTACAAGCGAAAACTGCTCTTGTGATAGGTGGTTAGAAGATAAGATGGGGAGGGTGACAGGGGTTAAGGGGCATGTGTATAGTGACAGATGGCAACTTTTGGTGGTGAACACGATGCAGTCTATACAGAAAGTGAAATATAATGATGTACACCTGAAATTTATGTAATGTTATAAACCAATGTGACCTCAATAAAAGAAAAAACACAACGAAACAAAAATCCTGAAATGGGATTATCTTAGGAGCTTCTAGCACTTTAATCTTTAGAAGTAATTGTCATTATGCCTACTCTTGCTTAACTATAAAAACAAAGAAAGAAATCAGGGCCATGTGGGAGAATCTAGTTAGTTAGATATCATTAAAATTTAATAGTCAAGGAATGCTCTTAACACTGAAGAAACAAACCATTAGAGAAAGGTCAAGGAAGTTGGAGTTATTTTACCAGGTGAGGAAAAAGCTATATAAAGACTTATTTTATATAGCATTTGGAAAGTTACTATGACTAGGACAATAAAAAAGTTCTCTATTTCCACAACTCCAAACTCAAGAAACAGAATTACATTGCCACAAGAAAAAGTGAGTGAGATACACCAGAAGGATTGTTATTAAAAGGGCAACTAAGCATTCTCATGAACTCCCATGGAAGTTTGTGAAAAAATCTATCCCTAGACTTTTTAAAAACAGAAGGGACAGCAATGTGTTCAGGATAATCCTACACACCACTTTCAAACCAAGCTTCCTGAAATAAATCCTTTCATTGTATTACTCCTCTCATTAAAAACAAACAAACAAAACACTCCAACTTTCAGTGCTATTTTCTCTTCTAAACTATTCTGACTGACTTTTAAGGCATTCCATAATCTGGTCATATAAAAATGACTGAAATTTAATTTAATGCTCCCCTAAAGCTGACCTTCACTATAGTAACTGCCTCATGAATATTCCCCATTCATTTATGTCACCATGCCTCTGTTCATAGTAGGTATACAATAAATATTTTTTGAATAAATGAATGAATGTGGTTTCTATTGCCCTCACCAAGTCTCTCAAAATTCAGTCTTAAACTCCCCTATAAAGATTTCTCTGGATACTCAGCCCTCAGTGATTGCCCTCTCATTTGATTCTTATACTACTGATAGAACCACATAATTTAGTATTTACTTTTGTTTATTCAGTCAACAAATGTTACTGAATACTTACTACATAGTACTGCCCAACCACTGAGCAGATATAAAGGTGAATGGAGCAGACTCACCTGAGTATCGTGCAGCTTTGTATTTAATTTTGTAATTGGCGCTGTCATTTTCAGCTCAAACACAGTTTGGAATAATTATTGTCTCATCTATGTCAATATTATCTTACTCTCACTCCATATAGCTTGCCAATTCCTTGAGAGTGAAGATCACGTCCTTTACTACTTCTGTGTAGACCAGTCTCGGAACAATGCTGAGCATATAGCAAGGACTCAAGAGGTACTTCCTGATTATCTGCCTACAGGTTCAG
Source organism: Diceros bicornis minor (assembly GCF_020826845.1). Taxonomy (NCBI): domain Eukaryota; kingdom Metazoa; phylum Chordata; class Mammalia; order Perissodactyla; family Rhinocerotidae; genus Diceros; species Diceros bicornis. Next base: position 16,268,316 of record NC_080744.1, read on the forward strand.
TTCCATCTGATTCCACGACCCCATGGAATCAGACAACAAACCATCCTTGCAAACAGGCTAATTATTCAGAACCCAATACTTGCATAATCAGCAGTGATACACTGATGGTAGTATGGCTATGGAAATAATATTTATTCTACCTTAAATAGCTTTAGTTTTTCAGGCTTAGGGCCTGTGGGTCTGCCTATACTATTTTGCACTGTTACATTCCTTTATGCTAGAATTAGATTTCCAATATTGGTATTTCAATTTTAACCCCCTGGATGACTAAACATAGAATCTTTTCTTTGACAGTCAGCAAACTTAGTCATTTACATGTGAAAAAATCATAAACACAATTCAAGTGAAACAACAGACTTAAACTATTAGACCTGAATATAAAGGAAAATTAGAGTAAATCTGATCTTTCTACAGTGGGATAAGAAAATTGCTTGACCCCAGTGGTATTTCCACTTAAATGTTTTCTCTTCAATCAAAATTTAAATGTGACTATTGCTTCATGATCAGCAGGTTGGTATTGAGGCTAAATACCTATTATTTCTAGACCAGTGCTTCTCAACCTTTTTCAAGTCATGACATATAGAAAATGCTAGCACAGATTTGCATACTGGGAAGGAAGGAGGAGGTTACTCACTGAAGAAGGCAAATAGCCTGGGCTCTTCCCAGGCCCCACCCTGCATTCCCCATCCTCCCCTCCCTTCCCTCACAAACACACCAGGAGGGATGAGGGCTTATCTTATCTTACCTCGCTGCTAACTGATTCAGGGTACATGGCTGGGCAGCTATACATGAGATAAATATAATTAGAGGTTTCTTTGGTTGGGAAAACCATGAATATATGAGAAGGGGAAGAAGTGGGTCAATGAAGACTGAATTAATGGCAGTCTGATATAGGAAGAAAAAATAAATAAGCAGATCTAAAGTAAGTTAATATGAACTTTTTAGACAACCTCATTCATTCATTCATTCATTCAGTAAATATGTATTCAGCAAATTTATTCAATACAATTTACTAAATGCCTGGGACTGAATAAAACAGACGATGTCTAGTTTCAGGACCTAGTGGGTGAGATTACAATCTGTGATAAGATATAAGAGGTTGGCTTGATCTACTCTAGGAATTCAATCAAAGCTTGCCTGAGGAAGTGGCTCATGAGCTAATTTCTGAAGGATAATAAGAATTTTCTGGGAGAGAACTCATAGTATGGGTGAGTGAGTGGTGAAGGCAGAAGGAACAATGCTCTTAGGCAGGAAGGAGTACGCTGCATTTGAGGGCCTGACAGCAGGCAGTGGGTCTGGCCTGAGAGTGAGGAAATGTGACTGGATGTAAGTCTGGAGAAGAGGCAAGGTGGCATGATCAGATTAGTGTTTTTAAAAGATTACACAGGCTGCAGATAGAGAACAGACTGGAAAGGGGGCAAAAGTTGATGCGGGGAAGGCAGCGTTAGAGGCTACTGCAGTGGTTCAAGTAAGAATAAGAATAATAACAATTAACATTTATTAAACACTTTCTCTGCGCCAGCTAATATCCTAAACACTTTACGAGAGATGCTGGTAGCGTGGACTAAGGTGGTGTACAGTTAGGGAAAACTGGATGGACTTTAGAGCTATTTAGAAAGTAAAACCAATAGCACCTGAAAAACATGATTTTTAATGGTTTTAAATGTTCCATCAATTTGCTTAAATGTTTACTTAAAATACATATTATTAGAAATCCGTATTGTTTCCAATTGTTTGGTTTTGTAAATAAAACATGATAGGCATCTTCATATAAATAGCTCAGATTATTTTCTGAGAGTAAAATGAGAAGGATAAATACTAGGCCTAAGGGTGTGAATCCTTTTTAAGACATTGATAAATAGCTGAAGATTATGCCAGTTTGTAATCCCTCTCTAACACTGCAATCTGTCATTAATTTTTCCTCTTGTTGATGAGTAAAAAAACAGCAACTGACAGACTGTGTTACTTTGCGTTTCTTTCATTACTAGTTAGACTGGATATTTACTCATGAGTTTAGTAACCATTTTTATTTATTACTTTGTGAATCACTTGATCATATCCTTTGCCCATTTTTTTGGATATTTAGAACTAACTAGATGGACAACTATTGGGGCAAAAGTTTTATGCAGTGTGAAAGAATTTCAATCTAAAATGGGAACCAGAGGATATGAAATGAGGCCTCTCACGCATGATCCCTCAGAATAACAGAACTTAAGAACTGAAGATCAAGACTTTTCTCCTGACCAATGAACATCTGCCAAGAATCCCTCCCCATCCTCAAGCCAATGAACCCATTGCTTGCTGTTTGGACTCTGGCTGGACTTCCCCCTCTTTTCATTCCTTGCTCATAAATACATAATTTCAATGAACTCATCTGTGGCTTGCTACAGCATGCATTTCCTGAGTTGTAATTCCTGTGCTTTTCCCAAATAAACTCAATTTCTGGCAATTAGAGCTTGCCTCAGTTTACCTCCTTATTTAGGTTGACAGCGTGGGGCCAGTCTACAGAGGTTTGGGAGGTTATAAACTCTGACTCAAAAGCAAAATAGAGCTACAATATATCCCTGTTCAGTGCGATAACATCATTACAACAGCATTTCAGGCATTGAAGCCAGACAGTGGTATGCTGGGTAGACTGGAGGGGCTACTTGGAAATAAGCACTAGCAAGGAGTCTACTCTAGCCATCAGGCTGTGGCAATAGGAGTAGACTAGAATTAGCATAGTGAGAACAAAAAAAAGAGAGTTTTCACAGAACAAAAAAAAGAGAATTTTCACAGAAAAATTACTAAGGGAAATGGGACACTACATTCCAGCCCAAACCCACTTGCACCATTAACAGTTCCATTTCTTCAGATTCTCTATTAAAAAGGTCTTCACTTCTTCAGATTCTCTATTAAAAAGGTCTTCACTTCTTCAGGAATCACTCTCATAGCCCTTGGGCTCACTGTGCTTGCAGCTCTTCTGCTGCAACCTGGGTTTCATCCTCTTGCTCAGGCCTTTTGCGTTGATGCTTCCCAAGAATTGGATTCTTAGCCCTGCTTGACCCCGATCCTGTTTCTTAGATTTCTCCTGGATTTACATCCTGCGGCCTTGGATCAGGTTTGCCCTTCTTCTGCACCTAGTGCTAAGCTCCAGAGCCCTAGCTTGGGTTAGAACTCTTCATTTCAACCAGTGCTGAGGACTTCTGATCTTAGCTCTGACAGGTAAAGAGCTTTGGAAGTTGTCACTGCTGTCTTCAAAAGAAGGAAAAGCTAAAAAAACTGAAAATCAATGACTTTTCTCGGACTCCCCAGAGAACTGAGGTTGTAGGGCAAACTTTTACCCTGAAATCTGTAGGTACAGGTAAATGCAGAGAATCACAGACGAGATCTACTTACATGGAGCAGAAGCCACTGGAGCCATAAACTGGTAGCATCTCTTAAACAGTAATTTTAATGAATTGTTGAAGGCTGCACGTGGACAGTTTGAGAGTGAAAAACTCCTAGGGACCATAGTCTTGGGCTGCCCTCACATTTTCGTGGGCTTTACCTCCAGGAACCCCAGCAGGTTCTCACAGTAAAGAGTCAAGAAAGATTCCCTTGTGATTCTGACAATGGGAGTGGAAGAGTAAACTACCGTGGAATACACCCCAAACATTCTCCACAACAAAGGCCTACTTTGCTGGGGAAAAGAAGTTTGCCAGAGCCTTATCCCACTCGGGGGGAAGGGCAGTCTCTGACTTTACTCCCTCGAAATTTTCTGTTTCATCTAAAGGAAGATAAGAAACATTTATAAAGGTCACAGCCCAAGGGCATACGCCCACTGAAACTGAGAGTTAAAGTTATAGAACATTTCTCCCCCTCCACTGATTACCACTACACCAATAGGGTTCTGGTATAATAACAGTGGATTAGAGATAAAAGAGCTGCAAGATATCTGAGGAAGAATTCTTAGGAATCCTCAAAGACAACAGAGGAGACAAAAGCAAGCACCTTAAAGGAATTTGAAGTTCAGCATAAAAGAATTACAGCTATGGCAAACTCGAAATACATCTCAACTCCTAGCCAGATTAACATAAAACCTCACACTAATGCTCTATTTACCTCAATTCCTATTACCCGATACATCACGTCCAGCCTTCAACAAAAAAATTACAAGGCATGCTAAAAGGCAAGAAAAAACACAGTCTGAAGAGACAAAGCAAGCACAAGAATCAGAGTGAGAGAGGACTCAGATTTAGGGATTAACAGACAGAAAATTTTAAATGAATATGATTAATATATTGAGGACTCGAATGGAAAAAGTAGACAACATGCAAGAATATATAGGTAATATAAGCAGGGAGATGGATACTCTAAGAATGAATCAATAGGAAATGTTAGAAATAAAAAAACTGTAAAAGAAGTGAAGAATGCCTTTGATGGACTCATCAGTAGACTGGAGACGGCCAAGGAAATAATTGATGAACCTGAAGATAGGTCAATAAAAAATTGCAAACTGAAATGCAAAGAGAAAAAAAGTGATAAAAAAGAATGAAACATCCAAGAACTTTGGGACAATTTTAAAGCGTACAGTATATGTGTAACTGGAATACCTGAAAGAGAAGAAAGAGAGAATAGAGGACAAGAAATATTTGAAGTGCAATGGCTGAGAATATTCCAAAATTACTGACAGACACCAAACCACAGAGCCAGGAAGCAGGATAAACACCAAAAAATATGCACTCAGGCATATCATATTCAAACTGCAGAAAACCAAAGAAAAAGAGAAAATCTTGAAAGTCAGACAGGAAAAAAAACCTCATCTGTAGAGGAACAATGACAAGAATCACAGTGGACTTCTTATCAGAAACCAAGCAAACAAAAAGAGTTTGTAGTGAAATATTTAAATTATCACAAGAAAAAAACACACTAGTATAATTCTATGTCCAGAAAATTCTCCTTCAAAACAGAAAGAGAGATAAAGACTTTCTTAGACAAACAAACTGAGGGGATGCATTGTCAGCAGGCCTGCCCGGTGAGAAATGTTAAAAGAAGAAGGAAAATTATATAGGTCAGAAACTTGGATCTCTATAAAGGAAAATGCATTGGAGAGGAATAAATAAAGGTGAAATAAAATCTCTCCTTTTTTGTATTCTTAATTGATCTAAAAGATACTGTTCATTTAAAGCAGTAATAGTAACAATGTTTTGGGAAATGAATGACAGCAATGTCATAGGGATGGGAGGCAGGAATTGAAAATACTCTGTTATAAGTTATCTGCTCTGTACATGTGAAATGGTATAGTGTTAGTTGAAGGCAGCCTTAGATTAGTTTAAAATGTATATTGCCATTTCTAGGAAAACCAACTAAAAATTTTTTAGAAAGAAGTATAATTGGTATGCTGAAACACAAGACAAAATGGACTCATATAAAATGCTCCATTAAAATCAAAGAAAGCAGAAAAAGAAGGGGGAAAAGAAACAAAGAACAAATGCAATGAATAGAAAATAGTTACATACAGGACAGATATTAATCCAGCTATACTAATAATCACTTTAATATGGATGGTCTAAACACTGCAATTAAAAGACAGAGATTTTCAGAGTAGGTAAAAGAACAAGATCCAACTATATGTTGTCTACAGAACCCCACTTTAAATACAAAGATTCAGAAAGGTTAAAAAAACAGAGAAAGATATACCATGCTAAAATTAATATAAGAAAGTTGGAGTAGCTATACAAATTTCAGACATAGCAGACAAAAAACAAGGAAAATTATCAGAGATAAAGAGGGACATTTCATAATAATAAAGGGATCAATTCTCTAAGAAGACATAATAATCCTAAAAATGTATGTACCTAACAAGAGGACATCACAATACATGAGGCAAAAACTGATAGAACTGCAGGAGAAATAGAAAATCCATTACTATAGTTGGATTTCAACCAGTGCTGAGGACTTCTGATTTTAGCTCTATTCTTTCAATAATTGATAGATTAATCAGTATTCTTTCAGTAATTTTATATATCAATCAGGCAAAAAATCAGTAAGACCATAACTGACCTAAACAGCACTATCAATCAACTGGATCTACTTGATGTTTATAGAATATTTCATTCAACAACAGCAGAACACACATTCTTCTCAAACTCACATGGAACAATCACCAATACAGATCACATTCTGAGCCACAAAACATACCTTAAATTTAAAAGAATAGAAATCATACAATGTATGCTCTCAGACCACAATGATTTCTAGAAATCAATAACAGAAAGACAGCTGAAAAATCCCCAAATATTTGGAGATTAAATAAGACATTTCTAAACAACACATAGGTTAAAGGAGCAGTACCAAGAGAAATTTAAAAATATCTATAACTAAGTAAAAAGGAAAATACAATGTATCAAGGTTTGTGAGATGCAGCAAAGGTAGTGCTCAGAGGGAAATTTATAGCATTAAATACATACATTAGAAAAGAAGAGAGATCTAAAAATCAGTAACCTAAGCTCCTACCTTAGGAAACTGAGGAAAAAAGAGCAATTTTAGCCTAAAAGAAGCAGAAGAAAAGGAATAATAAAAAATTAGAAAAGAAATGAATGAAATTGAAAATACAAGAATAGAGAAAATCAACTAAATCAACTAGTGCTCAGAGGGTGTGTCTAGCTTTAATTCAACTGGTTTAGCTTTGGCCAATTCTGGCTGGAAAGGAGGAGGATAAGGATGGGTGGTTATGTCAACCACGTACTCTATCACTTAAAACAGGATTTCCTCCACTCCTCATTTCTCTGTCATTTGTTCATGTGTTTATTAAGCAAAAATATATTAATTGCCTAGTATTCCAGACATGTATTACTTTACAGACAATTACAAAGATAAATAAGACTTGGTCCCTGCAATAACATAAATAATAATAGCAGCTAACATCTATTGACTTTGCGGCAACAGTTGTTCAAAGAACTTTTCACCTATTAATTCATTTAAACCTCAAATAACCTGAGGTAGGTCTTATTGTTTTCTCCATCTTACAGATGAAGAAACGGAGGCATAGAAAAGTTAAATAATTTGCCACGATCACGTAGCTACTAAGTGGCAAAGTCTGGCCCAAGCTCTTAGTCATCACATTCCACTGCAACACTCAAGGAAAGGAAATTCTCAACTTCCCTTGAAAATCTACTCTGTCTACTGGAAATCCTCACATTAAGGGCACATGTCTTATATTCAACATGAAGCCCTTCAACTGTAATTTAGAATCATTTCTTTCTTTCCTTTTTTCTTCCTTTCTTTCCCCCTCCCTCCCTCCCCCCTTCCCTTCCTCTTTCTTTCCTTCCTTGCCTTCCTTTTTGGCTATTATGAGTGGAAGAAGGAGGGAGGGCGTGTAGAGCTGTATATAATGCACTTTCATATATTCGAAGAAAAATGGTAAGGGATTTGTGAAAGAAAAATAAATTTATTGGAAATCACTTTTAAAAGAGCTTCTAGTATTTGAAGCTTGGCTGGAAATACTCTAAAGAAGAAAGCTGTTTTTGACATGTATAAAGATTTTTTAACAACCATCTCTCTTGTAAGTAATTAAGTACAAGTAATTACATAATTACTTGATTATGTAGCAGCACTAAAATTTTACAGGAGGTTTTTCACTTAAACTCTAGCCTTATAAAAATAATTGCCACAAGTCAAAATTATTTTCTAAATGCAGTAATTCTCTCTGCTTTTAATTTTTTTTTTGAAGGATGGTGGAATCTAGGTCTATTTTTATTTAGCAACCAGAGCCAGAAAATATGTAATTTAATAAGGTGTCACTGTGTCCAGACATTGACTTAAAACTTAGAATGAATCCTCAAGTTATGATGATGAGAAACACTTAGATGGTAAATGAAATTATAAGCCAAGGCCACATTCTAGAGAACTTCTTTGGTCATAAATTTCTAAAATCATCAGTCATATTAGGGTGAGAATACTATTACTTTAGTCATAAAACAGCATTTTAAAATACTTGGTTTCTCAAAATGCATCATCAAATAATAAGATTGAGAGATAGAAAAAGCATTAGAAATAAAGACTCACAAAATATCATTTTATAAAACTTCTGCTTGCAAGAAACAAGCTTTGGGTAACATAATATGTAGATTTTTCCCCCCTTTTCTTTCATTCTTTATCTTTCTTTTTTAAAGTGAGCTGTCTCATCATCGCAAATTTTCTCAAGTTCTTAGAACTCTAATTAAAATGTGGTAATTGGTTATGTTACCTCAATTACCATGATGCATGGACATTGATGCAAAGTGACACCAATTGAATCCCTTGGGTGTTTTACCCTGGGGCCATCCCATTTATCGTGGCCTTATTATTTTCAATTATGTGGCTAGATGTGCTGCATACTTTCAAGGCCAATAAATGTGCAGAGGTTTTCTGAACACAAGGTTCTGTTTTCAATGCTAGAGCTCTGGAGTGGCAGGGCAAAAGCAAAGAAAAGATATTTTTGTGAAAAATAAAAACTTAAAACTCCAAATCACTAAGGATTCAAAGGCACACTTGCCGAAATATATGTATTTCAAAGGAATTCAGATTATTTCTGTTTAGAACATTTGTTTGAAAAGCAAGAGTGATTTATTTGCTACTGATAACTACTCCTACTAAGAAAATAGTGATGGGACCATTCAGAGGCCCTATGTGCAGACTTAGACCAGTGAGGAAACTGAGATAGGAAAGAGGAAAGTTTTCTTCCTCCTTAGATAAAGGTTTGGGTTTCGAAAAGGGCTAGGCAGAGCTGTACTGAGTGCTTCATAGACATATATTATGAGCATAATAGTATTTTACAGAGATCTGTGCCCAGCATGAACGTGAAGGTAAGAGCACTCTGAATTGGTTATAGCATATCATCTTTCCCAATGGGGACACTACTGGTGTTTGTGGGAAACAAGTCATAGATTGTTCTGTGCATTGTTGTTGTCTCCCCACACCCACCCATTCACTTCGAGTGGTGTCCTCAGTCATTACAAATGACTCCTGGACATTTCTCTACAAAAATCTAGGGGTGAATCAGGACATTATTTGGGGACTGTATCAATAAGTATAATTTGACACTTTGTCAAACCAGTTTCATTTTCTGAGAATGATCCCTGTGTCTTCATCAGGTTTTCTTTTTTTAAAAAAATCAGATTTCTAAAAACTAAAGAAAATTTTCTGTGCTTTTACTTATTAGTTTATATCCTGGTGTAGTTTGAGTATTTCCAAATAGGTACAGCATTCGTTCACATGCTGCAGATGACAGAAGACACTGAATTGGGAAAGTTGGGAGAGAAAAGGAGGAGCTGTACTGACTGGCAGAGCAGAGATTTTTATGGCAGAATCTCAGACTTCATTTCCAAATCAACACCCAAAAAGCCTTATATTTGCAAGACTTTGAAAGTACTTTTGCATCTAAGCTTCATACATATGTTAATTGTCAGGTCATTTTTCCCTTCAGTTTTGTCTTTGGATTCAATAGCAAACTGAAGAGAGTTTTACATAGAACTCAGCATATTAATTTTAGAAATACTTCTGGAGTAAAAAATATTGAATGATAATATATGATGACCTCATCTAAAGCATTTCATTCATAAAAATACATGCTAAAATCTAAAATTTAATTTATTATTCAAACTTTTCAACTTTTCAAGAGAAGCTTTTTTTCTCTCTCAAGTTTTTTTTAATTCAGTGATTCAGTATAGTTCATCACTCATTTTATTTTATTTTATTTTATTTTATTTATTTATTTTTGTGAGGAAGATCAGCCCTGAGCTAACATCCATGCCAATCCTCCTCTTTTTTTGCTGAGGAAGACTGGCCCTGAGCTAACATCCATGCCCATCTTCCTCCACTTTATGTGGGACGTCGCCACAACATGGCCTGACAAGCGGTTCATTGGTGCGTGCCAGGGATCCGAACCTGGGCTGCCAGCAGTGGAGGGCGGGCACTTAATCCCTATGCCGCGGGGCTGGCCCCTCATCACTCATTTTAGTTATTTAACTTTTCTCAGCAATATTTTGTATTTTTCAGAATACAGATCTTCCATATTTTTGGCAGATACATCCCTAAGCGTTTCATGTTTTTGCTGCTATTGTAAATGATATTGTTTTCTAATTTCAATTTCCGATTATTCATTGATAGTACATAAAAATACAGTTGATGTTTATATATTGATCTTGTATCCTATAGCCTTGTTAAATTCCCTTATTAGCTCTAGGATCTTTTTTGGGGGATTCTATAGCATTTTCTAGATATATGATGATAGAGTCTGTGAATAATGATAATTTTGCTCCTTAATTTCCAAGCAGCATATCTTTAACTCCTTTTTCTTGCTTTATTGCACAGCTAAAACTTCCAGTGCAATGTTGAATAGAAACGGTGAAAATAGACATCCTTGCCCTGTTCCTGATATTAGGAGAAAAGCATTTAGTCTTTTACCATTAAGTATGATGTTAGCTGTAGATTATTTGTATATGCCCTTTATTAAGTTGAGGAAGTTCCTACCTTATTCTTAGGTTTCCGAGTTTTTATCAGGAAGGATGTTTTCCTTTCTTAGTCTGTAAATATGGTGAATTACATCGACTGCTTTTTTTTCAAATGTTAAACTAAGTGCATTTCTAGGATAAACCTCACAGGGTCATGATGTAGTATCTATTTTATATATTGTTGATTTGATAAAATTTTGTTAAGAACCTTTTTAACTATATTCATGAGGGATATTGGTCTGTAGTTTTCTTGTAATGTCTTTGTCTGGGTAATGCTGGCCCAGAAAATGAGGTGGGAAATATTCCTCCCTTTTCAATTTTCTGGAAGATTTTGCATAAAATCAGTACTATTTTTTCCTTAACTGTTTGGGAGAATTCACCCATAAAGCTATCTAGGCCTGGATTTTTCTTTGTAGGGAGATTTTAAACTAATGATTCAATGTGTTTAGCAGATATAGGACTATTCAGGTTGTGTATTTCTTCTGAGTAAAATGATAGTAGTTTGCAACTTTCAAGAAATTTGTCCATTCTATCTAAACAGTTGAATTTAATGGCATAAAATTATTCATATTCCTTTATATTCTTTTAATATTAGTAGAATCTGTAGTGATGCCTGTCTCTTATTCCTCATATTGATAATTTGCTTCTTTTCTCCTTTTTTCCTCATCAGTCTTGCTAGAGGTTTATAAATTTCATTGATCTTCTCAAAAAAACAGCTTTTTGTTTCATTGTTTTTTTCCTCTATTGTTTTTCTCTTTTCAATCTCAGTGATTTCTGCTCTGATCTTTATTATTTCCTTTCTTTTATTTACTTTGTGTTTAATTTGCCCTTCTTTTTCTTGTTTTATAAAGTGAAAGCTGAAATCATTATTTTGATGGTACAAATTTTATTTTTTTTCTATTTCTATTCAGTTCAAAATACTTTCTAATTTCTCTTTTTCATATTTGAGGATTTTCTGAATAGACTTCTATTATTTATTTCTAAACTAATTCCATTATAGTCAGAGAAAATACTTTGTGTGACATGAATCCTTTTAAATTTGAGACTTGTTCTGTGGCTCAGAAAAGAGTCAATTTTGGCAAATGTTCTGTGTGCACTAGAAAAGAGTGTATATTCTTCTGTTGTTAGATGGAGTCTTTTGAATGTCAATTAGGTCAAGTTGGTTTATAGTGTGATTCAAATCTTTTATGTTTTACTGATTTTCTTTCTACTTGTATTATCAATTATTGAGAAAAGGTGTTGGAATCTCTGCCCAAAATTGTGAATTCTTGTCTTCTTGTAGTTGTATCAGTTTTTTATTCATGTATTTGTAAGTTCTGTTATTAGAGTATAAACATTTAGTAATGGTGTGTCATCCAGATTAATTGCCATCTTTATCATTAAGAAATGTCTTCTTGAATAAACATAGTTAAAATGTCTATATTACCTAAAGCAATCTACAGATTCAATGCAATCCCAATCAGAATCCCAATGACATTCTTCACAGACATAGAAAAAAGAATACTAAAATTTATATGGGGCAACAAAAGACCCCGAATAGCTAAAGAAATCCTAAAGAAAAAGAACAAAGCAGGAGGCATCACAATTCCTGACTTCAAAACATACTACAAAGCAATAGTAATCAAAACAGCATGGTACTGGTACAAAAACAGACACACAGATCAATGGAACAGAATTGAAAGCCCAGAAATAAAACCACACATATACGGACAGCTAATTTTCGACAAAGGTGCTAAGAACATGCAATGGAGAAAGGAAAGTCTCTTCAATAAATGGTGTTGGGAAAACTGGACAGCCACATGCAAAAGAATGAAAGTGGACCATGTGCTATCGCCATTCACAAAAATTAACTCAAAATGGATCAAAGACCTGAAGGTGAGACCTGAAACTATAAAACTCATAGAAGAAAATATAGGCAACACACTATTTGACATTGGTTTTAAAGGAATCTTTTCGGATGACATGCCTACCCAGACTAAGGAAACTAAAGAAAAAATAAACAAGTGGGAATTTATCAGATTAAAGAGCTTTTATAAGACAAATGAAACCAGAATCAAGATGAACAAACAACCAACCAGCTGGGAGAAAATATTTGCAAAACATACATCTGACAAGGGGTTGATCTCCATAATATATAAAGAACTCACACAATTGAACAACAAAAAAACAAACAACCCGATCAAAAAATGGGCAGAGGAAATGAACAGACACTTCTCCAAGGAAGATATACAGATGGCCAATAGGCACATGAAAAGATGCTCAACATCACTAATCATCAGGGAAATGCAAATCAAAACAACACTAAGATACCACCTCACGCCCATTAGAATGGCTATAATCACCAAGACAAAAAACAACAAATGTTGGAGAGGATGTGGAGAAACAGGAACCCTCATACACAGCTGGTGGGAATGCAAATTGGTGCAGCCTCTATGGAAAATGGTATGGAGATTCCTCAAAGAATTAAAAATAGAGATGCCCTATGATCCAGCCATCCCACTACTGGGAATCTATCCAACGCACCTGAAATCAACAATCCAAAGAGGCTTATGCACCCCTATGTTCATTGCAGCATTATTCACCATAGCCAAGAAGTCGAAGCAACCTAAGTGTCCCTCGACTAACGATTGGATTAAGAAAATGTGGTATATATATACAATGGAATACTACTCAGCCATAAAAAAAGACAAAATCATCCCATTTGCAACAACATGGATGGGCCTGGAGCGTATTATGCTAAGTGAAATAAGCCAGAAAGAGAAAGACAAACACTGTATGATCTCACTCATATGTGGAATATAAACCAACACATGGACAGAGAAAACTGGACTGTGGTTACCCGGGCAGTGGGGGTGGGGGGTGGGCACAAGGGATGAAGGGAGTCATATATGGGGTGATGGACAAACAAAAATGTACAACCCAAAATTTCACAATGTTAGAAACCATTAAAACATCAATAAAAAAAAAATAAATAAAAAAAATAAAGAATATTTTGTATCTATGCTCATGAGGGAAAAAAAAAAAAAGAAATGTCTTCTTTATATTTTGTAATATTCTTTTTTCTGAAATCTAATTTGTTTAATGTTAATATAGCCACTTCAACTTTCTCGACTGTGTTAGCTTAATATATACTTTTTCATCCTTTTTCCTTTTAACTTATTTTGTCTTCATACTTAAAGTGGATTTATTATAGGTAACATATAGTTCAATCTTGCTTTTTTATCCAATCTGACAATTACTGCCATTTAATTGGGATTTTTTAGTCCATTTACATTTAACCAAATTATTGATACAGCTTGTTTAATCTTCCATCTTGCTTATTTTCTGTTTGTTACTTCTGTTCTTTATTCCCATTTTTTCTCTTTTTCTGCATTATATATGGTTGTTTTAAATAATTTCATTTCATTTCCTTTGTTGGCCTATTAGTTATAGCTTCTTGTGTTTTTAAAGAATTATAGTACACATTTTATCTTATCACAGTCTATCTTTAGGTGAACCTATACCACCACACATAGAGTAAGAACCATAAAGCAGTATAGTTCCATTTCCTGGCCTTTGTGAAGTTGTTGTCATATATTTTACTTCTACATGTGTTATAAATCCCACAATACGTTGTTATTATCTTGCTTTAAACAATCTATTATCATTTAAAGAGTTTTAAATCATATGAAAAAATATTTTATATTAACCCACATAGTAACTTATTTCCAGTGCTATTCATTTCTTTGTGCAGATTCAGGTTTCCATCTGATAGCATTTTCTTTTTGCCTGAAGGATTTCCCTTAACATTTCTTGTAGCGCAGTTCTGCCAGTGATGATTTTTTTCAGCTTTACATATTTATTTTTGTTTTCCTTTTTGAATAATATTTTCTCTATGAACAGAATTCTGGGTTAGGTTATTTTCTTCCAACACTTTAAAGACGTTTCTCCACTGTCTTCTGACTTGCATTGTTTCTGAAAAGAAGTCTGCTGTAACTCTTTCTTCTTATTCTGCATAGCATGTGTCTTTTTTTCTTTATTGGTGCATTAGTGCCATTCTTTACCCTTCTATCCCTTTCTCGACAAGTGATTTTCATCCTTATTTAGCATAGAGGACCTTATTTGCTACCTTCACCATTCCAAATAGCCTATACATTCAGCAGCCAAAGAGAAGACTTTTCTGTATCTGCAACTTTTATCTACCTCTGTATAGTAGCTTGAGCGTCTAAGTAGCCAGGTTTTCAAAGCTAATGCTTACTTTTACCCCAGAAGTAGGATAAAAATGTCTACATCTAGTCTGCAGAGATCTAGCCCAGCATCCTTGATCATATGTTTTCAAATAAATCCCCAAAGAAACACATTTTTGTCTCCTCCAAAGCAGTTTGAATGCTTCCAAAATGTCAGAGCTTCTCCAGATGCAGTTGGTATTTGTCTAAATTTTATTATTGCCACTACCATGCTTAGAGGCTTCAAACTATAGAATAAAAAATAACCTCTTCTGCCCTTCCAAACACTCAAAAAAAAATAAAAATAAGAAAGAAAACACTCAAGCTAAATAGCCTCACAACAAACAGGTCATTTCAAGAAAAGACATCCTATTATATGGACTCTGATTACTGGTAATAATTTGGAAGTCTTAAGAAATGTAACAACTTCAGTTCAAAACAATTAAATGGAACAGTTAAGGATAAAATCACTCCCTAGACTCAACATAGCTACAGATGTAAAAAGATCGAGAAAGCTTCCTGATTCATTGTCCCTTCTGCTTCCAGTCCGAATGCCATACACATCAGATAGCAAATATTAAGCCTTTGTGAAAATCAGAATTCATAGAAGAAGTCTGTTTTTCAGTGCAAGATTATTAAATTTGATTTTTAATCTTGAATTTTCTGAAGACATAGAACTGACAATATAAACATATTAAGAAAAACTTTCCAGTCTCTGTATGTATGTATATATGTTTGTATTTCATTTATGTAAGTTAAACATGAGAATTAGGCCTTCAACTAATAGCTATTGACTTCAAGATCACTTGAGGAATGCAATATTTTTATCAATAAATCCTTTCTCTTAAGGATATGAAGTTTTTCTGGACAAGTGTGTATTCTATATTATAATAAAACAACTCTAGTCACATATATTTCCTTCATCTAGTGACAGCTTGAACTTACAGTCAATTTGCAAAATTCTTAAAAGGGATCTCCACCCCTACCTTGAGCACTGCATTTAAACTCTAAGAGGAAACTTACTAGTTATCAGCAACTCAACTCTATCAGAAGCTCTAAGCAAGAACAGTGGAGATTGCTGTACAAGTAGACAGTGTTAACTCACATGGAATGAAAAGGTAAACAGTACATTTTATTTCACTGCCTTATCTGCAGAGCATACATGCTGCTCCATATGCTCTGAGAGTAGTAAGCCACCTTCTAGAAAAATCTTCATGGGGTATTGTATGATTAATGAATATCAATGGTGAAGGAATGATTGAAAGAATTAATGGTTTAGTTTGGTAAAGTTAAGCAAAATCTCCTTGCGATTTTTTAAAAGACAAAGAGATACACTAAAATGCATCTTAATAGTAGGCAAATAAATCTCCATATTATAACGAATGGAGCTTCATTTAGTGGTTGGAGAGAGCTCTATCCCTTTAGTTAGCAAACCAACTTGTAAGACAAACACATTTTTCAAGTCCTGAAAGAATTTTTTCTGAGAAAATTGAGAGACCATTATGCTTTAAAAAAAAAAAATACTCACAGACTCCTTTCCCATCTTCTTTTGTAGCCTTGTTTGCCACTGGACGGCTTGCATGACAATGGCTTCCCATCTTCTTTCAAGATTTACAATGATCAGCTGCATGGGCTGGTGGTCTGCGTTCAGATTGCAGGTCTCCCGGTCATCCAGAAGATGCTGGCACAATCGCAGGATGGAGGCCACTCCACGACGTCGCTGCTTGATTTCACAACAGAGGGACTGCAACACATAGAGGGACCGATCCATGAGTGTTTATCAGTCAGAGTTCCCCAAAACATGAAACTCCCTCTTTCACCATAATTTCAAACTGTAGTGATGTGCTCAGCTATGAAAACTAGGACAAGAAGGGCTCTGGAGTCACGTATAGAAGGAGGCCTCGTATAGAAACCCAACTTACGCCAAAGAATTTAGCTGCATCCCATTCCTCGTCCCCTTTTCACTGATTTATCCATCTAAAATGTTGGGTCCCACCTTGACACTAGGTGATTAACAATTTATAACTTAATGAAATAAATCATTTAGGTCATATGAAGCCAAGCAGATTGATATACTTTGATTCAAGATCCCAAGAAACACAAAACATAGAAAAGTATTCCAAAAGAAAATGGAATTTTTCCAGATTTACTTCTAGATTCTTTGGAGCCAGAGGTTTAGTTTTCTACTGGCTGAGAATAAGTTAAATAATATTGCAAAGAATTTTGATATGTAACATCTATTCTTTGAAAAAAAGGCCAAGCAACATTTTTCTTTTGAAGCTTGATTAACAAAGCAATAATATTCTGAAAACAGAAATCAGGATGCTGGATTATCACTGCACTATTTGTTGGTTGCTGTGTTTCTTTTAGTAGACATTCACACTATTTAAGAAGGATATGCATGCATCAAAATAGCATTTTGCCTCCAGAAGCATTTGTATTGCTGCAGTGACCCTAAGCTGAACGATTCAAGCAAAATAGTGGGTACACACGTCTAAAAATATTATGTCATTTCTTTGCCTACGGATAGTGTGTAAATGATATTCTAATTCAAAACCTTCAGGAGAAATGATGATAATATCCACAAACATCACTGAATTACTAATCTCCTTCTACTGCCACAGTTGGACTGTTCTAACAGTTAACAGATTGCTTATTAATCGACAAGGGTAAACAAGACAATGCAATTTCATTTAGTACAGGAGTTTTAATGCCTAAAAGTATTTATGCTTAAAATGTTAATCTAGATAAAGCTTCATTAGAAGAAGTCTTAAAATGATGAAGTGTCGTTCATTGAAATGTGCACGGAGGGGTAGTACATCAGCAGGTGGACATTTCATACAGATGTTCCACTTACTGATATAATACATGCTAGAGCCATTTAAATGACCCGAACTCAGTAATAGCTGGAATTCTATTATTTCTGTAATGAGAGAACCTTGCACTTTTAATATTTCTGAATTTTAAATAAGGTGAATGACAAATTCCCAAACCTCTATTTATGGCAAAATATGACTAGGAATTTTATTATTCAATTTACACCCGTGCAGCATTTTTAGTTATGTTTCCTGAACTTACCTTTATTTATTTTCCTAGGGTTCATTACTATTTTCCTATGTAACAACTGATATAACCAGATGGTCTGACAAATTTCCTTACTGATATTATTCATTAGTTCAATGCTGAATGAGGAGAAACCTCTGAACATTCAAAAATAAAACTTGAGGGCCTTACTAAAGCAACAGGCATTGTTTCCATCTCCTCCTCCAATCCTAACTGCCCTACCCCACATGCACTCTCTCTCTTCTTCTCTCTCTCTCTCTCACACACACACCCCCCCTTCCATTTGTTCTCTCTCTCTAGAAAAACTGTTGGACAAATCAAACTATCAAGCCCACTTAATATCTGCCAATTTTGGCCCAATATTAAACACTTAAGGTAATAATAAAACCTACTGAAGCTGGTTCAAATGAGTCCTATGAATATGAATACTGAAGATTTTGTTTTTTGTTTTTGTTTTGTTGTTAATTTGTTTAAAATAAAGGGCTAGAAAAATCAAAAGAGATGTTTCCATGCCATAAAACTGGATCTTGCAAAACTCTCTTTGAAGTTAACTAGAGTAATAACTGTGTTCCTCAAGCCAACAAAAAGTCCCAATGTTTCTTAGCCAAATGAAAATTTGCCACAGATGGCATTAAAGGTATATGTAGAGTTAGTGCAGCCACATTAGGTAACATTTACAAAGTAGCCCGAATGAATTTCATTCACCTCACAGGCATTTTCAAAGTTCTGAAATAGGACATGTGAGGTTGCAAGGGGAAATTTTCATAAAGGTCATTAGCCATAATTTTTTTGTAAAAGTCTAGAATGTATCCAGTATTTAAGTATCTAGATGATCCCTACCACACATCTTACTGTGAGTCAGTCTAGGTGGTTTAAAAACTGTGAAAGCTGTTTTTAAAAATTGTTGACATTCAGGGGCTGGCCTGGTGGCACAGCGGTTAAGTATGCACACTCTGCTTTGGCTGCCTGGGGTTTGCAGGTTCGGATCCCGGGCACACACCGACGCACCGCTTGTCAAGCCATGCTGTGGCGGCGTCCCATATAAAGTAGAGGAAGATGGGCACGGATGTTAGCCCAGGGCCAATCTTCCTCAGCAAAAAAGAGGAGGATTGGCATCAGATGTTGGCTCAGGGCTGATCCTCCTCACACACACACACAAAAAATTGTTGACATTCAATATCTGATTTTTAGATCTTCATAATTCTGCAATTTTTCTTTTACTTTAAATATCCAAAGAACTTAGTCTATATTCTGGATTAATAATTTATCCTATATGCACACTTGGGAAATAACACTACTTTAAAAAAGAGGGGAAAGTTGGGAATTTTACATGGCCAACATATTTTTCAGTACTTTTTTATATCTGTGAGATATAATTGATAAAATAACATTCTTCCACATAAATGGGTTTCCATGACAACCATTAAAATATACATATTTATTTATAATCGCAAACACATGCTACATAAAATCAGTGCATTTGCTGGCAATGTTTCTTAGAATCAGTAGTATACATTATTTCCATGAGAAACTATGCATAGAGAAATAAATATTAAATATAACTACATAGGAACAAATGATTATTATAACTATTTCTGGCTTACGTTTTCAGAGAAAAGTACTTTTAAACAGAAACCCAAGCTAAGCAATCTAAGTAAGGCACAGAAATAAGAAAAACTCACTCCTGCCCCCCAGACCTCCTCAAACGTGTATTGCACCCTCCATCTGCTAGGCACTGTTTCAGGCATGGAGGCTTCAAAAAGGAGCAAGATGCTGATCTTTCTCTCAAGGAGCTGAGAGTCTACTGGAGGTGGACTATACAAATAAGTATGGTGCCAAGAATAATGCAGAGAGGGAAGTGCTAACAGAAGTTTGTGCCGTTGCTACTGGAGGAGTCAGTGAGATCTTCAGGGAAACTGTGCGAGCCAGAGGGAGCAAGTTGAGTGGCTGTGGTTATAAGGATAGAGGGTCCAGAAGCAAGTAACCTGGGGCAGTGGGAGTATCGAGTGTGTTGGAGAGAAGAGAGAGTGAAGTAGCTAGAAAAGGAAGTAAGGAACAGAAAAGTTTGGTGTAAGAGAGTAGTCTACTTTCATTCTTTTGCGTGTGGCTGTCCAGTTTTCCCACACTATTTAGGAAGAGACTTTCCTTTCTCCATTGTATGTTCTTGGCTCCTTTGTCAAAATTAACTCAAAATGAATTAAAGACATTAATGTAAGGCTTGAAACCATAAAACTCCTTGAAGAAAAGACAAGCAATACACTCTTTGACACTGTTCTTAGCAATATCTTTTTATATATGTCTCCTCAGGCAAGAGAAACAAATGCAAAAATAAACAAATGGGACCATATCAAACTAAACAGCTTCTGCACAGCAAAGGAAACCATCAACAAAATGAAAAGACAACCTACCAATTGGGAGAAGCTATTTGCAAATCATATATCCGATAAGGGGTTAATATCTGAAATATATAAAGAACTCATACAATTCAACAACAAAATAACAAACAACCAGATTAAAAATGGGCAGAGAATCTGAACAAACATTTTTCCAAAGAAGAAATATAGATGGCCAACAAGCACATGAAAAGATGTTCAACATCACTAATTATTAGGGAAACACAAATCAAAACCACAATGAGATATCAGCTCATGCCCATCAGAATGGCCGTTATTAAAAAGATAAGAAATAACAAGTGTTGCAGAGGATGTAGAGAGAAAGGAACTCTCATATACTGCTGGTGGGAATGTAAATTGGTGCAGCCACTGTGGAAAACAGTATGCAGAGTCCTCAAAAAACTAAGAATAGAACTACCAAATGATGCAGCTATTCGACTTCTGGGTATTTATCCAAAGAATATGAAAACACCAATTCAAAAAGATATATGCACCCCTATGTTCACTGCAGCATTATTCACAATGGTCAAGACATGGAAACAACCTAAATGCCCATTAATGGATGAATGGATAAAGAAGATGATATTATGTATACATATAATGGAATACTCTTCAGCCAAAAAAAAAGATCAAATATTGCTATTTGCCACAACATAGATGGACCTTGAGGGTATTATGCTAAGTGAAATAAGTGAGATAACGGAAGACAAATATCGTATGATTTCACTCACATGTGGAAGACAGAAAAACGACAACAACCAAGAACACATAGATACGTAGAACAAATTGGTACTTAACAGAGAGGAAGGAGGGTGAGGGGATGGTGAAAGGGGTAAAGGGGGACATTTGTATGGTGATGGATGGAAATTAGACTTTTGGTGGTAAACATGAGGCTGTCTATACAGAGGTGAAATAAAATAATTTACACCTGAAACTTACATAATGTTATAAACCAATGTTACCTCAATAAAAATATATATATATTTAAAATATTAGAAAAAAGAAAAGCTTGGAATGTTTTTCAATAGTGCCAGTTTTGAAGCATTTTCCTTGATATCTAATGAGATCACATTGGTTTCCAAGCATAGTCATATTACCTTCCCAGAAAAGTATAAAGAGAAGAGGGAAAGGAAATTTAAAAAGAAAGAAAAACAACAATTATCAATATGTCTAAGAAAGATATTCCACACGCTTTTGTATTTAGTTACCTTTATTATCTGGTAATCTTTAGGCAATTTCTTCCTACTAGGCTACCTCTGTTAGTATGGGGGGGTCATTGTCTTAGTATCATTTCAGAATCCAAGTGTTGGGATATAGTTTGGTGTGCTACTTTTAAATTTCTAATGACCTATTTTATTTACTTATTTTACATTTTTACTAAATGTCCTCATGTTACTAAAAAGGCAGATTTGCTAAAAATTGAGAAGTGTATAAAAGTAAAAATCAAAATTTCTAAGTTGTTTTTTCCTTACAATGATCAGATCGCCAACCCTCTAAACACATCTTTATGGACACATTACAAGCGAGTTGCCAACAGGCGGAAGGTTTTTGTTTTACACTTATAGACTGTCAATCTGACTTTCAGTTTATCAACGGTGATGCAAGGACTGCTTTTGGTTTATTTGGAGGTTTGTTTTTTTCCTCTCCTGACTTCCTCTGTCAACATTTTTGACTGTTTTAAACCACTCATATTATCGAGCCAAATGTGATATAACATCATTCTCGACATTAGCTTCAGTTTAACATCACTGAAGGTAAGACTTCTAATATTGGTACTTTATTCATTATATATTAAATATACGTATATATGTACACATATTACATAGAATGATTACATTTACTTGTATACTCATATTCTTGATATTAAACGATAGTGTCATCTACTGTCATAACAGGATATAAATAAACTTACAATAAAAGAACTACAATTAGACCAAGAACCAAAATGCACAATAAGTAAAATATAAGAACTAAATAGAGAAAAGAGAGATGAGGATGAAAATAATATTTTAAAAAGTACCAAAACCAAGTATATGTTAAAAACAGAGAGAAAAAAATAAATCTAGCTGAGAAACTACAAAGCAATTTGTCTCCATATCTCTTACATAATTTTATTTAGCAGGCTAATGTAACATCATTAGGTGGGTCAATATGAACAAAGTGGTAGGACTTTAGGTGATCAGTCAAATAAAAAACTATTTACGAAAGAATTCAATTTATAAAGTCAAATATGACTTTACCTTCTAGATTGATCAATTCTTAACAGTATCTATTGAATATGCCTTCTGTGTGGCAAGTACAATAAAGAAGGTTCAATTTGCATATATGATATACCTGCCTTCAATCTAGTTGGAGTGAGGAAACATACAGAGAGAGAGGGGAAAAGTGAAAAAGACAGGCGAGTTTGTCTGGTTTAAATAGTGTCAAGTGCATAGCTCCAGCTTCTTTTTCCAAGGATTTCCAACACTTTTTCATGTGTTTTTCTTCTTTTTTGTATTTTACCATTCTAATTTCCTGAGGTGGGCAATTGTCTTCTCTTAGTCTGATACCTATGACCAGATTTTCTAGAGCAAATGTTCTCAGAGTGTATTCCTTGGGCCAAGCAGCATGAGCATCACCCGGGGAAGTTGTTGGAAATGTAAATTCTCTTGTGCCACTCCACATCTTCTGAGTCAGCAATTCTGAGGTGGGTCCCAATGAGCCATGATTTAACAAGACCTACGGTTGATTACAATGCATGCTAAAGTTTCAGAACACTGGTCTACAGGAAACAGAGGAACTTAGTTTTTCAGATAAGAGAAATAATCTAGTTGAGTAGATTTCTTTTTTTGTTGTTGTTGTGAGGAAGATCAGCTCTGAGCTAACATCCAATGCCAATCCTCCTTTTTGCTGAGGAAGATCGGCCCTGGGCTAACATCCGTGCCCATCTTCCTCCACTTTATATGGGACGCCACCACAGCATGGCTTTACAAGTGGTGCATTGGTGCACGCCCAGGATCCGAACCTGTGAATGCCAGGCCGCTGCAGCAGAGTGCATGCACTTAACCACTGTGCCACCGGGCCGGTCCCCCTTTTTTTTTAGAAATATAAAACAGAAGTTACAAGTTCTGATTCTGGAGTCACACTAGTAGCCAAGAGTCTAGGGACTACATCCATTGGTGATCAATTATTTTTTTAATTGTTATCAAATGACTGAAAAAAAGGAATCAATCAATCAATCAATAGACCTTTTTGACCAGTGATATCTTTATAGTGTTAGTATTCGCTTGACGATTTCCAGAATTTTCAATATAATTATTAAGAATGCTGATGTATTAGATTGTTTGAATACCATATCTGGGGCTTTTACTCCTTTTGTTATTTTTATCAAATAAGTCATTTAGTAATTAACGACTTTAACATATATGGCATTGTACTAAACGAAATAAAAGCTTTGCTCTCAGAAAGCTTACATAGTAAAACAAACCATTACAATTGGAAGGTACAAGTTATCAGATGTGGGTAATGTTAATGCTTACAGCTACGGTCTAATAAGAGTATGCAGTCCATGGGAAAAATAAAAGGTTATACTGGTATCTTTATGATTCTTCAGAAGATGCTTTTGACTGGTTAGTTTGGGATCATTATTTTGTGGCAAGGTTGGCAAAGATCACATGAATGATATTTCTTGCAGCATTAAACATTTATTCGGTATCAATACATGCCAAACACGATGATTTTCAGTACAGGATTGTCATTGGTGGATAAGAGGCATATAATAAGATGTGATACCTGTTCTTAAGCGCTTGTAATCTAGCTGTAAAGAGAACACACTGGCTCCTCAAAGTGAGAGAAATCTAGGAAAAGCAAAAGTTTTTGATAAGACTTAACCCATCGGGTTGTTGTAGGTTTTAAATGAGGTGATGGAGGTGAATGTAACTTGTGAATAGTGAGGCTGTGATCCAAATGTAAGGAGAAACTGATGTACATGCTAAATTACGGTCATTGACTTGTAGCTAGATTAAGATTCATGGGACTAGAACTAGGCTGCAAAAGTTGCTGAAGATGAAAAAAGTGGAGGGAAAGGAGGGCAGGCATTACAGTTAGGGGATTCACATAAGAAAAGGTCAAGAAACCACAACTTTTATAACATTTTAAAACAGGATGGAAGTTTAAGTAGAATATAATGAGAATTATAATTCAATTATCCATCCATCCATGCATCCACCCATCCATCCACCCATTCAAATGTACTTATTGAGTGCTTCCTATGCGCTGGGCACTGTTCTCAGTGGTGGGGATGTAACAGTGAGCAACAAGATTTCTGCTTTCATGGAACTTAACATTCAAATTTGTATGTGTGCATAGTGGGGTGAGAGGCTGGAAATAAAACATAAATAAATATACAAGAAAATATCAGATAAGGATAACAGCTATAAAATAAATAGGGGTGATATGATAGAAAGTGGTAGGGGGGTTACTTTAGATTGGCTTGTCACCAAAGCTTCTCTGAGAAGGTGACATCATATAATAACAAGTTCAGATGTAGAAATATAATACAACTTAGTGTTCTGGTGCTATAATAATTAAGACAAGATAATGTTTATAAAACCAAAGCTAATTTATGCCATAAAAAGGCTTATTGTATGATTAAGTATAGAGTATTAATGATTAAATATTGAATGCTTGTTAATAAAACAAATGGAATTAAAAAGCTGTTGGTATAATTAAGTCAGGAAAAAATAGTCTTTTCAACAAATGGTGCCGGGACAACTGGATATCCACATGCAAAAGAATGAATTGGACTCCTACCTCACACCATATATAAAACTAACTCAAAATTAATCACAGACCTAAATGTAAGAGCTACAACTAAAAAAATTTTAAGAGAAAATGTAGGAGTAATCTTCATGACCTTGGGTTAGGCAATGGTTTTCTAGACATCACATCAAAAGTACAAGTGACTTTTGGATAACTTAATCAAAATTAAAAACTTTTGCTCTTCAAATGACACCATAAAAATGTGAAAGGACAACTCACAGAATTGGAGGAAATATCTGAAAATCATGTATCTGATAACGGACTTATACCCAGAATATGTACAGAACCCTTAAAACCCAACAGTATAAAGATAAGTAACTCTGTTTTAAAAATGAGCAAAGTATTTGAATAGACATTTCTCCAAAGAAGACATTCAAATGGCCAATAAACACATGAAAAGATGTTCAACATCATTAGACATCAGGGAAATGCAAATCTAAACCACAATTAGATAATACTTCATTCACCCCTACTAGGATGGCTAAAATTAAAAAAGACAGAAATAACAATGTTGGTGAGGATGTAGTGAAATTGGAACCCTCATGCATTGCTGGTGGGATTGCAAAATGGTGTACTCACTTTGGAAAAGAGTATGACATTTCCTCAAAAAGTTAAACATAGAATTACTGTATGATCCAGCAATTTCTCTCCTAGGTGTATGCCCAAAAAAATTGAAAACACATGACCACACAAACTAGACAAATATTCATAACCACATGATTCATAATAGCCAAAAAGTAGAAACAACCCAAACATCCACCAATGGATGAATGGATAAAAAATGTAGTATATCCACATAATGGAATATTGTTTGGCAATAAAAAGGAATGAAGTACTGATACATACCATAACATGGATGAACCTTGAAAACATTACACTATGTGAAAGAAGCCAAACAAAAGGTAACATATTGTATGATTCCATTTATATGAAATGTCCAGAGTAGGCAAATGCAAAGAAACAGAAAGCATATTAGTGGTTGCAGTCAGGAGAAAATAAGGAGTAACCGCTAATGGGTAAGGGGTTTCTTTTGGGTGTGGTAAAAACATTCTGACATTAGATTTTATGGTATGTGAATTATATCTCAATAAAGGTGTTGTTTTTTAAAAATCTCTTCATAAGGCCAGTAATACATTATTAACCACATAACTGATGATTTAATCAGAGAATTTACTATTTCTTTAGGGTGTATCATGACAACAGACCCTATGATATTACTAATACCATCCAGTCATCGTGGTTCTGCAACCATGGGCCAATACACACATTATTTACACTTATAAAGACAAACTTAGAGCTTTTATTTATTTTTTTTTTAAGTAATGGCTCTAAAATTTCCTGGCATAGAGTCATAACTGCAAACCTAGAAATCTCAGTCAACAGATAAAACATTCTTTTATATGATAAAAATAATGCAGTGCCTTTTCTAGTATAGCTGTCCTACTTCTAGAAATACCATAAAACATAAACAGAAAATTATACATAGAAGAGCATGGATCTGGAAAAGGAGTTGAAGAAAATGTGAAAATTGAGGAATGTTAGTTAAGTCTAATTATTGCAGTAATTTATTGTGTTGTTGGTGTCAGTAGAAAAATGAGAGACCTGGCACATCAGATGCACTTCACTTACTTTACCAAAGATTATCCTCAGTTGACTATATGTATCTGAACCAATTCAAAATAAAAACAATGTTATGTTCTCTCCAAATATTTAACCAAGATTTACTTGAATGCAAAATAATAACCAACCATCAATGAGTCTTATTAATTGCTAGAGTGCTATTCTTAGTAGTATTTTCTTAGTTATTTTTCACTAATCTCTTATACTAATGACAAAAAATTTTTTGTGATTATTTCTGTGTGATATGCATTTTTAGGTATTTATATGTATTAATTCATTTAATTAATGAATTACAGCACTATAAGATATACATTATTGTCATCTACTTATTTTACCAATGAGGAAATGGAGACACAGAGAGGTTAAGTAACCGACCAGAGATAACACAGCTAATCAGCAGCAAAGGCAGGATTTTAACCCATGCAATCTGAATCCAGAGCCAACTCACGAAAACACTTTGTTACACTGCCTTTCATAACAGAGCTGAAGAAGCTTGTAAGATTTCCACATTTCAGACTATCTCTGCCCCTGACTTCTAACCAGAAGTGGCCACAGCCATACAGTTACTGTCGATAAGACAGCCAACAACTTCTGCACACCTTTCAGCAGTCTATCTTATATCCATTCCTAGGCCTGCAACTATGTTAAGAATTAGTAATCTATGCAATTTTTAAGCCCTGGGTGGTTATGATAGCAGAGATGGAAAAAAATATTAATTCATTCATTGAACAAATATTTATTGAACACCTATTATAGTGGGCACTATTCTAAGTATTTGAGATAAATCAAATGAACAAAACAGACCAAACTCTGTGCCCTCAAAGGCCTCACATTCTAGCAGGCAGTGGGAGACAATCTTTTTACTGAGAAAGTGTAAATTATATAAACAATAAAGTAGAGATTGAACAAAAGTAGGAAACATTCATTAGGCAAATGATTATCAAAGTTTCCAGCAAGGTGTCAGCAGATCTTTTGGAACTGACAGCTCCATTGTTGAGCCAATTATGTGCTTAACTTAACTGTACCTAGTATAAAAACGTTGCAAACAAGAATTTCCATCCTGGAATTGTAAAGGAGTAATTCTTCAAAACAACAAAAAAATTAAAATACCTCAAGTGAGGTATGAATGATGATTGGCCTATTTTGAAGAAAATATGGGCAAACAAAACCTGCATATTTTAACTGATTCCAAACTTAAAAGACAACGTCAGCCAATATAGGAACTCAACTTAGTGGCAAACCCTGGGATTTAATCTATATTGAAGCTAAATATTCTATATGCATGCAGCCAAGTGCAAAAAATAGCAATTGAAAAATGACATGATTAAATGGCATGACATGCAATCATTTGCTCTCAATTATATCAATGTATCTTCTTCATTTCTAGGAGTCAGGCAGAAATATTGTTTTTTAAATGCCTCTATTAAATTGGTCACCAATAATAAAATAGATGAGAGTCCTAATAAGCTCATTTACATAACATACATCATACACTACAAAACTATTCTCTCCAAACAGTTTTGCTCATAGATTTGTCTCCTGGTTGTCAAGAGTCTTTGCTACATTAGCAGATTTTAAAAGCATAATACTGTCTTCAGGACCATTTGTAGAAAAACGTTTATGAAACTTTTCTAGTTAACCCTTGGCAGGATCCTTATTGCTAATTATGGAAAAGGTATTGATATAATATCTTGGCTGTCACATTTTATTATGGTGATGGTAGAAGCAGAATCTAGGTCTGACATTTTGGAAATACCATCTAATTACAAGTCAGAAACACAGAATGACAGTTTTAAGTAGATTATAACTTCTTTCAAAATAGCAAACTGGTTTCTTTAATGTAAAAGCTAGGTTTTAAAATAGCATTAAAACTCCCTGAATTGGTTCACCAAGCACATCTCTATCAGCTCCTTGAGAAGAGTCTAAGATGTGTGCCAAAATAGTTTTAAAATTATACACGACAATATAAGTCTAGATTCTAACACTGAATGATTTCTTATAACCATTTAAAATCAAAATATTTTCAGCGAATACTTTGATTTTTAAGAAAAATCATCTCCCCCCATTCATCTAGGCAGCAGACAAGTGAGGTCCAGAGACCAGTCATCTTCACCTCCATGGCCTAATTAGCCTGACCTTTGACCTAGGAAAAGACCCTACTTTTTCTTGCAATCTAGTATCCTCACCAATCAAGATGAATCATTAAGGGCCACCAGGACTATTAATTAATACTATAAATTCTTGGAGGCCCTTGGATGAATGGTGTCATCCAGGGAAAAGCTAATCATTCTTTTACAAACATTCGCATTGATGTTTTAACTGTTTGTATCTTCATCCGCTGAAAAAATATTAATTATATTTAAAAAGGAGTATTTCTATTCCTCTTAACTATTTTTTTGCTGTGGACCAAAATATAATAACCATTCTGAAAATGCAGACCCTCACTGTGTTATTCCATCTAAGCTGTTGTTATCCCCGTGTGGCATTCTTTAATTTCTCTGTGACTTTCCCTACACCGGGTTAAGTACTTTTAAATATGTTTGTTTTTAAGAATCAAGCTCAGTGGTCGTGTGCTTAGTTTGTACTCACATGTAATTAGTAATATGTTATATACGTCCTTTTCTAAATTAAAAACACTATTAAAATTCCAGACATACAAAACAATATGAAGATTAAGTTACTCTAAAGAAAACCATAATAGCTTACAGATTGCTTGTATCATTACTAAAATGCTGGTGTCTATTACAGAGTCTCCCTGGAATAAAGAATGCACTTTTGGCAATAATCTTTTAAAAACATGTCCATTATTGTTAAGATGCTAAACCAGTCTGCAATTATAGAAAGGTAACTTTTAGCAATAAGGGAGAAAGAGTGCTGGATGTAAATGCAACTTAACCATTATCCTACAAAATACCTTTTCTTAAAATTCGACAATCACTCTTTTCATAAGCAGATAAGGCATTAATTGCCATTTATTTTTACATTATTATATTTTGAAATCTATTTACAACACCCACAGTGCTTTTTCTCTCTTATTGATTCCATGGGAATCATTTCAAAGTAATTTTGGGGAATGAATGAAGGTGATTTTCTTCTCTAAATTATCTGTAGATCCCAGTTACCTAAACTCATCTGTGCTTTTAATGGATCTTGCATGTTCACTGGCCAGGTCAAAGAAATATCCAGGACAGTCTTGAAGAAAGGAAGGAAAGAATTCTATATGACAAGGTACAACACAATAGACCCATTAGGCTAAATCTATGAAAGAAGGATCATAAAGATTACACCTAGAGAAAGAAATAGAGGAAAAGCAAGAGAATACAGGAGCAAGGACGACCCAAGAGGAATTCCCAGGGATAATGTGGAACACACAGGAGAGGACAAATTATTGGACTAATTAGTCTCATGACTCGCTCAACTCTGCTGCATGGTATTTTTCTAGCTCTCTTATCCATACATAGTTGGCTACTCTTCACCCCTCTCCTCTATCAAACCATGTTTTTCCGGACTTATCTCTAGCTAACTTACTCTTTATTTCCTATGAAGCCACTCCTGGAACTTGTCACAAAGCTCACAGTGTTACTTGAAGTATAACAGCCAGGAACCAGCAATTTGGGGAGGTATTCCTGTTATTCCAGAATCCTACAGATGGGAAAGAAATGAATCCAAGAACTCTAGGGACACAACAAGAATGTAGGAAAAGAGTTAGGCTATGGGGAATAACACCACTAAAAAGGAAGAAAATTATACTAGGGACAAAGAGTCAAATTAGAAAGACTCCTGTTTATTCATCTACTCCTCCCTGACCTGGGAAAGGCTGAAGTATAGATAGCTCTATAAATTTCATATTTCTGACTTTATTTTCATAGAATCTAAAATAAATAGGACATTTTCCTGTGAGTTTAGACCACTGGGAATTTGCTTCTTAGCTCTTTCCTTTGCTTTTGTGGTGGAAGCCCAGGGCAACTCGACTCCTTTTCACCAGTTTTCAGTATTCCCAGATGTGCAGTAATACTAACCACACTCTCAGGGTCATTTAGAAGTTTAGCTAATATATAACAGCAAAACACTCTTCAACCATTATATTAGGTAGTAGAGGGATGCTGACTAAATATTAGCCAACTGGTAAATTGCTATAATGATTATTTAGCTCAAAGCAATATTCCAGAACCTCATGAAAAGGAAATGTAATAAGAACTTCATTTTTTAAACACTCCCATAGCTAAAACAAAGCAGAGGTCCAGGAGAATTTTTTGAGAACATTTCCTTGAATAAAGGTAACTTTCCTTTTAGAGGAATATGTTTTTTTTTTCCTTCTAAGAGACACCACGTCTCTCTCTTGCCTGCTCCTCAAAGGAAGATTGAATACATTGGGGAGTAGTCCTCTTGCTCATCCCACCTAATATTTTGGCAGCAAGGCAGAACATAAGTCATCTAAGCATAAAGTGTTTAGTTGAACATTTGAGAAGCAACTTTGATTGATGGGGAAAAAACACAATTTAGAGTCTTCTAGTTTGACAATAACTAGTTGTACGATCTTAAGTAAATCATGTAATTTTTATGCGCCCTCAATACCCTTTCTCTAAAATGAAATGATCCTTTAGCCTTTAACATCTTCTGTCATCATATTGTTACATAACCTTATTCTGTTATGAGACAAGAAAATTATCAAATGGTGGTCCAAGACAGACTTTTAAA
The DNA here is from genome assembly GCF_020826845.1 of Diceros bicornis minor. Lineage (NCBI taxonomy): Eukaryota > Metazoa > Chordata > Mammalia > Perissodactyla > Rhinocerotidae > Diceros > Diceros bicornis. The sequence goes on from NC_080744.1 coordinate 16,299,549, forward strand.
AAATAATGATAAAATATAACTTTGAATACCTTTCAAATCAGTTGCAAGTTGACTCTCACCTTATCTGATGAACTTCTAGGGGTGATAGAATATTAATTTCATCTTGACTTAATCATTTGTATTTATTTTCCTTTTCACTGGCCTGAACTGTGGACAATTGCTTTAACTGGACATGTGTGTGGTTGCCATCATTCGCATGAACCAACCTCGCTTGGTCTCAGATTCTGCTCGTGTCTTGGTCATGTTCTAACACCTTCCAAGTCTAACTCCAAATATCTTTATAGTGAGAACCACATGACGAAGCAAAGCACACAGATTGAAAATTTAACTTCCATTGTTGCTTTCATAAACCTTTGAAGTCTGTTGCACCAGCATTTTATTGAGAGTTCGGACTGCATGGTTGAATGGATATCCATTGGCTCTCTTGCTGGTGGTCTTGGCTGACAGATAAAGAGTGAATGGGTCTTGAAACATCCCTGCAATTCCTAAAAGTAATTTCTCCTGTCATGACTGCAGGGCAACAAAGCAGGACATTTTGAGAAAAGGTGGCAAGCATGAGGGGAAGGAGGAACCCGGGTTACCGCCTATCCTGTGCCTCTCAAAAGAACTTCTAACACCAGACCTGTCAATCTGTTTCTACACTTATCCTCATGACATTAAATTCAAAAAGAAAGGAAAATATCCTTGGGGAAAAGAATGTGATATTCTAAATGTACAGGATATAAATTGGGATTTAATCAACAGTTTAGAGCATCATTGAAATTAAGAGAGATAAGTTAGGCTATTTTTTTTTCCAGATGGGAATAATGATTTATGCCTCTGCCCTATCTTAGAGAGGTTTTGGGAGGATTAATGAGCTAATGTTTGTAAAGCTCTTTAAGCTTCTCATATGGAAGTGCAACATAAATACAAGGTGAACGATGATAGCAAACTCTATATAGAGTTGAATCCCTAAGAGTAAAGCCCCTGGAAATGAGAAGCTGTGGCAGGTCAAGATGGTAAATCCCTGAGTTCCAATGCCAGAGGAGCCTTGGTTTGTCATCATATGTATTTTTAATACTGTTTAAAATAGTACTTCATAGTATTAATAAGCATTTCTACATTTCCTATTAATCACGATGTCCCTTGTGATGATCATTTTTTGATTTCTATTCATAAAATGAGATAAGATTATTATTTCTATTTTATAGATGAAAAATTGAGATGTGAAAATTGCAAAGACATCAATGATGACTCACATGAAATCATTGATTCAATATTATTGGACTATGGCCTGGATTAGGATTCAAGAGATGTGGGCTGCCATCTGGCTCTGGTTGTATGGCCCTGGGTGAGTCATTTAATTTATCAGTGACTTGGTTTCTCTTCTTTAGATTAAGGAGGTTGAGCTAGCTAAATAATCTCAAGTCCCACCTCATCTTGAAATTCCACAACCCGCTAAGTATTCTTTGAGTACCTAGTGACTCTAAGGCATTGTCTATAGTACTATGAAGGGCATGCAAAACAAATACAACTTCAGGATATTTCCTACTTTTAAAAAGTTTATACTCTTAAAACATCAATGGGGCCAGCCTCGTGGCTTAGCGGTTAAGTGTGCGCGCTCCGCTACTGGTGGCCCGGGTTCGGATCCCGGGTGCGCACCGACGCACTGCTTCTCCGGAGGCTGCGTCCCACATACAGCCACTAGAAAGATGTGCAACTATGACGTACAACTATCTACTGGGGCTTTGGGGGTTAATAAAAAGGAGGAGGATTGGCAATAGATGTTAGCTCAGAGCCGGTCTTCCTCAGCAAAAAGAGGAGGATTAGCATGGATGTTAGCTCAGGTCTGATCTTCCTCACCAAAAAAAAAAAAAAAAAAAAAAATCAATGAAATACTACCACACACCTATTAGAATGGCTAAAATTCAGGACACTGACAACACAAAATGCTTGCAAGGATGTGGAGCAACAGGACCTATCATTCTTTGCTGGTGGAATGCAAAATGGTACCAGCACTTTGGAAGACAGTTTGGCAGTTTCTTACAAAACTAAGCATACTCTTACCATACGATCCAGCAATCATGCTCCTTTGTATTCACCCAAAGGAGTTGAAAACTTATGTCCACACAAGAACCTGCACATGGATATTTATAGCATCTTTATTCATAATTGCCAAGACTTGGAAGCAACCAAGATGTCCTTAGTAGGTGAATGGATTAATAAACTGTGGTACATCCAAACAATGGAATATTATTCAGTGCTCAAAAGAAATGAGCTATCAAGCCATGAAAAGATGTGAAGGAATCTTAAATGCATACTACTAAAAAAAAAGCCAATCGGAAAAGGCTACATACTACATGATTCCAACCATATGACATTCTAGAAAAGGCAGAAGTATGGAGAGTTAAAAGGTCAGTGGTTGCCAGGAGTTGGGGCAGGTAGTGGGGGTGAGGAATGAATAGGCAGAACACAGAGGATTTTTTGGGCAGTGAAAATACTTGTTATGATACCATAATGATGGATATATGTTGTTATACATTTCTTCAAACCCATAAAATGTACAACACCAAGAGTGAACCCTAATGTAAACTGTGGACTCTGGGTGGTTATTTGTGTCATTGTAGGTTCATCAGTTGTAAAATTGTACCACTCTGGTGGGGCATATTGATAATGGGGGAAGCTATGCATGTGTAGGAACAGGGAGTGTATGGGAAATCTCTGCGCCTCCCCCTCAATTTTGCTGTGAACCTAAAACTGCTCTAAAAAAGTAAAATTTTAACTTGATAGTTTACACTCTAGTTTGTTGACAAGATACATAGATTCACACCTACACATACTTGATAACATTTAAATAAGCATGCAAAACAACACAGGAATTTCTTCAATCACTTATTTCCAGGCCTCCATACATACACATACTATAGTCATGCATAATTTATCGAGTGGATACATTCTGAGAAATGTGTCGTTAGGTGATTTTGTCATCGTGTGAACATCATAATGTGTACTGACGGGGAGCAAAACTTGCCACCCCAAAACATGTCTCTTTAACATGGGGATTATTTTAGGCTGATTATTTTTAAGAAACAAAAAATTCAGCAAGTTTTTCTTGTTACCTCCCCCTTAACTGCCCAAAAGAATTCAGATTAAAAAAATCTGTCTCAGGAAGGGAGCTATTGCCTTAGCATAACATGAGCCAGGTGGTAGCCAGGGAAGAACCTAGAAAAGCCTGTTTGCTGGGCTCCCCTCTCTGTTCTTCTGTTTCTGTGTGGTCAAACACTTATTTTCCAAATGTTTGCTCCTTTTCACCTACCAGTGAATTGCCTTCCTTCTCTTTGAAGTCCCTGACTCTCCCCACCCTAACCTCCAACATCTTCTTTTGTCTTTAGCTGAGGATGGTATTTAAGGTAAGGGCTTCGGCCATTTTGGCAAGTTACTCAGTTTTCCCTGGTTTCTCCCACATATATATGTTATTAAACTTTTGCTTGTTTTTCTCCCGTTAATCTGTCTCATGTCAATTTAATTCTTAGTCCGGGCAGAAGAACCTAGAAGGATAGACGAAAATTTCTTCCTCCCCTACAGTACTTACACAAACTTAGATGATACAGCCTACTACTACACACCTAGGCTCCATGGTACTAATCTTATGGGACCACTGTCGTATATCCCCAGTGCCCAGCACAGTGCTTAACATAGGTGTTTGCTTAAGAGAAAGGTGTTGAATGAATTAAAAACATCTCTACCCACACTCCTAAAACAATCTTGAATTGGCTCATCTTTTTAGTTACCAGAAACCCTCCATCCTTACCCACATTCTATTACTTTCAATGCCTTTCGTTGAGGATTCTCTTCCTTGTTTAAAGGGAACTGTGGGTTGATGCAGAAGTGTCTTGACATGAGTACAGCCATGTTTGGCCATTCCATGGACCTACAGCCACGAGCACACAAAGAAATATAAAGTGGCTTTCTGTGTGTTGGGAACTGGCCCTTCTCCCACAGAGATAGTTACAATTTGTAAGATTACAAGACTCTTTGGGCGTCGTAGCCTGGGGTGGACTGGCCATCTGTGCTGGGCTGGGACGATAGCCAAGGGGCTCAATGCACGTACACAACTGATAACCATTTGTGCATGAGAACACCAAATGCCTACTCTGCAAAAACTAACTCTGGAGATTACTCATACTATATAAGCTGCTGAAACCTGGGGCCTGGTGAGAGTCTTGCCTGTAGGGGGGACATCTTGCCCAGGACCTCTTTCGATTGGCACTCCCACCAAGCTGTGTCAATTAAAGGGACTTTCCCCGGCGTGAGGGCATGAATGTTATAAGTACCCAATCTGATGTTTCTCTCTTGGTCAATCTGATATTTCTCTTTTCAATCAATCTGATATTATTTCCTCTTTTTATTGACCTATTTGGATGTTATAAGTATCCAATCTGTTTCTTTAAATACAGTTACTTCCTGTATTCTCCATATCTGTTAACTTGTGCTTTACTCTTCCCTACATAATAAAATATACATTTAGTACATTCGTTTGGGTTGAAAAGTTTCTTTTAGGTCTCCAATCGAATCCATCAAACCTGATACAACAAGAGGCAACGGCATTCCAGGGAGAGAGGGACTCTTGGTGGGATTGAGGCGTAGAAAGCCTCCTCCCTTTTCCTCACTCTACCAGCAAAGTAGTTCCCAAATCCCGTCATCTCCAACCCTGAGGTCTCTCTTAAATCCAGCCTCTTTTCTCCCCACTGTAATAGCACTATTTCAAGCCCCAGGATGCGTCACCCAAGTTACAGAAGAGCTACTTCCAAATAAGTCTTTCTCCTTCAAGGCTGACAGACACACAGCTCTGCAAGATCCCTCTCCTGCTCTGGGACACTGAGGACACCCCTGATGAATGAGAAAAGTGTAGGCTCCCTGGGTTGCTTTCAACTTCACCTGACATCAGACATGTAGGTACCCCTATGCTTCAGTATCAATAGAGAACTTGCTATCCCTTGTATAAGGTCTACACTTTCTCATCCCTAAATTTTGATAACACTAAAGGAAATCTAAATTTTCCATTTCCTTTTTGTCTAGGCCTGAAATATTTGTACAGGGAACCACTTACAGAATCTCTCATAGGACCTATCTCAACACTCAATGCTGGAAAAAACACCTCCCTCCTTAAGAATAAACAAATATGGAAAAACCAACACACACACTAACAGACATTGTAGTTCAAAAGAGGGCCCAAATTGGGACTCAAAGCAATAGACTAATAGGCTCTTTTTGAAATAGAATTAATACAAGAAAAGAGAAAACCTTAGAAAATTTCAATCTGTTTCTGAAAATACGCCCAAGGATATTGATCCCTGGCACTGAGGTAGGCACTTCTGGAGATGGAACAAATTAAGGTCAGTAAAGATGGTACAGAGATGAAGAGAACTTTTGGTGAATTAAAAATTGCAATAAGAAGACAATAAAAATTATTAGAAGTATGAGAAAGAATGTAATTAGTACAATAAAATATTAGCTAATAATTAAATCCAAGATTATATCAACAAAAATAGAGAAATAGGGTGGAGAATGCAGAAAAAAGTAAGCCAATTTCTCATTTTAAAAGTGGCATCAGTAAGAGGCATTCTTTTTTTTCCTCCCCAAAGGCCCAGTGCACGGTTGTATATCCTAGTTGTAAGTCCTTCTAGTTCTTCTATGTGAGCTTCCGCCACAGTATGGCTACTGACAGATGGGTGGTGTGGTTCCACAACCAGAGAACGAACCCAGGCCGCCGAAGCGGTGAGAGTGCTGAAGTTTAACCCCTAGGCCATCAGGGCTGGCTCAAGAGGTTGACATTCTTGATATTGAAAGTAAAGGAAATTTTTTTTTAAAAAAAACCTTCCAATTCTCTAGAGTAAAAATGAAGAAAACAACGTGCCTTATAGCAGAATATTTAAACAAGACTATAGTGTAAGGTTCAGGCATTGCTAACATCCAGCCCAGTGCCTGCCACATGGTAGGTGTCCCATAAATATTTATTGAATGAATAAAGGAATGAATGTAATGAAAGATCAGCAATTTTAATCAAGAAAATAAATGTGAATGGGCTTAATATCCTTATTAAAAGAAACAGACTTTCAGATCTGATTAGAATGTAATTTATAAGAAATTCATCTAAAATAATATGCTAAAAAATTAATGACAGAAGGACAGGCAGGGATATATTAAGGCTTTTGCTATACTGTGAAGGACTTCAGGGTACCTCAGAGATGAGAACAGAATAAGGCTAGGCCTCTGATTGTGGGGTCTCCGGTTAGTTCTGTTAGACTCAAATCCTCCGTCTCTTCAGTCTGGTCATTAATTTTAACTGCGAGTTTTCTGTCATCTGTTTCTCACAGATCTGTACATTTCCTTGTCATCACTGCACCCGCAGTTTATTGGTATATTTCTTTCTACTTTTAAATCAACTAAGTCCTGATGATTTATAAACCAAAACAATATATTCATGTTACCTGTGCCACCATCCTGACTGAAATCCATAACTAGAAGACCTTTTCTTTCCATTTTAGACTAGCATCTCTATTCAAATTAGAAAGGTATCATAATGTGAGAAAGGAAATGGTTACAAGGAGAAAGCTGGCTTCCATGGTGCCAAAGGCAATAACACTGCAACTTAGGTTCAAAAGCTGCCTTTGTCCTTCTGAAGCATCATTTTCAATGAACTAAATGTGAATCCTGGTATACAGAATTGGCTATATACCAGAAGATTTGTGCCAAACCGGAAGTGTTGTTCAGAGGAATTAAATTTCATCTATAACTGAATAAATTTATCAATGGAAAAAGATGCTATTACAGAACCACAGAATGCTACAGTTGAAGAGAATCCTTTCAATCCTAAACCCTAAATTTACAAATAAAGAGAAAAGAGAAGAGAAATTATTTATTGAAATTACACAGCTGAAAATCCTAGATCATAATGTTGCCAACTAATAGAACCTAGTGAGGCTCTGTTAAATACTATTAATAAATACTATTAATTGGTAAATTATAAAAGAATGATGTGACAGTAAAGTTACAGAAGATGATTGACAATTCAATATGAATACTAAAAAAATAAATTCTCTTTATCTCCTTAAATGAAGGTCTAATTGTGTGTGTGTGTGTGTGTGTGTGTGTGTGTGCGCGCGCGCGTGTGTGTGTGTGTGCTTGTGTGTGTAGAGCAATAATCTGGGAGAAAAATGATGAAGACAGAAAAGGAGTGTTTATAAAAGAAAGTCAGGGAGACAGAAAGTGGGGAAGAAAGTGGACTCCAAGTAACTGTCTCACTACCTTGCTCAAAAGCTCAAAAGTAACCAAATGTGGAGACCCACCTCTGATAACCCGGGACCTGGTTTTCCGCCCCCCAAGAGAGCCGACCTTTCCACAGGTCAAAGGGCAAACTCGGGAGAGGTACTAACTGCCTCCTTTTTTTCTAGTCTTGAGAGGAAAACAATTCTCTTGTGGTTTTTACCTGGAGGGTAATAGGTCAATGATCCAACTAATAGATAATTCAGTTTCTATAGATCATACAACTCACCTGAAGTAATTGAAACCCCATGGAATTTTCTTTATCTGTTTACTATTTATCTATTTATTTTATCTATTTACCCTGATGTATTAAAAATAAGTACTTTAAAAAAAGGACAGGTTTACTGATAGTATAACGCTGAGAGCTAAAATATATTGAGTTCTTACTAAGGAGGCTCTATTTTAAGCAGCTTTCATGTATATTATCTCATTTAACACTCATAACCACTCTATGAGGTAAGTGCTATTATTATCCCCATTTTTAAGATGAGAAACCTGGGGTTTAAGGAAGATCATGGATTAGAAATAGGTCAAGCCAGGACAAACCCAAGCATCTTGAACCCACATGCTTAAGCCTGTACACCAGGGTGGATCAGATTCACTGCTCCAATCCTGCATATATCTACGTGGAGAGCATGGAGACACCTTTGCAATTCTGTTCTCCCAGTTTCTTTCTATTTGAGTTTATTAACAATGAAAATAACAGTTAAGTAATGTTAAGAAATCAATTAAGAATAGAAACATTCATCACTGTGGTTTCAGAGCTTCATTGCAGTTCTGCCTGGTTTTCTAGGCAGCAATGATGTAAGGATGGGTGAGAGTTCTCCCTCGTCATTCCAGATTAGCATTGCAGCATTTAATTTCCATGAATCTGGTTTACTTGATAGCAGTAATACAAACGACACATATGAAATGAGTACATGGCTGTATCTTTTTATCCTTAACCCAGGGGCAAACCCCCCACCCCACTCCCACTTCATAGGAATCATTCAGCATCTTCTTCTAGTAAAAGGTGTAATCAGAAAGAATTAGGCCATTGTTGTTCCTTTTTTTTTTTTTTTTTTTTTTTTTACTTTAGAAGGCTGCACTGGGACTGCCTATAAAAATTTCCTGTGGGGGGGCCGGCCCCGTGGCCTAGCGGTTAAGTGCACATGCTCCGCTGCTGGCAGCCTGGGTTCAGACCCCAGGCACGCACCAACATACCTCTTGTCAGGCCAAGTTGTGGTGGCGTCCCATATAAAGTGGAGGAAGATGGGCACAGATGTTAGCCCAGGGCCAGTCTTCCTCAGCAAAAAAAAAAAAAAAAAGAAAAGAGGAGGATTGGCATGGATGTTAACTCAGGGCTGATCTTCCTCCGGGGAAAAAAAAAAATTTCCTGTGGGTCTTCCCACCACTCCCAGATGGTAAGGTGAATAACAATTATTTAAATCCAGCTTTCAATTTCAACCTTAACCCAGCCAATGTTTTCTACAAGGCAGTTCTGGATTGTATCCAATTACTTAAAATTACTTCCAAAGAAGTGTTAGGTGATGGATTTTTTTATATATGGTGGGGAAAAATATCTGATAAAAGCTGAATTCAGTATTTTCTTTTGATGAACATATGTGGTTAATATAATAGCTTTCTCAAAAAAATTACCTAAGACACATAGAAAGGATTAAATCCTGTCTGATGTCTGTTGATTTTGAGAGCGTTTTGCATGCTTTTGTTACAGCCAGATTGAATTACTGTAATTCTTTGTTTGCAGCTTTGCCAACAGCATCATTACAAAGGTTGTAATGGCTCCAGGACACGGCAGAGAGATGATCTTGGCACCTGTAGAAACCACGGCCTCCTTTCTCATATCTCAAAACTTCCAAAATATTCTCTCCTGTCTTTCAACCTAATCTCTTTAAAAAATGTGGGTTTTGCGGGATATAGGAAGTGTAATTATGTTTACCATGCTATTTGAGATTGGTTAGAGTAGACACGGGAAATTCCCTCTAAATGTCTTAGCTAGATTGGTCTTATTTTTATTTCTGGAAATTACACAGCAAGCTTTGGGAAAATATTTCTTAGAGCATGTGAACTGTTTAGCCCTTTTATTTATCTCTTTATTTTGTAAAAGTACATTAGTGATATTGCGTTTCAGAGTAATTACTCAGTAATGCTGCACAATTCATAGTTAATTTGAAATCTTTTTAAGGACTCTAAAAATCTTAATTTCCAAGATTTAAAACATTGACTCACTGAATTCCTTCAGCTGGCTGTCAAATATCCAGAAATGGGATGAGGAACAATAGGGTAAGTTACCAGTTAATGCGTTTATCTCTTTTCAGAAATAAATCTTTGACCTAGGGACTGCTGAGTCTACACAGTAGTGGCAAATTGTGCAACAGACTTTCTAGGTCTGACTATTGGCTCTATCACTTACTGAGTGTACCACCTTGAGTTACATACTTTAATTTTCTCTGCCTCCGTTTTCTCATCTACAAATAGGAGATAATAAACCACCTGCCTCGGGATGGTCATGAGGATTAAATAAGCGAATGCAGGTAAAACACTTAGAAACTGTGACTCATATCTTATGAGCACTCGATAAGTATTAGTTGTCATTGTTATAATTATTAAAAGAACTTTTTGTTCCTTCTAATGCAATTCTAGCATGATCTCCTTTCCTTAAGGGAGTTGCAAATAGTAGCCATACCCATGTTTATGATAATTTTTCTAATCTAGAGCAGGGTCAGGAAACTAAGGCCTGTGGGCCACAGCCGGCCTACTGCCTGCTTTTGTAAATAATTTTGTAAATTAGTCTTATTGAACACACCATATTTACTCACATATTGTCTGTGGCTCTTTTACGTTATAACAGTAGACTTAAGTAATTGCGACAGAGATTATAACTTCTGGCCTTTTACAGAAAATGTTTGCCAACCCCCGATTTGGAGTAAAACAATGTTTCAATGTTTATTTTGAAGGGTCAGAGAATGATAGCATGGGAAAATATTGGAATTTGAACCCAAACACCATGGCTTTGTCTCTGTCTGTGCTGCTGGTTGCTGTGTGGATTCAAACAAGCCACGTTAACTTTCCACATCTCAAGTTCTTCATTCATAAAAATAAATAAAAATACACATAAGAAGGTGATCCTAATTTTCAGCTTACATAATCACTGTAAGGTTTAAGTAACATGCATTAAAAAAAACATGCTTGGGCAAATTTAAATTGCTAAGCAAATTTGGGGCATTAATCATTGATGAGGTTACCAAATCTATCCCACTCATTTACCTTCTTGATGACAGAGCCTCTTGGTAGGTCTAAACTTGTCCTCCCCAGGCTGGTTCGGGGCCTAGTCCGGTACTGAGGCCTCCTATAGCTGGTAATGGATAATTTCTCCCCAATTTGAGTCTTTAGAATAATGAATTGGGTTATGGGATACAATGAACGTATGATTAAGCAATTATTTTCTTTTCTCTCTGAAGGGTCATCGTTAAAAAGTAGTGCTTTCCAGCCAATGGCATTGACGCACACACAGCTCTGAGGCCCTTTGCCAGCTGGCTTCACTGAATCTCTGACGCGCTCTCCGCATTCTGCTGTCACGGTGTGTTCACTCCTCGCCAATTTTGCATTTCTGTCCCAGGGCTCTTACGTTCGCACCTCGTGTCTCTCCCCCGTGCTGGGCTTTGGCTCGTTCTTTTTCAGGCAGAATTTTGCCCTGTGTCTAATCCCACATTTACCACACTTACTGCCTTAAAGAAGAATACATTCCACAATTGCTTTTTCTATTTTTCTGAAAACTTAAGATCCTGATCCCCTGTCTCATCCCAGACCAAGCTCTGAGGAGGAAACACAGTTGTGTCTACAAAGCGATGGGTTTTCCTTTTCATATGCAGCACCCTCCCTCCCCATTCTCCGGGGTAGTGCACTGTGGCTTATCTGTCATCACTCTGGGTGTCATATAAAGAAATTCATTCTGTTAAAAGTCTGAGATTTTAGAGAATGGAGAATCATAGAGCTAAACCCTGTGAATAAAGCCTGTCTTGTGTGTGACCAATGACAGCAGGAGACAGTTGGGGACACACAAGGAGAGGTAGAACATAGCAAAGAGTTTCCTACACTTAAAAGTTCTTTAATAACTCTCCTGTCTGAGCTGTTTTATCACTTAGAAAGGCAGAGGGTATCTGTTCTTTGGATTTGTGGTAAGTAAAAATTTTTATTCTGCATATGCTTATTACCAATTATGATTTTGACAGGTTATAAACATTATATTACATTATTATTGTAGTACAAACATTTGGTTTCATTCTTCCAATGAATGTGGTAATATACAGAACACTTTATTAATCATACACTAAGCACTACAGAGTAAACAGCTCAGAAATATTTAAAATTCTGGTGAGGAAAGACATTTATTCCACAGATATGCAGAAAGCTTTCTTAAACAACAAATAGAAGTACTATCACGCTAGATCCTCTTAGCTTATCTGATCAAACTCCTCAAGGTCAAAACTTTAGAAGGGACCAGAGTTTAGTTGTAAAGAAAATCCTCAGGGCTCCATAATTACAAAAAGTTTGAAAAGTTTCTATTTAAAAAGTGAAACATGCCAAAGACATTTACACCAATATAATACAAAAATGTAAAACAAAAACACACATATTTTCACCTCCCAAGATCTTCAATAGCTAAAGCTATTTGTTCTTCGGGCCAAATTGCTGAAGATTGTGAATGAAAAATGTACCACAAAAAAACAATGACATTAGTTCTGTCCTGCTTTTCCCTTTGAGTCACCTGCCACAGAAGGGCATTCAGTAAATATCAATTTTGCACAGTAGTTCAGAGAATGGGCTTTAGAGTCAGAAGACCCAGGATTTAAACCCCAATTCTACCACTCATTATATGAGGCCTTGGACACACAAAACTCAACCTCTATGTGCCTGTTTCCACATCTGCAAAATCAAGATCCTAATGCCGATCTCATAGGTTGCTATTAGAATTAAATGAGATACATGTATTTGCTCACAATGGAATTTTATATAATTGTCAAAATAAGTGACTGACAGCCATACTCAACGACATGCATGAATCTTGGCATTATAATATTAAATGAAAGAGGAAGTCCTAAAAGATAACATACAGCATGATTACCTTTTAATAAAGTTAAGAAAAACTAAAATAAAAAGTATTCTTTTCTATCAAAGGAAAGCAAGGGAATAAAGAATACGGGGTTCAGGATCTTGATTACCTTAGGTGAGGAGAGCAGAGGATGAAATAGGGCTGGGGAAACCATATGGTCAGGTGTACATTACCATCAAGGTCCTACCTTTTGTTTGGGGTAGGAAAATCTCTGTATTTATTACAGAATCTTAAAAATAGCTAAGTAAACAAGAGTAGGGTATAAAGCAGTTAGTTTAATGAATAGTGACACTGAAAACATAAAAATGTTCTAAGAAAAAAATACCTTTGGAGAAAACAAATAAAATAGCAAAAAGCATCTGATAGTCTATGGTGTTTTTGAAATAAAAAATGCTATGATTATTTTCAGGCACTGAGATGCATATGGTAAATAATGAATTAGGTGTAGTGAATATTCCCTTAGTGGCTAGAAAGTGTTAGTAAATGACTAGGACTCCTAGGAATTATCTGATGATCTAGAAGCCTAGAGCCTTTTCTCTGTCTCAAACTCTTAAATTTGTAACTAGGACCTAGTGGAAGATGTTGATGACACAGTACAAAGCTAAAGCATAAAGCCAATGTCCTTTGGAAGCATCAGCAAAATGAATACAGATTTATTCATGCTTCCATTTCCATAAGAGCGAATGTGAAAAAAAACGTTGTTTTCAAATATCTATGTATGAGATATGTGGATAGGTAGGTAGGTATATAAATAATTGTAATAACAAACTTCCTGTTGTTTCCAATTATTATGTTACATTTCTGGGCTTATAATGTTAAGAGATTTCTATCTTTTACAAAATGCACCACTACAAAAAGTAGAAATAATAATTTACATATGTGAACTCATAAATGTGTGAGATAAATACTCTGAGCATCCCATTTTATAGATGAAGAAATTGAGGCACACAAGGATCGTACAAGAGACATGACCAAGGACACAACTGGCTGGAGGCATTAACCAGTTCACTAAAGCTGTGATATAGATACTGTAGAGAAAAAATATATTTCACAACATCCAGCCTACTAATAATCAGGATGCTGTGTAAGGTACATATTAAGTTCAAATAACACAGAGGGAAATTGAAGACTCCATCTCCCTGCAGTGGGGGAGAGGGTGAGAGAAGTGGAGATGAAATAACAAACCTTCTGGATATTAGACTTTAGACAACATAACCCATTCGCCTTGGCAAGATGCTTTCATTTAACTTCCAGTTTGGTCTTGTCAATTCAATGGCAGAAGAGGAAGTTTTCGATGAAAACAATTTGTAGGTGTGTAACTCAGACAGTTTAGCAGGAAGTATTGTGGTCTTACTTTTGAGGCTGCCTCCGCTGTGCTATGCAGGTGAGGAAGGTGAGCCTGCCTGCCTGGCAGAGGGAAGGGGACCAACCTGTGACTACTTTCTCTGGTAGATTGCTGGAAGACTGCAGGGCAGAGGGTGTGAGATAAATGAAAGCCTTTGAGAAGAAACAGTTGCTTGGTCCCAAGAAGTTCTGTCCTTTTTGGCTTTCCCCTTTCTCCTCTATAAGACTTTTCACGCCAGAAGGTTTCTTGACATTGAATTCATATTCTACAACCCCAAAGCCTCAGGCTGACACCAGCCAGAGCCCACATAATCACTGCATTTACGGGAGGGTTCACGCAGTACAGGCTAGTGTGGGCAATGAGAGAAAACATTTGAATTTTAAACTGCTTTTGAATAGATATCGTGTAAACCGTGGAAACAAACAGGAAAATGCTTCTCCTTCATGGACATACAGTGAACACACACACAGCTGTGTTGCTAACCTTAGCATTTTTCTATGATGGACTATGCCTGTATTATAGGAAGCTCTTTTACTTTATATCTTCCTTCCATAAATAGTTGATTCTTTCATAAGTAAAAATTATGTTTCCTTTTGTTAGCATTTATGGTCTTCAATTAAATGATGTGCTTTTATCATACCAATTTATGGAAGTATTTTTAACCACATTATTTATAGAACATTTAGGTCTGCCTTTCAAAGTCCTCAGTAATCTTTAGTGTTTGCTGGTCTGCTTTTAATTTATCAGAGCCCTCCCTCAACAGGCATTGCACAAAACACACAAGCAGCGGAGACTTCCCCTATACAAGGCATAGTTGATATGCTTCATGCTCGTCTTTATACACACACAGACGTTGGCGTATAAGAAACGTGGAGGGTGTCTATAAATTCAAGGGAACGTTTAAGTGCACAGTGATACATAGATACATGGATATAATACTTTATGTACTTGATAAATATTTCATCCCTACCATAAAGAAAGCTTTTTATCAACTTTGATTGTTTTTTTATTACCTTAAAGTATTGCAGTTCTTTCTCAGCATTCATTGTTCCTTCCTTTTCTTGTCTCAGACAGGAATTGAAGATGAAAAGCTCTGTATCTCTTAGCCACCCTTTCAGTTCTTTGATCCTGACCTCCAGCTGCCTCACCAGGCTTCCGCTTTCAGGAGAGAGAAGGTCACGTGGACCCGACCCACCGTGCCCTGCCATTGTGTCCTGGATCTTCTCTCCTAAGGTTCTCTAATGCATCAGATTAAAAACAAAAACAAAAAACACCACCAACAAAAAACAAAAACATAGATTAGTTTAGGTATCAAAAACATACCACAGTTTGGCTGGTAACTAGAGCCACCTGGCAGGTGTCCAGCCATACCTGCCACCTCACGACTGACATTCAGTTCAGAGCAGCTCGTTGTTCCATTTAGGATTTGAATTCTTGAGCAGTGTGTGTTGTTCTGACTACCACTGGAGGCTTAAGAAGACCTCATTCACTTATAATTTCTTTTAACAGAAAGGAGAGTTGACACAAAAGTTCACCATGGTCACTGATAAAAATTCATTTGAATTCTCATGACAGGAGTTTACAGTAAAAAATTCTCTGCATAAAATTTTCAGGAGATAGAAGTCTGAGTTTAATCAATATACTAAAGAGGCTAAGAGTAGATTGTGCATGGAGAATTATATTCCTCTTTTTGTTTTGTGAAGTACAATTCCTCAAAGCACATGACTGAGGGTTGTTAGGAAGGGGTGGCCTCCTTGGGGCTGGAGTTGAGTTTACCTGACTGGGAAATTGTTCAACCCCACAATTCTTCCCACTTTGCGTTTGTGGATGCTAGACTTTGTGGCATCTAGCATGTTAGATGCCACATACATGCTAGATAGTCTAGCATGTTTGTGGATGTGTTAAAACAAATCTCCATCCACTACACAAGAAGTCTTCTTAGATTAGCCACTATGGCGTGAATGTGCGTCAGGGAGAGGTTTGGTTTGTTTGTTTTTTTCATTTTTGGTGGAAACACTCCCTTTGGAGAATCAGTAGGAGTTAATCTATAATGATGAATTAAACCTACAAAAATAAGCTTTATAACACAAATAAAATTAAGTCAACAAACATTCATCTGCTGTGTAGTGTTCTGTAAATAGTATGTTTAGGAGATCACAACAGAAAAATAGCCTTTCTCGGCCAACCCCCTTGTATTTTCATGGTGCAAATATTGATAATTTGAAGACCCTCAGTGGAATCCAGATTTAGCTATTGTTTTTATGCTGTAACAAAAGTAGCAGCAGGAGGTGAAATCAATGCCCTTGGAGGGTAGGGTCACAAAAAAGAATTTATTGCCACTTTTTTGTTCTGGAACAGTTTGCAATCATAAATTCTTCATAAACAGAATACTTCAGAGAATGGTCCGTCTTCATAAATATACGACAGAGGACATCAATTTCATTTAATTCACAATTTGTGTCAGCACAGCAGATGCCAATGCCTGCCTTGATAGGGTTGTTTAATATGCAATTGAGACAGAGTAATATGCAGCACAGGGGACAAAATTTCACAGATTAAACTGTACGCACCACTGACATTTCATTCTAATGTATTTCCATTCCACACTGTTCACCTTAGATGAAAGTAATATTAAAAACCATATCCCTCTATTTTACTATTGTTAGAAGTTAAAATCCCTGTCTTTAAATTTTTTTCATGCCAATTAAAATGTAATCATGCCAATTAAAGCAGTACGTCTGGTGGTGTTAGTCTGGCACCGGTTTTGTTAAAATCTTCCCTCCACCCTCCTCTCTCTCTAAATCATTACAAAACTCTGCATATTGTATTTGAATATTTTTGTCAAAATGGCAACCATTTTTAAAGTGTCTGACTCATAAAGGATAGCTAAATACTGTTTCTTTTTTTAATATTATGTTGATTTAAAATTTTTATTGAGGCAATCTACATGACATACTTCAAACAATTTTCCAAAAAGATTATTGCTGGTTATTTACCAAATTAGTAAAACATATATTAAAATACAACGTAAACAGACAATCTCTTTATCTATCAAGCACATAAAGTTGTTGTTCTCATCTATTTAGTAAACAATCTTTTAAAATGTCAGACGCTAACCACATTTCTCCTGTATGAGATCAATGAATTCTGTAGAGTTTAGTAAGTTCTGATTTAAATCACCATATTATAAAGTGAAAGCGATTAACTACTATTAAAAAGTAATGTCACAATAGGTCAGAGTAAAAACTTTCAACGTTTTAAGTTACTTTGTACAACTGCAGAGTGTAGTGAATTTAGATGAGAAAGCTAGGATTTAAACTTGTGGTTTTTTAATCACCTAGATTAAGCATGGCATAAACTGAACACTGGCATTCCTCCAAGTTATCAAGGTACACGAAGAGCTTTTTATTCAAAATATTTTTGGAGTATTATTTCTTTAAAAATTAAAAAAAGGCAGGAAATGGAAGGCATGCAAATTTATGCTCCATAACTGACACCACCCATACTTAGCTGTTATAATTAATCATTTAAGTAATTGACAAATTTAGCTTACCCTTGATTTGAAGTGAAGGCAATTTAGGAGAGAAGTTGATGAAAAAATACAGTTTAACCTCTCTCTCTCAGCTGTTTTCCAACAAAAGGACGGCACTGTCTCCTGCACAGTGCCATCCTGGTCTCTGGGTAACAGAATCTCTATATTGCCTTTTTGCCAGATTCTTGCATCTCAGTCTTTGGCTGAGACCCAGCCCATCATTGCGTGAAATGAATTACATGAAACTTTTTTTTTGGCTTTTGTTAAAAGTGAGCTGGAAATTGAGGCACAACATAGAGGCCGATTTAATTCTGCAATTCAGATTTGGGTCAAATTTGCATCTTTGTTTTGGTGGCTTATTGTGACTTGAAAGCTGTAGTGACAATTCCACTTTTCATCTGAAAGGTACAGTAAATAGTTAAACAGTGGATGTCTCTAACATGTACCTTCAGAATCAATTCTATTAACATTCATTCAAGCATGACAGTCAGTGTATATCAGATATACTGTATTATAGTTGACTTGGTGCATACCCATAATACATGGCATATTTTACTTACTTTTTTTATGTATTAAAGAACCAAAATTATTAAAATCAGAGAAGAGACAAGCTCAGAGTAAAAAAAATCAACAGAAGAGGAAAAGCAGTGTTTTTCCCCCATAATAGCATGAATAGCTTGTTTGAAATGTAGGTAGTGAATTGAAAGAGAGAGATATTTGTGCCTCAAATTAGAAATCAGACAGACAGAGCACTTCACTACACACAAAAATGTACGTATAACCTACAAACAGTAATAAAAATGCAAATACCCCAAGCAGTTCCCATTTTTCATTAATTGAATCCACTTTTTCAAGGAGATCATTTGGTAGTAAAACGCCACCTTTCTTCAAAGCTTCAACCTTACTAAGCAGCTCCGTCTTTTTCAGGTCCCTGATGGACATTTCCACACTGTATCTCTAAAAGGAAAAGAAAGAGATACCATTAGGGAGGGAGGTAGTCTAAGAAAATCTCTGAGCACAGAGTTAGGGATGCTCATGGGTGTTAAAAGTTTTTGTTTCCAATAAATTTATGGGGAGGCTAAACCTAAGTACCTTGAGTAGTCGAGGAATATTGCTGAAAACAGTTAAAAATATATATTACTCACATGTACACAAACATCCAAGGTATCCATCTAGTTGACTAAGATTTATGTCTTTTTAAACTAAAGTTTATACACACATTTGATCTTGAACTTAAAAATATTCCAAATAGGAAAATACCCGGTCGATTTAATTTTACAGTTAATTTTGGTCAACGTTTGGCTCCAGGGTACCGCCAATCTCTCATCTCTGCCCCCCGAAGGACCAGTCTCAGAGTGGTACAAATAAAATTATCCCTAAAGAGTAGGTAACTTCCTCCTTAACCTACAAGTCCCCAGAATTCTCAGTTAACATTTTTTTTTTTCATTTTTCTTTTACTTAAAAACTCTGCGTAAGCTTGGAAAAGAGGTACATGGAGAGAAAAAGAAAACCAGTGCTTTGGGAATGATTACAAATCTACACTTTTTTATTGATCATTGTAAAATGTCCCCAGACATCACAATCGATTACAGAACCCTCTCCCCCAACACATATTGTATTCTAACAAACTGCCAAGTGAGTCTCTCCTAAAAGATGTTTTGCTAGAGATAATGTAAGTCCTATTTAATACGACAGTTACTATGGTGATTCTCTTCAAATAACTTTTTGGATAACTTCAGAGTTAGAAAGTCCTATATTATGGACAGCTATCAACGACTGGGCTGTATTTTTTAAATGTACACATGAAAATACCTCTGAGTAGAAAAGCTAGATTCTGGCTAAAATCTTAAACATATTTACAATTTCAGGATATTCCCAAATATAATGGCAATCCCAAAAGTTCTTTCCTCGAGGCATAAAAGTTAGCTCCCTGAGGTCCCTGGTGGTATCGCTCCATCACCCTAACTGAGCTAAAATGAGCACCTTATCAGATCTAATAAGAAAAGCTTTTGTCTGCGCCAAGTGGCAAATCAGCAAGTTCAGAACATGCCCAAGCTCTTGGGTGATTTTATTCACCTTGAATTCATGGTATTATGTAAGATCCCAAACCAAAATACAATTGGAAGCAGCTTAAAGGAAAAGATGTGAAATCCCCGTTTCGGTTAATAGATTCTCAGTATTTGCGTGCATATGTTTGCATACTTTTAGTTTCATATTTTAATCTTTCATTTACACTAAACATGCACATCATTTGTATTATGTAAACTTCTCCAAATGTTAGTCATTTGTGGATCACAGAACAAAATGTTTTAAATAAGGTGATTTAAAGCATTTCATAGTATTAATGAATGTTGATCAGGGTGTCAGAGTATCCAAAATTACATGAATATGTATAATGAAAAAAATCAAGGGTTGCTTTAGAGCTCTTTCAGAATCTGGGCTGTGATACATGGGAAATTCTGATTTCGTTTTTTAATGGCAGGCAATTACCAGGACCACGTTACTCCAACACTTAGAAAACACACTGTCCACTCGAGTTTTCTGGACTCAACACTCAACGAGTATTTTAGAAACCTACGTGGTGTTTCATTTGTCAAAGTGATGATTGGAGGAGAGGGCAATCTGCTTTATGTAATCAAATTCCCATCTAAGGCGATGTTGCTGACAAAGATTTACATAATTAATTTGGTAAGACTTCTTTGACATAATATTGGAAGAACCAGCATTTCAGGCAGCAGAAGAATCCTATGCAAATCTTTTGGTTATGCCACTTGCATTAATCGACAGAGGAAGAGCTCCCGCTGTGCCACCTGGGAGCAGCCTCGACCAGTTATCGCTTGCACTTGTGACAAGCTCAACCCCCTCTATACCCCAACTTTGAACGGCTCCTACACAGCAGATCAGACAAGAAAGAGAACAGTTTAGATGTGTCCCATAAAAATGATAGTCTCACAATAATAAAAATATAAAAAGCAATTAATTTAATTTTAGACACAATAAAATAATTTCCTCTGTGAAATGTGGTAAAAGTAGTCACTGCAACAGCTATTATAAAAGATTATTGCACTAAAAAAAGTTGTCTTTATGTATGCTTTCTGTCTTTGTCACCATGTAACCTACTGTATCAACAGCTTCGTGAAAGATGTGATTGATGGACAATGCCTTCAAACTATAAAAGCTAAGAGAATCCAGCTAATTGTTAGATGTATCGGTTGTGCATGAAACGTACTAAAATGTCATGTAATTTAAGATGAAAATATTTATTTTGATTTTTGAAGCACTCTGAAGGTTGAATCTGATAGGATTTAGGGCCTCAAGCTGTATATGTAATAATTCCAGGAGGGTTATAGTTTTGTTGATGCTAGTATGTTTTTGCTCTTCTCTCTCCCACATTTTTTCAGAGGCATTAGACGGGGAGAATCAACTGCCTGCTCTATCAGTTCTCGGTCATCCAATCAAGTAGGGCTACTTTATCCTGTGGTGAGAAGATAATTTAATCTTCATATTCATTCCACCCACAGCAGTAAGTGAGCAGAGGCTGCCCCATTGTGTCCTGCAGTCTGGGGATGTTATGATATAGACTATTCTTCAATAGCCAAAAATGAGATTAGCAAAGTTAAAGTCAGATGGCTTTTCTTGAGTGCTAAGGTAAATAAGCATCCAGTATTTAATTTCCCCACAGCACCTGCTGTGGGCCTCTCTGTCTAGTCAAAAATAAAATATACTCTATTGAAAGGGCATATTTACATTATTAAGTGTATTTGCTTGGCCAATTCAATTTTGACTAATGAAGCTTCCTAATAGAATTGTGAATAATCTAAATTGAAGACATAGGCCACTCCTCTTCTAAATGCCACTCTGGTGTGTATAGAGAGATAGATAAAGAAAATTTTAAAAACAGAGCTAAAAATCAACACAAATACTAGCTCACTGTTTTAACTAAGAATTAAAGAAGTTTATAGAAAATTCTTATTCAGTGCTACTTTTTAAAAGCACAAATGCTAAAATTGAATTATAAAACAAAGCCAGCAAAAACAGAGATTTTTGAAGTAAATATAATTAGAAATGCATGAAGACTTGATTGAGATAACTTTTTTGACAGTTATGCTAAAGGCTTTTTTCCCTACTAAAACCTTTTTTTGTTGTTGTTAAAAATCACACCGAAAATTCTGCCCAAATGGAGACTGGAACAATGCCTTGAAACAGTGTTAATTGTCACCATGGAAACCAGAAGAATAAGCCATTTTGAAACTGGTATAGAAGGCACACATTGAGCAACTCAAGCATTTTTCTGCCTCCCTCAATGTTAAAGAACAAGATGCCTTGTCACTGTGAGGTCAGAGAAAGAAAGCATCATGAAAGGGTTGTAGATGCTCACTGTCTAGTAAATAAAAAAATAAAAAATAAACTACATACAGCTAATGCTATAAGACTCTACCCAGTGAATCTTTTTGAAACAGAAAGATCATCAAAAGATGGCCAGGACTGGGGGATGGATTCTACCTAAGCAAAACTTCAGGGCTATATTATGTGAACCTTGCCCCCAAAGCTCCCTGGGAATTCTGCTGTTGTAATAAAACTTCAGAAGAGGAAAGAAAAAAGGCAGCATGATGGAATTCAAAATAATGCTCTAAAAGCACACAGAGAGATTAAGACATCCATTGTAAGACTTTTGTATGGTGCTTCTGTTGGTTATACTGAAAGGAGACCAGACATTGCTGAGCGGAGAGTGAAGTTTTGGCTATGAGAAACACAAGAATTAAACCAAAGCATTTTCTCCATTATTAGAATAGGGCTGTCAGACTCTGTGTCTTCAGCGTTTGAGTATTTACATCTTATACCGGCTTTTAACTGGGCTTCATGTGACTTTATATTAGGAAGAGTTAAAGCAAGGAAAATGATCTAGTTATTAGAATAACAAGTTTGAATATCTTTCCCAGTGCAAAGTTAGTACCACAAACATCTGTATGTCCAGCATAATCCCCTTTCCCATAAACACAAAACAGATAGACAGACGGACAGACAGAGAAGATATATCGAGAAAATAAAATGTATTTTAGTCTATGAACAAGAAAGCATATGCTAGGAACACACCAAAACACTGAACTACTGGCAAAATTTTGTGTGAAAATATGCACTTTTGCACAAAAACTCAGGGATGTGTGTGTCTATGACTCTCATATTGTGTTTCTGGCTAGTGTTTGCCCTCCTCACGCGAGGCTTCATGGTGGCCCCTCAGCAAGTCCATGCCTAATGCCATTCAGTGGTGAACAAAGAGTCTTTTTATACGAAAGTCCAGGGTCCACAGCTCAGCTGTACATGCCGAGTGCAGGAATCTGCTAGAGGCCAGTGCTGCCTTTGCAGCAGTTCCTGTGCTGCCCCCTTTTCAGAACACCAGTGTTCAGCATCTTGCAATGCATGTGATGTTTCACGTGGAGCCAATATCACCTACACCTCAGAATGATGCTGGAGATTGAAGAAGAGGGTTCAAGCCCAAGACAAATAATGGTCGTTATTTCTTGCAAACTCCTTGTATTTTACCATTAGCAATTTATGGCGAATAATTGCACGGAGAAATTATAAAGACTCCTACAATTGTCCTTGTAAATTAATAATAGGCTTTCTTGATTGGGATAAATTTGCTGCTGAGCCTTTGGAAAAATTAAAAAGTGCAATGTCATTTAAAATTGCCAGAACTCGCACAGCAAATTACATCTGAGGTTAAGAATCCCCCCTCTTCTAGCTTATTCCATTTGCATGATCTGGAAATCACATTACATTGGCCATGTATTGTTAATTGGACATAGATTGCATTATCTTTAATATAAATCAAACTACAAATATTAAAATGAATTGCAAATTCCCTAATAGAAGATCATAAAACAATCTTTTTTAAAATATCTCCCATTAATAATTTAATTCCAATTATATCACTCAGAAAACTTAAGTAGGAAACCTGGCAACTTATTTCTCCGATCATTTCTTTTACACAACAAATACTGAAGCCTTTTTAAATAAATATCCAGAGCAGAATTCATTGTTATAGAACAAAAATAAAAACACCAATAACTGAAAACTTTTCATGCCGATTTCTGTAAAATACTGCCTAAGAACACCAAGCCTGCCTGTCTCATTTCTTACCCACCCCTGTCAAGAGTGAGAAAAAAGTCTCCTATAGAAAAGATTTACTAAGTTTAAGAACTATTGTAATCATACTCTCTAAAATCATAAAATTGATTATTAATGTTCTATTTATTTTTAAAAGGTTCTCCAGCTCTTTAGATTTTTCTATAAATTTGCTATCTTTCTGAAGCCTTTGCATGGCCTTTAATGAGTTTATATTAAATATTTAATACTGTTTAGGGCATATCCGCTACTACCAAAAACAGTTATATTCCCAGCAGTCCCACTGTTTCAGGCAGAGGACTTGATTGATCCTCCTGGCCTGAATTGAGTAGAATGAAAAGAAGCAGTTGGAAAATAGCTGCAATCATTTAATGCAGATGACCCCTGACAGCCTCGCAGCTCTTCTATCTGAACAGAAATTTGCATGGGGTCTCTGTGCAGAGGAACAATGTAACCTAAATGGTAGACAATCTTTATTCTAATGAAGTGGGTGTCAAGGTCAATGTAAAACTGCAATGATAAATGGTGCACCACTAGGCAAGAGAAGTTGCATGGGCATTGTAGTGCTTTCACATTAATTGAAGACTGAAATGCACTGTGTGAAAAGCACAAGCCTCTCTTTTCACCATAATGTGTTAATGCGCCAATGCCGAAATGATTTCTTCAAGATGTTTGCCTGTGGACATGCATCTTACTGCAAAAATAATGCAAATATGGAATTATGGCACAAAATGAACATTTTTAGAATTTAGCTTTTTCTGGAACAGAATTACAAAAACCTAAATAAAATGTCCCCAAACAACATCCTGACACCTAATGTAATTCCTTTGATCCCCTTTTCTTTTCTTTTTCTATTTAGACCTGTCTTTAATTAGTTTCAACCAAGCAACCTTTTATAGAACCCTTTGTTGGGTACTTGCATGCTGAGCTAACTGTAAAAGAGGACCAATGAGAGGAGAATCATGCAAATATTATTTTTTCCCCTCACTTCTAAGTTTTCTGCTTAGTCTGCAGTTAACATCTTCAGGTGTTGTTTGTCCTGAATTAAGATGTAATAAAAAGCCTATGGTTTGTAAAAGAAAATAACTATTTTCTAGTGTGAGAACTAAAAAACTATAACCTGGTTGTTTGACATTGTCAAAATGACTATACAGCAATAATTACACCATTTCTTCAGTTGATCTAGCAATTTTGTGTCAGTCAATATTTTTCATTATATAAAAATAAGGACAGTAAGCTGCTTTTAAAAAATCCTGATCTACTTAAGCCTGTAAAGGGGACATTGTTTGCTAATACACTCATTAGCAACCAAGCATTTTAACTCGTCAATTAAACAGGAAATGGAGTTGCACCATTAGTTTCACAATTTGCTAAAATACTGATAAGAGCATATTACTAACCATTTAGAAACATTTCCAGGCTCAACCTATAATATGTTATAAACTTGATGCATTTTTATGGTTGACATTTTTTTCTGATTCCTGTAGACTCTGTGATATAGCCACCTTTCCAACACTAAGCTTCCTGCTACAAATAGATTTTAATAATGGAATTACAATTATACTAGTCAGGAATGGTCTGTAGGTATTTTGGTCTGTAGTCTTGGTGACTAGAAGGCTATTAGTATGATTTACCATAAAATAAACGATATTGCTAGATGGCAACTGTGATGTAAAAACAAACTGTCTCAAATAGAAATGAACATTTCTGAAATGGTAATTCAGGGAAAAAAATCTCAACACGAAGGAGAATAGTGAAAAAGAGAAAAGAAAGTTACTGATGAAACTGTTTAAAAAACTGTACAGCTTCATCTGTGTGTGATTTGTCAGGTCTGAAGCTTTGACGTGCCCAAGGGGCAGACCCCAGCGGGGAGTAGGCTGCCGAGCTAAATAGCTGTGAAAGAAGTCTTAATGTAGGATGGAATTCAAACTAACCTTGACATGACCTCGGGAAAAATATGCAAAAAGTAAAATGAATGCACTCTGCAAGATACATCCTAATTTTGTGGTGGAGCTGGTTAGTTTTACAAACATAACTGAGACCTTAAAAGAAAAATAGAAAGCTAGTAAAAGAGGAAAACTTTAGAATTCAGGCAAAAAACGTAAGCAAGCATGATGTGTTACGGTGAAGGCATGTGAACCATTTGGAAAGAATCCAAATAAAAACCCATACCGAACAATATTGTTGTCAGCCTGCCTATTCAGGAAAATTGTTTTTTTAGGTTGACTATAAATGACACAAAGCCAAGATTACATCATTGCATTACAAAGTCTGTTGTGGCTTTTAGCTGAACAAGCCCCATGGATCTATTGGTTTAGGACAGTAATTCAGTAAGGAGGTTTTAATGTGTTATTTTTTCCTCTAGTGTCAATAAAAAATAGAGGAATGTAAGGAAGAAATATCACGGATGCTCTTCAGTCTATTTCTTGCTTTTAATCTGTATTTGATAAGCCAAACTCAAATTTTAATTGATGAATGGAGTCTTAATTTGACTTTATTATAAATTTGGCCTGTTTTGAAGTGATCAGTTTAGGAGGAAGGCATTTGTTCTAGCTCCCCGGCCGAGAACTGGCTAACTCATTGGATATATGGAAATTTTAATTGAGTGTCAACTTGTGTAGAAATTCAATCCTATTACCTTCTCAATGCAATTTTGTAGCAATACCAGTTATTTACTACACTACTAACCAGATTTTAAACAAATTAAATTGCTAAGAACATACACCCAAAATCTGACGACTTAAATCCCTACAGCAAGGATGTGAATTCCTGGATCAGGTATACTTGCTTCTATTAGATTTTCATAAGCATAAGGTGAGCAGAAGGATGCAATCATTTAGAAGCACTGAAGTACAAGGAGTTTTGCTGAGAACCTGTTGAACAACCTTATGTAAGATCACTGCTTAATTGACATGTTACGCCATAGGGCTCTTTTTGGTCTAGTCTTACTCAATATTTTCATTAATGACATATATAAGTAAAATATGTATATGGCATATTGATCAGATTGCCAGATTTTACTAATCTCATTGATCAATAAAGAATAATAAACATTTTAGCTCAGATATCATAAACTCAAATACCTAAAGGTAGTCGTATACCAGTAAACTGGCCCTCTGGGGGAAAAAAGCCCTAATTTGTAGTGTCTACTGATTTTCCTGGTATAAATACTCCCACCACAGCAGATTCCAAGCTACAAATGGTTGCCACTGCTGGCAAAATTCCTGAATATCTAACAATCAGCTCTCACAACCAGTACTAGCCAGCTCCAGCACCCCACTACCTGGCAGCTAATGCAAAAAAGTTGAGCTGAGCACAGATAAGTCATCTTCTATCTTTCATATTCTAACTATCGCTAGTATATGGAAAAAGAGAACTATTTTCTCTACCAAAGAAAAACAGCGCAGGGGCCGGCCCCGTGGCCTAGTGGTTAAGTTCAGTGCGCTCCACTTCAGCGGCCCAGTTTCAACTCCTGGGCATGGACCTACATCACTTGTCGGTGGCCATGTTGTGGTAGCGTCCCATATACAAAGTAGAGGAAGACTGGCACAGATCTTAGCTCAGGGTGACCCTTCCTCAAGCAAAAAGAGGAAGATTGGCAACAGATATTAGCTCAGAGCAAATCTGCCTCAACCCCCCAAAAAAAGAAAACGAAAAACAATGCATAAATATGATGATTACTAACATTTAATCCCAGTGAAGGGGAAATAAGATGAGGTAGTGTGTATTGTGGAGGACAGGAGAGCACCAATTTCATCTAAAAGGGGCAACCACTACTCAGCTCTGCCAACTGTTCCCACACGGCGATATGCCTTCAGCACGGCTTCAGTACGGCCAAGTGTATTTTTTAAGACAAGAGAGAAAAATTTTGCATCGTCTCATAATTTTTATATGTTGAATTAAAACTTTTTAACACTGTACAGGCCAACCTATGTCTCTGAGTTGGATTTGAATTTGCAGGCAACTACTTGGTAGTGTCTATTTTAGATGATGATATTAGACTCTAAAGGGAACACAACATGCTGGCATAATAGATTAAATCTAAGAAGGAGACATGACAAATGTCAAGCCAGACAGAGTTAATAACCATTCCCTGACCCCACCAAAAAAAATAAAAATAGAAAAACTACGTAAAGAATAGAGGTGACTAGGCTTCAATTTTATTTAGGTTCAACGAGTCAACAGACAGTGGAAGGTAGACGTCAAAAAAAAGAAATATGATTTTGGGCTGTAATGAGACAAACACAGGGTCAAAAATAAAAAATATAACAGATAGATCAGCTTGACCATGATGTACTAGGCCCAAACCTGCATTCCTGGTTCTGGCTGGGTTCCATTTTCCAAGAGGGACCTAGACAATGTATGGAGTATCTGAAGCAGAGCACTCAAGGAGGGGAGAAGATTCATCACTTCTCCAAGGAGTAAGCTGTTGAAACAGCTGGAGATGTTCAGCCAACAGGTAAACGAGTTGAAGATGAGAGAAGAGAGGGAAGGACATGTTAGCAGACTTTGAATATTTAGAGGACTTTTACATAGAAAATATTAATTTGTTTCATCTAACCTCAGAGGTCAGGCCTGGGCTCAAAGGCTGAAGCGTAAGTAGGCATGCAGCTTGGGGAAGAGAGTTCCCTTTCACCAAAGGTGTTCAGGTAGAGACCAGAAGTCTACCTGGTTGGGATATTTTATGGGATAATGAGGCATTACATGAGGATTGGCCTAGAAGAGAGTATCAAGTTCCTCTCTCTTTTAGAAAAGTTGGCTTCTTTGGGCCCACATTCACCAGATCAGCCATAACAATCGCATTATTCTGTGTAAAAGAAATGCCAAGACTGAAAAACAGTTAAATTTTTAGGAGAAGTTAAGGAGAAGCTGTCATTTACTGGAACAAGATTCGCATATAAGATTCTCATGCAGAGAAACCTAGGAGAACAACAATGGAGCAAAGACATAACCACACAACACGTAAGCTATACAATCTAAGCTTAAGAGAGGACACAGAGAACCAAAATAAATGGTAAGGTTAACTGAAAATCCTCAAAGCACCTTCAATCTGTCCTGCATTGGAGAATTATTTCAGTGACCTTGAGATATTAAGTATTAAGGTATTTTGAGTCCTTTTTTTTTGATAAATATTTTATAGGAAACTTCTATAGAATTTATGCAGTTAGGTCCATAATTCAACAAGGTCTTTCCTGTAGATTTTTTTTAAGACATAAACTTCACAAATGCCACTATCAAAAATTTTCTTTCATCAACGAAGAACTTTCTCTAACAGATATCTAAGAAATGTGTTATAACCCTTGCTGTCAGCAGTGTGGGCATAAAGGCAATTTCTCCTCCATGCTATGAAACTTCATGGTTGTGCTGTATTATGTTGAAAATCTGCACATCTCAATGGGTTTTCTGTGCGTTCCAATGCACTTCAGTGACGATGTGGATCATTGCCATAATACATCATGACTGTTCTAATTACGGTTTCATTATGATGCACCATATCAGGGCTGTCGTAATGTCATGTCAGCACATAGTAAGAATAGTTATGCAATTATGTAATATCTGGTAGAGTATGCAGTGTAGGACGGAAAAAAGACAGGAGCAGCAATTAATATAATGAAACTCGGTTTTCTCCTTTACAAAAGTTTCCAATTTAAAAGTATATCTTTTGTTTTCCATCTCCCAACCTATACAAATGCCTCCAAACACATCTATTTTTGTAAATTGGGCACTACTATATAATTTTATGGGTTTTTTTTAAATAAGCAAAATAAGAAGAGAAAAGGGAAATCTCTGACTTTAGCTGCTCTCCATGTGTCACAAAAGAATGAGATTCACCTAATATATGCTACAAGAAATCCAGTAAAAATTTAAGTGTAGTAAATTAAAGTCCACCGAAGGTTTACTATTATGCAAACTTCAAACACAACATCACATTCTTCTATCTTCTTTGATCTCTTGTGTAAACATAGAACTTCTTGCCTCACCCCCTAAAACTCGACTGACCAGCCATGTCTTAAACAAACAAACTATGATAATGAAATGAGATAAAGGACTGATATCTATATTTACTTCCCAAAACTATGACCATAAATGGGCACTTGCCTTTAGTCTAGCTGCCAAAATCTACCCAGATATCTATAAAAACAGAAATCTTGTTATTTGTCTTATAAATTTGAAGAATAAACTCTCAAAGGATGAGGACTATGCCTTTTTTGGTCAACCATGGAGTACCTTGAATATTTGAGGCCCTCAGCATACACTGAGTCAATGAATAGTTTCTCAAACTAAGCGATACATGAACTGCTGTTTGTTGTTTTAATGTACAGCCATAGGAGAATTTATATATCAAAGCTTATCCCATGTCTCTATAGCTGAATTACAGGCCTGTTCAATGCAAGTATTTATAATAGAAACGCTGATGAAGCCTAAACTACAGACGTATACAGTTGTGCAGCAGCAGCCATTTCAAATATAGATATATTTTAAGCATTAGGAGGCACCAAGTTTGTTTAAATCTGGATTTTTTTTTTTTTTTTACAATCGCAAGTAATGTTAATAGCACACTGTAAATGTTAAGGCTAAGTGTGCAATGTCAAAATAGATTGAATCTCTCTGAAAATGGGAAATTCAGGCTTTTCAAACATAATCCAGATGTTTGGCTTTTATTCAGATTTCAAGAAAGAGGGAACTAATATGATATAAAATTCATACATGCATATTTCATTAGTGCCTTTTGTATCGCTGAATTAAACATTCTGAAACGTGCTTTTCCCAGATCATGTAGAGTTTTAAACCAAAGCAGTTGCCAAGATGTTGCACACCTCAAAAATAATGCCAAATAAATTTCATAAGGAAGCGACTATGTATTTCTTATGTTAACTCCATTGGTGATGTTTCTTCAAAGAGAATATCTTGCTTTCTCTTTGGGGATGACAAGAAAAATGAGAAGTAGAACATCCAGCCATTCTAGTTTATCAAAAAGATACTGTTGCAGAACGTGGTGACTTTGGAAATCTATGAGAATCAGTGGCCTAAATCAAGGCTGAAAGCACTATTCCCCATACTGTCATCATTAAAAACTATCTTTTCAAGTTTAGTGCAAACGGGCATTCCCCAGGGACTATGGACTCTAACCCTGAGAAGTGTACCTAGAATTCTCCATGTGATAGTAGGTGTTCAAACAGAGCTGATCAAAGCATTTGCAGGGGTGTCTGCTCCCAAAACACAATGAAAATGCCGTTATACCTTTATGTATTCACAACATGATTGTTTGTTTCTAAGGTGTTTTTAACTTTTTAAAGGGTTTTCACATCTATAATCTTAACAGATCCATAATGCCATGGGGTTTTTCCTGACGATCACCCAAATCCTTGTATAGCCAAATATTCGATGCCTTAGGCCACTTTTTGAGGGTACTCTGGTGCCTTCACATCAATGAGGATGAGTATGGTTTCAGAACTAGATTATAAGCTCCTGCAATGGAGTGTATAAGGTCGCGGACCACGTGTTGTTCACTCTGGACCCACTGTGACTCTTAGCATTATAGTTTAGCTGTAGAAGGTAGTTGGAAAATATTTATTCATTTGAATTTCTCCCAAAAGAAAGATCAAGGGAGGCTGTGTCGGCTGTTGAACTATATGCCAGGTATAGGATTAGTACACAGAAATGAGCAGCACATGATTGCCTTATTTATTTTTGACCTTCATGCTCAGCGAAAAACTTATTTGGTCAAAACATCCAATATGAAAATATTACTCTCAATTTTTAGATGAAAACCCTGAACAAGTTAATTGTTTCCCATGGCCAGGAATGGTTAACATAAGAAACGCTTCTATAAAATGTACCAAAGAAAAGAGGAAGGTGACAGCAGCTCTTTAAATATTTAAGGACACCTTTTATGAGTGCAGTGTTTTCTCATAGCAATAACATTTGATCAGGATGCAAGACGCTGGGTCCAATTTCCAGTTCCAACACCAGTCTGCTACAGACGTAGAAACCTTTCCGGTCTAGCCTCTCTTTTTCGTTTCTTTGGAGGACATGTCCACATTTACCAGAGAGAGATTTTAAGATAAATTTTAGAGATTTCAGGCTTTAAGCTTTAAGCACCGTTTGCTGCTCCAGCCTCAGAAAGCTTGACTGTCATTTCAATGGATTGTTGTCTTTGTTCTCCTACAGCAAGCCTATGGGGAAAATTAGCAATATCACTTCTGTCTTACAGATTAAAAATTGATACATAGAAGCTAAGTGACTTGCCCACGGTCAGTAAGAGAGTGCTAAAACTCAGACAGAGACTTTTCGAGAGGAATTTAAGCTTAGTTTGCTAGGTCATGCTGTTATTCTTGAAAATGCATCTTTAGATACCAGTCTAGAAGTCTGGGGAAATTGGTGGGCCCTGGGAGTATAATGTAAATAAGGTCAAGAATGCCATTCAAAGGGCTTTGGAGTGGTCAAAACACACTCATGAACCCCACCCTGTGGCTTCTATGGCCAGATTCATATTGGTGTAGGCTCATCCAAACCTGCACAAATTTTTAACAGGACGAGGTTGAGGCTAAAAGGGCAGATAAAAGAGTTCTCACTGATAGTCATGCCTGTCGCTCAGAAGAAGGACGGCTGACAGTTTAAAGAAGCTCTAGGGTACAGGTAGAAATTTATCAGTATGAACAAAGACTATAAAGAGCAAACTTTGGTTGTGATAACTGCTTTTGAGCATTTTTCCAGCTATGTAAGGGAGTCTGCCATAAACATTCAAGGAAGTTTATTAGAACAGCTTCATCAAAGAGTAACACACAGTGTGTGTGTCTGTGTGCGTGCGTGTCCAATCACAAAAGCAATAAAAGTAAGGAAGAGGAGGGAGTGAAGATTTAGAGAAAAAATGAAGAGAATGCACAGATGACTGGAGAGAAAGTAGTAAGTATATAGGGGAAATTACAAAGGTTTAACCAGATAGGGGAAAAATAACTAGTCTACAGAGAACAAATCATAAAAAAACTACATAATAATAAAGAGTATTGCAAAAGAGGAAGGAAATCACAGCTACAGAGAAAGTCTTCAGTGAAGACTTCTCTGACATAATCGGATGAAAGAATATGATGATGATGACTTAAAAAACTTGCATAAGGGCTGCAAAAAATTTACTCAGAGGAGATTGGAACAAAAAGAGGCAGAAGTACCCGGACGTGGTCATTTAGCACAACTTGCAGCCACAACGACGGATAACTTTTCAAGAAGAAATAGGTACTAAAACGTGATTTCAAGGATTTTTCCCTAAGCACCATCAGTAGGGAGACTCTTCACTGGGCACTATCAGTCCTGTTACTGTTACTTCTGCCTTTGCTCCGTTGGTGGCTTGCTACACGATCTAAGGGAAGCCATTTCATATTTCTGTGGTCATCCCATCTGTAAAATAGGGACCATGATATACTGGCCACTTATCCACTGCAGATATTTTAAAAAGTAAATAGATCATGTTTGTATGAAATTTCAGATCACTATATAAAATGCACCATTAAAAAAAAGTTTTCAATTTTAATACATATGACTTTTTTAATAAGATTTTTTGGTCTGTTACCCATTTGCAAGTGAGACTGCAAATTTCCCATTTGTTTGTATCATCTGCCTTAGAAATAAGGTATTGTAGCTATCGTCTACATTAGAGAGTAAAATAAGTCACACTGGAGTGGAGTTATTGGAAAGGTAAACTATATATATATATATATATATACATATATATATATATAATACATGTGATATATATATATATATAGTTCTCATCTTTTAGAAAACATGTCAACAAAATGTTCCTATTTTTCTCCACCCTTAATGAAGAGCAGAGGGAACATATCAGTATTACCCAATAATGCTACTTCTCAAAACCTATACACACATAACCATGTAATCACTAAGTTCTATAAACACAGTGACAGATAAGGACCCATGCCAAACATTATAATTTGTGAATTAATGAGATTCAAGGAGTTTGGGGAAAAAAAAAAAAAGAGAGAGAGAGAGAGAAAAAAATCAAATGAAAACGTATGTCTGGAACCACTGCCCATTTTTACACTTTGCTTGCATTCTTACTAGCTATGCAATTCCCCGTGCTTTAGTTGCTCATCTGGGGATAATATTAATACTACTTTCACAAGGTTTCTGTGAGGATTGAATGCGCGAACATATGCAAAGGTCCTAGAACAATTCCTGTTACATAATATGCACTATATACACGTGTTTGTTCAAACTTGATCCAAATGTTGCATGCTAAGAAAATATGACCTTTGGCACAACTTTTCTCATCTCTTTTATGCCACTAGTTTGTATATTTATGTGTATAACTTCCTTTCACTAAATTAAACATTGAATCTAGGACTCAGTGTTCAATAGAAAAGAACCTTGACTTTCACTGAACACATGGATGAAAGCTATTACCATGTCCCATTGCTACTCCTCTCCAGTGTGTCTTCCTGATTTTGGTAGAGTCCTAGGAACACATGAACTAATTCCCAGATCTGAAGGTTTTTTCCCATGTTGCATTCTTCTGCAACGCACCCATCTCCATTCCACTTATTTAAATTCTATCCAGTAAGGCCCAGTTCAAATCTCATTTCTTCTGTGAAGACATTCTAAGAAGACTAGTACTTATTTTTTTGTGCCACACAAATTTGCTATCTTTGCTTTTATTTAATGTTTTCTGGTGTTGCCTTTTTCAAAGGGATTATAAATTACTTCAAGAAAAGGATAACCTTCCTTTTATTTTGTTCTCCATAGCATACAGTAATACCTAACAAATGCTTACTGCCTCACCTTCAGAGTCGCTAATACCAGCCAGCATCACGCCTTACTCTTCCTTACTTTTAAAGTAAAGGTGGAATTACTAGACCACTAACCCTAATATATGTATTAGGACATATGGACATACAGAGTTTTAAAAATACATACGAGAAAAGAGAATTAAGGAAGGAAATGTCTGTGCTTAGGCACACAGAAAGTGATGCAAATTTCATAAATTATTAGTTGGGTTTGATACTAATTAGTGCAGTTTGCAAAGTGGAAAAAACTTGTAATCAAGTTTTCCCCAAGCAAATAAGAATCTGCCTTTAACCAGATAGCTCTCTAGAGAAGTAGCCCCAGTAGGGAATTTGGAATTAGAGTGATTACCTGTCACTAGGTCTCCCAGGGTAGACTTTGAATTCAAACATGAGCCTGTTCTTTACCAAAATGCCCTGGGGACCATTCTGGTCCTTTCCTCATAGACAGCTAGATGCCTTTACCGTATTTGCCATGACATCCAATGTGTCAATTCAAATACAAACCAGTGACGTGTGTATCACAACACAAGCAGAAGGTAAGAACAGGTTGTTCATATGATATGAAATGACCCATTTCCAATGGAAATATAAGTGAGTATATCTGTTCCATGTTGTAAAGCAATTTGAGAAGCATTTGGTAATTCTGCCTAAAGAAAAAGGTAGGGAAATTAAAGTGTATGAAAAATAAGAAGTCAAAAAGAGAGCTGAACTTCCATAACAGATTTAGCAAAAGATACCGTCAAGAATCCAATTGAATAGTTATCTATCACTGAATAAGAGTAAAATGGAAAGGAAAGTGTCTAAGAAGGCTCATAAAATATGTATGTATGACTACTACTTGAAATGAACCAAAAATAATGTGGCATTTAGAAATTACACACTTTTTATGGTAGTTTTCCCCAAAATTATATTTACTCATGAGTTTGTTTCCTTAGCCCTTGAAATTGAGTTCCTAAAATTCTGAATGTGCCTGACAGCTTATGGGCAAATCAATTACTAATTGGAACAACCTTTGATTTTTCACCAAAGAATAGACCGTAGAGACACCCAGTCCATCCTCCTCACTCGACAAATGAAGAAAATTAAACTTGAGAGGGTAAGAGTCATTGCCCTCCTTCTCTAGTGCTTTATCACATGGCTTTCCAACCTTCCTTTCCTATCGTTAGTCTTTGGCGAAGCTTAAAAATAAGATCAAAGATTTCACTCACATGTGGAAGATACACAAACACATGGATAAAGAGAACAGATTAGTGGTTAACAGAGGGGAAGGGGCTGGGGGTGGCAAAGGGGTAAAGGGGCACATATGTATGGCGAGAGATAAAAATTAGACTATCGGTGGTGAGCACGATGCAGTTTATACAGAAACTGATAAATAATAATGTACACCTGAAATTGCACAATGTTATAAACTAATATGACCTCAATAAAATAATTGGAAAAAATTAAATAAGATCAAAGAAAACTCAAAAGAGGACCTAGAGAATAAAATAACATAAAGAAACCGGGCCACTGATGAAGTCCATGCATGCTCTTCAAGAGAAATTAACATATGGAGATCTGAGCAGCAGTGGCCTTTGTCTTTTCCTGAGGAAGCTTTAAGATCATTTAATCCTGATAGTGTACACAAGAGAATGGACTGAGTCTTGGTATAGCTCTTAGTGATAGCCACGCTTGTGTTTTGTGTGTGTGAGGAGATCAGTCCTTTGCTAACATCTGCCAATCCTCCTTTTTTTTTGCTGAGGAAGACTGGCCCTGAGTAGCATCTGTGCCCATCTTCCTCTACTTTATATGGGACACCGCCACAGCATGGCTTGCCAAACAGTGCGTCGGTGCGCGCCAGGGATCCAAACCGGCTAACGCTGGGCCGTTGCATTGGAGCGCGTGCACTTAACTGTTTGTGCCACCGGGCCGGCCCCGCCACGCTTCTTTTTAAAAAATCCTTTTTGATGTATGTGTGTGTGTGTGTGTATGTGTGAGTATGCATGAGTATGCATTTAAATATTTTTATTTTGTTTTTACTGTTTCTAATTATGATTTATAATTCCTTTCCTAAAAAGGTCAGTGTGAATTTATGTTTCAGGACCAAATACGAACATGTAGGGTTCACAGAGTGATTTCAAAACACTCAAGCCAGCACAGAAGTGCTAATAAGAGCAGAGTCAGAGCCAAAGTTGAAAAAAGTGTATTAGATCCACTTTCTGCTTTCTCTTGGGTTCCACAAGCACAATAGAGTATAGGAGGCCACCTGGTGGTGAAATGAACCAATTAACTATTTAATGCTACATTGAAAAGCAAGCAAAACAGGCAGACTCTGGAAAGGAAAGGAAAATTAGAACCTTGGGCAAAAGAATGATAGTCAACAGGTATTACTGCGATACAACAGATGGAAAATTGAATTGGAAAATCAATCAAGTCTGCAGAATAATATATATTCCTAAAGTGTTGCCATAATACTCATTATTTATACCAGGGACTGGCAAACGTTTTCTGTGAAGAGCCAGATAGTAAATAGTTTAGGCACATTGGCCATATAGTCACTGCTGAAACTACTCAACTCCGCTATTACGGTATAAAAAAAGCCAGAGATAATACATAAATGAATGTGTTTGGTTGTGTTCCAATAAAACTTTATTTAAAAAAACAGGCTGTGGGCTGGATTTGACCTTCAGGCTGTAGTTGGTCAACCCCCGATTCTGTACTATATATTGAGCACATACTATTTACCAAGCACAGAGCTGAATCCCTTACATACCTCATTGAATCCTAGCAACCTTTCAAGAGGGGTATTACCTCCATTTCACAGGTTTGAAAACTGCAGCTTAAGAACGTTTAAATTAATTTGGTACAATCCCACTTCTAACTTAGAAATGTTTTATGTGGTCTTGTGACCGTTTTTTCTCTGTGACTGCAGACACCTGGTCTGACCCTCCCTCCCATTTATTCTGCAGAGGCTGCTGTTGGTTTCCCTCCATGGTGATTTTGCTCCCTTTTCTCCACCTCACATCCCTTTGAAACGTTGTCTCTTACCATCTCTTTCTCCATCACTTCTTTTATGTTTAAAAACTTCATGTCAGTTTTCATAACAACAGATGTAAGCAAGCATGAAAAAAGACAAAAGCAATGTATTAAAAATAGATAGCCACGTATACAACAATAAGCCAAGGAAACTGTCATACTGTATATGCTCCAAATGGAATGTGAGCCAGAAACATGATGCTCCCTCTTGCATAAATAATATATAACGCATCCACCGGGGGAAGCAGCAGCTCTGTCCCTAAATGAGAAGAGGATTTTTTTGGCCCATTTTTATGTCATTTTCTTTTTCTTCTTAAACTCTTTTCTTTTCTAAGTATACAGTGTAAGTCACACCATGTCAGACAGGACATATTCCTCTTCCAAACCATCCATGAACAATTTTATTAACTGTTTATAAGAGAGAGTTGAAAAACCTGATGGCGAAATCCATGGAGCTTGTTAAAGCCCCTCAAATATATGGATTTACCAGCAGTCTCTCAATATTAGCATATTTTCTCCTACAAAAGAGAATGGAAGTGGTTTCAGTTAGATGGAATGTAGACAGAACTGAAAATAAAGGATTTTAAAAAGATTTTTTAACTCGAAAAGAAAACTGCAAAAGCCTGAGAAATGTGACTATATAGAACGCAGAAGAGGTTTGCTTATAGAGCATGGATTCTGGCCGATTTTACAATTAAACCTAACAACAGAAGGAATTTACACTAGATATAAGAAGACTTTCAGGGCAGAGAGAGTTGTTAAACATTTTAATGGAAGGTCGTGAATTCCCTCTGGAAAGATCTTTAATGGAGGACAAATTCTCTCCTATCTGGAATGGATGAAAAACAATCCTTGAAAGAGAGGAAATGAAATGAAGGTCCTTTTGAGGTCATTTGCAGTCCTGAAACTCCAGGTAAAATTCTCACTTCTCATGGAAATAAATAACCATACAACCCTCTAAGAGATTCACTTCGGAAGATTCAGGAGAAAACACTCATTAAGCAGGTGATTCAATTCAGAAAGTATTTATTGAGTGCCAAATATTACCTGGCCGTGGGGAGATGTCCACCCCGGCAGGGCACAGGTCTGAGCGGCAGTGCGGACAGTGGGCAGGGAACACAATTACTCTCTTCAGTTAATTTTTTAAAAAACCTTTGAGCTCCAATCAGCTTTCTGGAACTGTCTGTTTCCTGAACTTGGTGAGCTCAAAAATCTCACAAGAGCTGGCTGTCACATGAGCTTTCTGGCATTACTCATGGTATCCCTGGATCTTTTTGTAAACAGAAAAAGCTTCTGACAGTGTTTCCATACTTTATTTCTTTTTCTAACCCAAACTTGGACGGACGGAGCCTCTTAAACTATCATCAAAACATGGATTATAAAATTCTGGCCAAATTTGAGTTCTTTTGCTATGTTCCCACATTGTAGAAAAAGAATTCAATTAGCTCAACTCCAGAGATTCATTTATACTTAGGTTTTAATGAACATGAGGATTTTTGTTCAGGGCTTGTAAGAAAACTAGTGATTCACAGAACTGGTCTTTAGCATCACCAGGCAGAAGAAAGTGAGGATGAGGAGAGAAAAATCATACAGAGAGGAATGTTCTTCATGCATATTTTCGAATCTCAGCATGTCCCAGCTGAGAAAAGCTGAGGGGGAAAGACAAAGTTCAACAGGAAGATAGTAAACCCAAAAGGATATCAAGGTAGACACAAACAGGGGCAAGAAGTGAATTCATCACAAGTCTTTATCAAATTCTAATTTTAAATGGTACATCTTTTAACCCTTTCTTAATTGCTTAAAATCATTAAAGCTTACAATTAATTGCTAAGTAAAAAATATAAATGACCATATGCAAGGAATATTTAAAAATTATGAAGCATGTAAAATTTTTTTAATGCAAGTGTGGGAGAAAGTTTCAAAATTACATTTCAGCCTTCTCTTGACATTATAGCAGTGAAATTTAATTTTTTAATTTTCATATTCTGAATTAGCTAAGTATAGCTTTGGAAAGATGAGTCAGTCTTTTAGACTCTCTCCCCTTCCACCTTCATCATGATGGACTGGGATTAAAGAACCAGCCCAAGTCCAAATCTCTTATGGTTTTTCTTACCTCCTTCATGATTACATGTTTAGACACACACACTCATCTGAAGTCAAACCTAATTTTCTACAATGAGTATGTCAACAAACTCGCCTGCTAACTGTGGTACAAGAACAAACTGTGCTGATATACTTACCATTTCTAATGACTGTACATGTTCACCTACATCTATTGTTCTATTTTTAGGTTTCATATTTGCAGAGTATATGTTATCCTCATATGTATCAATAATTATACTGAGATTGTCTACATAATCAAGAACACGTCGGCAAATACTACAGTTTGAGACGTTGGAGACTAGCCATAGAATTATGTTGATTAGTTGTACATTTTTGTACCATTTGTCTCAGACATGGATGTTACTGTCCTTCCTTTCCTCCTTCCCTCTTTCTTTCCCTACCACCCTCTCTTTATCAACCTGGCCAAATCTGAGTACCCTGAGTATTAAGAACTGCCCTTAATGCACTTCAGTTTTTCAAGGAGATTTTTGGTTTTGTTTTTATGTATAAAAGGAGGCCATGACATTTTGGACTCAATTACCACAGCATGACAATAGGATTGTTTTCTTGAAAAAGTCATGAATTGATAGCATAGTTCTGATTCATAGAATTTCATTAGTAGACTATTGAATAAGCCTTATTGGAAAAACGTTTCTCAACATACATTTATTGAGTTTCTATTCTGTGCCAGGTACTGTGCTAGGCACTGGAGATATATCAATAAACAACACGGACATGACCCTGCCCTCCTGGAGCGTGGAGTCCAAAAAATAATTGTAATCATTCATTCTCAAATTTGATCCACAAAGTCCAAATCTATCATTATTAAAAAATATGCATGTAACTAACAGCAAAGTACTCATGGCTAAATTATTCTCAAGGAGGGGTCTCTCAGGGAGGCACCTATGAGTACTGAAAGGGATAATGCTATTGTAATGAAGGTAGCAAAATCCAATATGCCAAGATTTATAACATAGAAATGAGCTCCAGACTGAAACTTGGTATATATGAAAGGAGTTTGTATAGTTATTTATATATGCATGATTTAAACGTCTTGGGACTACCAGCAGATCTGGTCCAAGGAATCTGACTTCATCCAAAGTGAATCCTGATGAAATATTTATTTTTTAATTAAACAAGTTAATACCTTGCATACGTGTGTGTATACACACATAAATGTGCATGCATAACTACGTGTGTGTGTAACTCTTCCATAAACTTCCTAGTTTTCAATGGCTAAAATGAGATGACAATGGGACTATCACAAATCATAAATTTTCGTTATGCAAATGTCTATGAGCATATGGAATCAACTACTTGGGAAAGCAGCTGGAATAGTAAGTTCAGATGAGTTTCAGGGGTGTATAGATATCCTCCTAGAGAAAGGCTGAAGCTCTGTGGTCTGAGAAAGTTTGGAAGAAAAATTAAAATCAAACCCAAAAGCAATAAGGGTATTAGTTTGGTTGACTCTTTCCCAGCTTTAGAAAAAGAAAATGTATCTGTGTGTGTGTTTTGTGTCTTATGCAAATGAATCAAGGTTCAGCAGGAAGACCACTGCTTCCTTAGCTTACCCCAGTGTGCCTCATTAGGGATAGAGTGTCACAGAAGTGCCTAACTTAAGAATGTATGAGCTTCACAAATGCCCACATTATTAAAAATATGCTTGGGAATGCCCTTGTTTCTGAGAACTGAATTTACTTCCTTGACAGGACTGGAAAGTGGTTTTTCTGCAAATGCTATTCCTCTAGAGCATCTCTCCGTGGGGACCCTTCTTCAGTAACTCCCTTTGGCAATAGCAGGATCCGCGAGGTTGAATCTTCCCAGGGCAACGCTGCCTTTAGTGCCTCTCCCCTCAAAACAGAAATATTTTCAGCCTTATCTTTCCTGAATCTGACAAAATATAGGAGGCTCCTGTGAGGCTCAACGTGGAGCACTCCCCCAGGGTGCTGAGGTGCATGAGAAAGTTTGGGACTTTCACAGAACAGCCTGATGACTGGCAAAAAGCCAACCCAAGTCCATCGTGTTTTCTCTGCAGATGCATCATCTAGACATTTAGGACTTTCTTCTTTCCATCTTTGCACAAAAAGCTCATGTAGAGGGAGGAAAGAATGTCTTTTTTAAGAATTTTGCCTGTTGTAGAGAAGAGGATAAAGAGTGACAGTGAGCAGGCAAGCAGCATGTGCAAGAAAGACTATGAGCATCACAGCCACCCAGATTAGTTCAAACCCTGACTTCTTTATAGCTCCACAAATATTTCTAGCTTCCCGCCTTTCAGGCATATAGTAGGGATGTATTTCCCCATCCAGTTGGGAGTAGGGTGGGGCCATGTGATTAGTTCTGGCCAACGATTTTGAGATACAGTGACGTGTGTCTCTTCCAGGTAGAAGGTTTAATAGCCAGAGTGAGAGCCTCCAGAAGTCTCTTTTCTCTTAGCCACATTAAGGAAATATCAAGAGGATGGCTGGTGCATAGTTGGAGTCCCGGAATAAGAACAAAGCCAAGCAAAGTCCACAGCCAACCTTTGATGGATACGTAGTATGTGTGAGAAATAAATCGTTGCAGCTTTAAACTTTTGAGATTTAGGGGCTGTTTGTTATCGCAGCAAACCCTGGCCTAACCTGACTGAGAAACCAGTTCCGTGTCTTTTAGGTTAGTCACTTAACCTCTCTGTGTTTCAGGCTGAGTCCATGAAATGGGGAAAATAAGCCATGATCATTGTAAACATTAAATAAGATAATGTGCATAGGGCATTGACACAGTCAAATAGTAAGATTTGACCAATGTTAGTTTTTTTCTCCCCCACTATCCTGCTCCTATCTCATACCACAAACACACTCACACGCACATGCACACTTCCCTTTTTATCAAATGGTGAAGTAGATAATATCTGTTCTTGGTTCCTTTTCTGGATTTCTTCTCTCTATCCACTCCATCTTCCCTTCCCATTGCCTTTCCATTTAAACTAGATATTAAAACTGGCATTTAATTCAATATTATTTTCTCCCACACCCCCCCCCCATAGCCTATCTGCATCCAGTAGAGCATATTCTTTTTTACCCCAAAGAAACGAATCTTTAGAACAGGATTTAAGGCAGTATGGACATTTAGTAATGAAGAGAGTTGGGTTAGAGAATTCCTAGTACTCCAAAAATAATGTCCCTTTGACAACCACAGATCCACCTCCTTCTGAAGGTAGACATGGTAGTGAGTTGAGGACAGAAGGACAGAGGTTAATGAGTTGACCTGTGAAAGCGCTATGGGCGAGCTTTTCCCTCCAGGGCTCACCAGCCTATTCTGAACAAGTACGAGGACTTCTCAGGAAATAACTAAAACATTATCTAGGTACCTTCTAGCCTCACCTTACTACTTTAGGAATACACACACAGAATTCTAATAAATTGTAAAAACTAGCATGATAATAAAGGCAAAATATTTGGATCCAATAGCATATATGTCTTAGACATGTCCTTATGGTTATAGTTGTTATAACCAATGCCTTCTTGTTGCAATTACATGGAACTTTAAACCTAACATTTATCCTTTTCATATTAAGAGACTTTGTCAATGATAATACTTGGTTTTCATCTTTAAACTTTGGTTTTTTTTTTAACAAAATAAATAACCCAAAGTTCATACCATGGTTGTCTATAAAGTTTAATCACACATCATATAATTTTTTTTCTAGCTTCAAACCAGATTAGCCGAAATATGAATATAACCACTAAAGATATGTAATTTTAAAATAGGAAATGCTAAAAAGTAGGTGAGGGACATTTCCATTAAGTCACTGACCTGAAACATATACATAGTATTGAGCAGTTCAGGAGCCAAGGGTAGCAGCGAGCCAAACATCCTTTTCTTATAAGGAATTCGTGTTCCTCTAACATATTTTATAAAAACCAGAAAGAAATCTACAAATATATGGGGTTAAAGCCAAATCTCTCAGCTTAACATAGGAGGGAACACTGCACATTCACATCTAATTAAGTAAAAGTCATTTTTCAAAAGTTAAAGGTTGAAATTTTTGCAATTTAATCCAAAATTTTATTAGCAAACTCTAATGATTATCCTGATTGCAATTAATAAAAGCTCCCAAACAGGTGAACTCATTTAAGCGCTATCTGTAATCATTTGGATTTTAACATGATGGTTATTACTTATTACCCTGAAACCAAGCAGCGCAATGAGATATTGATTACTTTTAACCTTTAGATCCAAGGATTCAAGAAAGGTCAGAGGAGGGGAACACTCGTTCTTTCTTGGCTGGCAAACGTATAGCCTTCAGGAGAATTCAAATGATTCCCATTGGCCAAGCAGATCCAAGATTAGTTTATTCTCTGGGCTGACAAGAAATGATGATGCTTTTAAAAATAATACCCAGTACATATTTAGTGAAGTGTTACATTTATATAACCAATGGCCTCAAGATGTGCTTCGCAACACAGCAAGAAGTCTCAAGCTGTTAACCCTCTATCGAGTTTTGTTTGTGGAAGCATCTTTGTTGGAATGAGATATTAAATGTAGTAGCTTTAATTGGAATAAATTCATCTCATTAAACTAAGTTCTCTTGTAGGTTCCAAAAGCCTGAACACAATCATTGGCCACTAGCATTTCTTTTGGTTTTCTTTTTCCACGACAACATTTAGAAATATTTTTCACATTTGTGCCACTAAAAAGCAAGGAGTTCTAGGTAGGGTCCAGCAGAATTGTGGGGAAGGGAAATATAACTGTTATGTGTTAGATTAATTTGCAGAACACTTGGCATTATTATTGCCAAGTCGTCAAATTGTTCCAAGTTGTTCCGGAAGGTTGTTATTAATAGTATGTTTTCTGAGGAAAGTTCTGTCTACTTTTGGAACTGCATTTCTGTTGCCAAGGAAACTCCTTTAAGCACAGTTTTCTAGGAGCACACTGCTGCTTTTGTTTTCCAGTGTCCTATTCATATCATCTAAGTAAGCGTTTTACATGCTCCAGCCTTCAGGCCCAAATGTTGAAGTTTTAGCCCATTTGAGTTGCTTTTTCAAACATAGCTAATGCCTGCTATGATTGCCCTCTCCCTTCCTCCCCTTCTCACTCCCCCTCTCCATCCGAAGCCCCTCTCTCCCGCCTTCTTCCCACTCTCCCTCGAACACGCCCAACTCTTACTATTCAAGGTTTATTTTTTTAAACAGTTGCATTAGGGGAGATAGTTTTCACAAGTTTTTGATAAATTAACTTCAATTTGAATAATAATTCCATAGGTTGTAGCATTAGTCCTTCAAGTGTTAATTATCTTTTCACTCTAAAATTAATGTAGTCACTTCCTACTGACTCCTCTACCCCATTTATTGAAGTGCCGAGGAAAACATGTCATTGAGTCCTGAGCCAGCCTGTTGTTGTGATTAAGCGTGGTCACATGGCCCATCTCTGCCAAAAGGAGGGCCCTGAGAAAAGGTGACAAAGACAGTGATTTCCTGTCAGCAAAGAGTACGACAGGGCTGTCT
Source organism: Diceros bicornis minor (assembly GCF_020826845.1). Taxonomy (NCBI): domain Eukaryota; kingdom Metazoa; phylum Chordata; class Mammalia; order Perissodactyla; family Rhinocerotidae; genus Diceros; species Diceros bicornis. Next base: position 16,344,373 of record NC_080744.1, read on the forward strand.
AGAAGTGATGCAAATGAGGGGAACTTTCCCCACGGCTTGTTTGAGCCACTCGAGGCCAGAGCAGGCCAGGCCGGGGAGAGCAGGAGCAACACAATGCCGCGGAGGCAGCCCCGAGAGCCAACGCCCCTTCCGGACAGTAGCTCACCCGCCAGACAAAAACTGCTGGCGGGGCTTCCCTTCCTTGCCCCTCGGCACACAGAGCCAGCTATTTCTTGGCATATTATTCTCTTAACATCCTTCTTTTGTTCCCTTTTGAAAAAGTGATTCAAATAGGAATGATTAGCTCCAGCATAAACAGTTTCATATATTATTCAGAAACCACATCCATCTACTTCTTCTCCTAAACATTTTCAGGATGAGTTTTGCCCTCTCTCAAAAAAGAAAAGAAATATATACTCAAGTATTCATAGCAAATACTCATTCATCAAAGCTCAAATTAATATGACAGTTAATCTAAGGACTTTTTGAACTTTAATAAAAATGAAACAACAAATTCATTTCTAGATAGCAGTGGAGACAGCCTAGGTTTTCCCATTCTGATCACTTTAAAAATGACTAGATAATGTTATTTGAAATATTATAATGATTTTAAGCATATCCTTCTTATCTTAATGGAGTTTTAATCTAACATACAATTAAGCTCTACAATTAATCTACTGGGAAAGAGGTAAAAAATTATCATTAGGTTCTTGTGCCTGATGTATCTGGTACATTTTTACCTTAACTGCTTCAATAACTAGTAATTTGCTTCATTTTGAACAATCAAGGTAGAGAATTTGGGTACTGAAATTCCAACATAAGGCCTAATTAACAGAATTTAATTTTTTGACGTCTACTTCTATTCTATACACCAACATGTGAAACGAAAAGAAAAAAAAGAACGTTAATGGATTTTCTTCTATTTTAAGCCTAGCTGCTGTGACCTGGACTATGAACCAGCCTGGCATTACATTTTAAGAGCTCAAGTTCAGTCATAAAGGTATCAAGCCACATCTAAAATTATTTAGATCAATCGGGTCCAGAACAAAATGAAAGAGGAAAATTGGAAAGGGTTGAAATTTGTGAATTTATAAAATATAGGGATAGTAATGAGTAATCTGTTTTCTATGATCAGTTCATAGCTATGACAACATCATTTTGGCATGAATAGTTATAAAATAACAAGTCAACTATGTCCCATTTTTCTTATTTTATGCTATATTTCTTCTTCCCCAGAATTTCTAATTCTATTCCATATGAGTTTCTTTTTAAAGTCATAATGCTTGTCTTTTAATACACACCCAAATTCTCTAAAGTAACATTTTCTCCTTTAAAACTTACCCTTTTCTCTTATCTCTTATCCACCCGTGATTTTCATTTACTTCTTTACTCTTTTTTGTTTGGTTAATTTTGTATTAACTAATTTCAATTGCTTTTCTTTCTCTTCAGTACTTATATTTCTCTCTCACTTTACTGACATCCTCTTCTTTTCCAATATATAATATTGATGTCCCATCTTATTAATACCACCTGGCCAAACTATCACCAAAAGGAGCCACCTTTGGGTGAGAACTATGCTCAGTCTCTAAACATTACCTGGCAACAGAGACAGAGAAAAATAATTAATTCACGTGTTAGAAGTATTATGTTTAGAAATTTACTTGGAAGAAGTATTGTGGTTAGATATGTCTTTACTGTGCCGTTCTAACCTCATATAAAAAATCCTAAAAGAAAATGTTTTCATATCTAAGTATCAAAGTAAACTTAATTTCTTCAAAGGAAGTGTGATTTTTTTTTTTCATGGAAAATATAAGTTTTGTAATTGAGCACATTTCCCTCTTTGCTTTCACTACCAGGAAACCCAGAATAAAATATTGGGATCATCTTTAGTAACTATGCAGGACCTTATAGTCTGTGTGCCTATATGTTAACTCTTCTCACAGAAATAGACTCTTGTCTACATATATTTTCCCCAGTTCTGATTTCTATTTATATTTTTAAAATATATTTATTACTTCCCTGTAAATTCTTATAAAAACCTCAGATCCATATCGGAGTAAAAATGTGATTAATCTGTTTAGTGAGCATTGTACTATGTAAAATGAATGGTCCTTTTACTTTTGCACACAGGACATACTTCTATAATACTTATACTAACGGAGAAAGAGAAAGGACACTTGCATTTTTCCCATAAACACATAACCATGTGAGTAACTAACCCTCAAAATTTAATATGAAGTCTTCAGTGTAAATTCTTTGAAAGTATAAAGGTCTTAGTTGAAGTGGATACTAATTTCATATTATTTTTAAGCTGGAAGTGTTATTTTTAATCCCTTAGAAATCATATAATCTAATATTTTATTGATGAGGAGCAGCTAAGCCATTCACTCAAGGAACAAATCTATAAATGTAGTGCTTTAGTGAGCTTCATACTCTCTGAAAACAGCTCTTGTTCAATTATAACAATAATCACCATACTGCAACTTCTGAATTTGGCCTGCGAAATTAACCCCTGGACTCTGGAACCCCACACCAACCCGGGATGGCAGGGGACTCTCTCATCTGTGCTCTGTAGGTGGCAGAGAACGGGCAGTGCTTTGTGGCGAGGGAAGGACCCCGTGACAGGGCATACCCTCACAGCTCTCCAGAGTGGGCTGTGTCTGCAGAGGGCAGGACAGCAGCAGCAGCAGCAGCCTGGGCTCCAGCCCTCCGACCATGGAGATGCTTCCAGGTCACCCAGTCTATAAAATTTATCGGATGAGGGAGGAGGTGTCTTGAGCTTCCCTGAGCCCAAGAATAATGCCACCTTTGATCTGTAGAAATGAAAAAGTGGAGTTTTTCCTTTGCAAGTGGATTTTAAATATTTCTCCATTAATAGTTAATGCACACGCAGACCAGCAGAGTGACAGCTCCCTGTGATTATGAATTCTGGCTTCGTAACTCTAGTCCAAATAGAAGCTGAACTTTCAAAATCACGATGGTTACTTTTGACAAATTAAATTGTCCTACTTAGGAAGGTGGGAGGAATGAAGAGAAAGAAAGTGAGAGAGTGGGAGCAAATTCTCCTTGATTCTCAGATTCGCAGACTGAGGAAGAAAAAACGAGAAAGGATTACTTTTGTATTTTCTAGGCTGACAATACTGCTAATGTTTATTAGAAAATAGCTACAGAAGGTCCCCAATCAGAGGCTGGGCCAGACAGAGGGGAAGGAAAGACATTGGCAGTATGGCTCACTGTCTCAAAACAAAGAAGAAAGTATATTTAAGGGGATGGATAGATTTTAACAAGAATCAGATTGCTCTTAGGATTCTGCAGTTTAATTAGAAAGAAAATGGTCTTCAATTTCTAACAGTCTGAAAATAACAAGAAAAGGTTTAAACAGAAAATCCACTTTACACCCCATTGTAATATTAAGGTTCTAAATTATGTCAGGTTGTATCAATGTATTCTATGCCTGTTAAATCTAGTTCTTTTCTTTTATAAGTTCCTCGGGTATATTGCTGGTTTGGGGTAACCAGGATAGCACAACTGGTGCTCCCCTCAGGAGGTCTGCTTAACGAATAGTCTGGGCTATTTATCGGTAGTTCCATATCTAGGATTTGAGGCCAGATGATTTTGTAAAGAGACCAGAATATAAAATAAATAGATGACGTCAGGAAGGTAGTTTCTAATGTTGAAAATGCAAAAAAATCTTCACGTTCACTGACTACCATCTTACTCTATCTTATTTAACCCAAATGTGGACTTTGGGGGATCAACCTAGGACTGTGAAATGCATGAATTGGGGTCTGGGAATGACTATCTATGCCAAGAAAAGAGTTGAATGATGAAATATAGAGAGGCCCCCAAGGAGAGGAGAACACTGGTTTCGAATTCTATGATATCAAGAATGATGATTATGTCCTGGTCTACAGTTCCTGGGATTTTACCATCACTCAGCTGAAAGTCTCTCTTAAAAGTTTCACCTTCATTTTTTTCATTAATACCACAGATCATGAGCTTCATTCTCATCCTTAATTTTTTCACTCAACAACTGATAGTTCAATATCAACTACGTAAGGTGCTTTGCTTAACAATGTATAGAATACAAGAGCAAGACATTTTTCTTGGTGTTATACAAGTATTTTAAGAAATGAAAATGATGTAGATAGGTTGAGACGGATTGAAAATTCTGTGAAATGGGTTGAGTGTCATGTTGAGTTGACACAATGACTGGGGAACATGAATAGTAAATGTCCTGTAGTGGAAGCGATAGTCCCACAAACTAACAAAAAATTGTTTTGTCCCAAATGTCAATGGTGCCCTTGGTGAGAAATGCTAATAAAGCACTGGTATCTTTCAGGGCCAACAAATTTAATGATTAAAGATGATTAAGGAAGTCTCAAATGGTATTGAAAGCCTAAGAAGGCCTAGGGGTCCTTCAGGGGTCTCTCTGACCAATAGGCTCCAAAGCAGTCTCCCCCAAGGCATCAGTTCAGTTGATTCCTGGAAAAGCAGATTAAAACAGAGAAATGGGACACTGAAAATGTTGACCTAACCTGAGAATCCCTGGGGATTCTTGGCAAAGACCTGAAATTAATTCTCCTCCATCAGTTTTTCTAATTCAGGAGCTACCCCAAGTTCTAAATGACACTTTAGTCAATATTCTCAGGATTGCTTTGGAAGTTTCCAAATCTCTGGAATAAACTGAGGGCTTATATACAGAGAGAGACTCTACAAACCTGTAGCATTTGCCCTTGGTTTCTAACTCAATCTTTAATTTTGTTTATAAGCTAAATGCAAAGTTAGTGCTTTTCTAATGAGCTCGGATACATTGAGCACCTAAAAGGAGAAAGATGATGACAGGACATGAGTCACAAATGAAGAGCCCCAATATGAAATGTTTGGAAAATTATCATAATCCAGAAGTACCGAGTAGGCAAAATAATGGCCCTCAACATGCCAGAATGGGAATTCTCAAGCAGAGCACTTAAGGGAAACCACAAGAAAAAGAAGGCTGCACTTTTGTTCAATGATTTCCTATTAATTGTGATGTAAATTATATGGATGTGATTTTCACAAAGCATAGCATTGTGTCTGAAAAAATAGTGGTTTATGTGCAAAATACAAAATGCATCAAGAAGAAAAGAAATGTTATTTGGCATCATGAGTGCAATAAAATCTGAGATAACGGCCTATGATTAGGTAACTTTTGTATTATTTTTTCCTGTTTGGCTCAATTTTTAAGGCTTAAGTTTTAGGAATAAAACAAATATTTTTGTATCACTAAATTAACATAGATTTATAGGCTTTTTATATGGAATTCTTGATCCTGACATGAAATGTGATATTACCTAGCTTTGGTTACATTAGGTTGAGATTGTTCTCTAACAATATGTTATGCCAGAAGATATACTGGGTAGCTTTGTTGTTAATGTGGACAGCTATCCAGACAGGAAAGAGCTAATAGTCAACAAACTCAATTAATGTTGAACAAAATTCTCTAGGGAGTAAAATATCACCATTTGCTGAGTCTCTGGGGAGCTTATATCTACTCTTAACCAAGATAATTCTCAGGGCATCCTAATTAAAGTCAACCAGACCCTTGAAAAGTACCAGTGAACATCTTTCTTTAGAGGAGGTAAAAGTTAAAATAATAAATTAAGGAAAGGTAACTTAAAATGATAAAAATTGAAGAAGAAAGAAGACAACTTTTATTTGACCTTGAATGTACTTCTTATTCTATAAGAAATTTTAAAAAGCTAGAGGGTAGTTGTTTCTTGTCATTATACTGTTGCTGATTCTGTGGTTAGTTATTAATTTTATTTTTTATGATTCACAATCTGCTCTTTGAAATATGCCATATGCTCAAAGCAATTCAAGGATGACAACTGTCAGAATTACTCCAATAAAAATTGCCTAAATGAGGAAGATTTACTGCAGTCTGATATTTCAGTAGAAAGTCCCTCTACCCTCCCCAGCAGCTTTGTCAGACACTGTGAATTTCGCAACCATTTTTTCAGTCAAAATCACATGGCTGCTTTGGAAGAACTTCTAAGATTATTTTAGTAGAATTGGTAGAACACACTAGGCCAAGGGTGAATTAGCAGACATGGAAAACAAGATAGATAGTTATTAGATGGATTGCCTGCAATCAATATGTGAGTTCCAAGCCAGTTTTCTTAAATCACACGCAAATGTATTGACTTAATATGACAATGTCTGCTCTATGTATCACTAATAAACATTAAATTGGATGAGCCCTGGACCCTGCAAGCAGCAAACCAAAGCGAAGGCAAATGTATATTTTCCTCTGGAAAGATCTGAGGGGTGGAGAGAATTCACCTGAGTGCTCCAATCACAACACATTTTGTTAAATGTTACCAGTCCATTTATCCTTCATTTTGTTTCAGTCTATTTATTAATGCAGTTTCATTTATTGCTATTCATCTTGAAGATAAATCTTTGTCCTTCTATAGAATTACACCAAATAGAATGTGATAAAGGGAACTTTCTTGCAATTATGATGTCGGTGCAGCCTGTCAGCACACAAGGGATGGAAATGAGGTTGGGGACAGGGATGGGAATTCTAACAGACACCATAATACATACAATGAGCACAAAGATATCCTGAGAGAGAGAGACTTGTCAGGCTAATCAGATCTTCCACAGCAAGGTAAGGCAAGAAGCGTAGCTCTAACCTTGTAAAGATGCTGCTGCTGCTCCTCTGACATCATCAGGTCGTGGCTGTCCATCACGAGGGACTCCATGTCAATCAGCCAATCCCAGAGCTCCTGGTATTCGGAATCAAAGTCCAGAAGCCTGAAGATGAGGCACACAATGTATTATGCACAAATACAGTGTAGTTGCTAAAATCCCATATTAGAATAATATACACTTGAAAACCCATAATGCTCCTAGGTGATACATGCAAAAACCACTGTGTGGTTACACAGTGGGCAAAATAGGAACTCAAGCCTGTGACAGAGCCATTTCTTAGATTTGAAACCATAACATGTAATTCTGATGCTCATACCTGAGACATATCATGGCTATTCCCATTTGCTAACCCTTTCTGAGTGTTTGCAGCACTTGAACAAAATGACTACTACGATGTCCTTGAAAAAGAGCACTGTCATATTTAACAGACTGAGAAGTGGAGGGTCAGTGTCTGGTGAAGGTTACACAGTCCAGAATCTGGGGTAAGACTAGCACCCTCAAAATTTGAACCCCTTTCTCTTCAACTAGATTTTCCATAGATATTGCATTCCAATACATTCATGATTAAGAATATGAATTTAACGAATTTCTCTACAATGATCACAATACATTATCATATCCAAAATATTATTTTCACTGGGAAATGACTCAATCATTTATCTGTCCCTCTGCTGTCTATCTGCCTATCTCTGCAAACATACATCCTACATCTATTGTCATGGATGAGTAGCCAGCATTTCAGCTTAGCACTCACAGATAGGCTTGAGTGACTCTGGTAAGCCAGTGAGCACCAGGGGCAGATCCAGTATTAGACAGGTGTTCCCCACAGACATGTAGGAAACAAAGGTAAGGACAGGAAGTCAAAACAATGAATCTTTGAATAGCCAGCAATCATTAAAATTCAAAGGAGGATCACTATGGTTTTCAACAAAATAAATCATTAGAATAAGGAGCTTAAAAGGATTAATGTGATTCTCTATTGAAATCCTGGTGAATAAGTAAAGCCCAGATTCTTCTAAAACACTGTGATCAGAAAATGAAAGTACAGGATGAAACACTGTGACTTTGTCCTTCTCCCCAAAATCACCCCCCTAACAGAAAACCTAGAGTCTTGCCAAACTGTAACTGAAAAAAACCCTATCAGTACTAACGAAGCAGGAGCCTCAGGTATGAATCTGGAGTTATCAAGTGAGCATCTTATTACTACCCTGTTCCTGTCTCTATACATTAAATGACTGCTTTCCAAGAAAATGAACATCTAGTTTTCATAACTTAAAATTTAATCTTAATAGATCTGTCAAAAAAAATTAAGGTGTGTCTGGTGACAGAGGAGACTAGATCTAGAATTGTCTATTTTATTTTAATTACTTTACCATAATTATAAAAATTCTTGATTAGGACCATAAGAACCCAAGGGCAAGAATCGTCACTGGCTAAGATGCAGAATTGATTAATAAATGTTCAACTGAATGCCAACAATGGGTATAGTTGATGTAGCCAAAACATTCCGTAAGGCTTTGGTGGCCTAGAGCAGTGCTTCTCATACTTGAATGTGCCTGTGGCGGAGCCGAGGATCTGGCTGAAAGGCAGGTAATGATTCAGTAGTTCTAGGTTGGGGCCTGAGATTCTGCATCTCTAACAAGTGTTGACAACTGGCGATGCTGCTGCCCGTGGACCTCACTTTGAGTAGCAGGGACTTCCAGCATCCACGTGAAACCTGAAACAGTAGCCCATTTCCAAATACTAAAAAACAAAGAACCACTGTAACAGGGACAAATAAACCATCAGGCTTTCTTTATTAACTCTGTGAGTGACTAATAAGCATTTGCTCATGAGACAGGTACAATCATTTAGAAACACCTCCTGAATTATGGTCACCGTTTCTCTCTCTTTGTACCCTCCCACATTTTAACCATAAAGACAGGGGAAAGGTGGAATGCTACTCCCAAAATCACGAGAGTAAGATCCAGGGGAATGTTAAAAGCAACGTGGAAAGGAAGGGAAAATCTCCCTGCTTCCACCTCAGTGGATTTGGGGAGTAAGAAGGAAATAAAGGCAAGAGGAGCAGGTGCTCAGATGTGAGTCCTCCCCTCTTCTGGCCTAAAACCCAGAGGGCAGGCACGTGAGACAGGGTGAAGGGAAAGCCAAAAGCACAAGGAGGTCAGCTCCATTTCCCTCCAGGAAGTCTGAGAGGAGACCGCCTTCAACAGTGTCCTTACTATACCTTGGAGATATGTTGGTGTAGTCAGAGGGGGGCTTTGGGCAGGCCTCCCTTTGCTACCCTGTTCTCTCATCCCCTGCTGAGGTTTCTGGGAGTTCAGCCGGTGAACTTGACAGAGATGTTGCCATGGCAACAGAAGCACAATGATCTCAAGGAGAGCCGGGGGGCCTCTGAAGCCAGACCTCAGAGAGTTGGCCAGGCCAGTGTGGGCTGAGATGAGGCTTAGTCAGCCTAACCTAAGTCAGAAAATACCTCCTAACCAAGCCAAGAGACAACAACACAGCCACAGCCCTTTTTGGGGGCAACCTCATAAAGTCCAGGGCAAGACTCATTTCAATGAATCCAGCCAGCCTGTACCCAGGGCAACGTTAAGCCAGGGCACGTCATTGCACCCCAGAATCACAAGGTCAAGTAAGCCCCCTATATGCTTTCAGATGCCATCTTGGACAAAAAAAAAGAAGAGGAAAAGTAAATCTGAATAACAGCATTTATCCCAAGAGGTTGTTCCCTAAAAAGAATGTTAATTTATTAAGGGATGCTATAAGCTTTGTGTTTAAAAGCCTGAATTCTGATCTCAAAGCAGGGTTTTTTTGTTGCTTTACCAGGAAAGTATGTATTTAGGATGTCTCATAAAAATGAAACTTTGACCATAACCAAACAATTCAAGGGCAAGGGATGAATTTATCTTTGCATCCCTAATGCCCAGCATATTACCTGCTTAATGATGATGAATGATTGTAGATAATGAAATCAAAAATCTTTAGTAGGGCAAGAATGACTTCAGAAGAGCAGCATGTGACAGAGATAATAGTATCTCATCCCCAAAATGCCAATACCAACGCAACCAGTGCAACATGGACTTCTTCACTCATTCTGAAGGTGGGATTCCGCCTTCAGTATATGATAATGGTATATTTGCTTACTTAAAATGATTAAGTGCAGCAGATTCTCAATTAATGTGAGTTGTCTTCCCATTCCTTTCACATACTCCTCTTTTCTATAGTGAAAATTAAAGATTTATGAATAGATTTTAAATAAATGAAAAATATATACAGGATGATAAAATGTTCAGAACCATGAAATTTTTTCACTGGCTCTTTGCCATGCTTTTATATCCATTGAGTTGGTCCCTCTTATTATTCTCCTTACAAAGGGACTTAGAACAAAAGCCATTTCTTCTAGTTAAACACACCTCAGTGTCCATCTCAGATAGTCTACACTAGAAACCTGCAGGTGGCAAATGAACCCCACAGATACTCCCCCTTTCTTTGGTCTAGTCTAGTTCATCCTACCTGAGAATATTTAGGCTTGAGTTGATTAGATACAGCAAATGCTTTGGTTCCATATTTTGTTTCATTAGTGTAGAACCAGCACCAGTGTTTGCCAAATGACAAATTCTCATAATGTTCTAATACTGAAGACAAAAACATTTTTTTAAGCAATTGTGCCTGATTTCAGATTCTTGGCCGTGTATTAATTCACAGCTTAGAAAAGACCTGAGAGTTTTCCAAATTTAGTGAAACCAAATATTTAACTCCGTAGCAAATCAGAAATAAATTACTAGAACTTCTTTGTTGGCTCTTTTGAAAGCTTCTGAAATGACTGCAATTTAATGTGCTCATTATTTCCGGAAAATTCTGAGGTAAGGAAGTAGTTTACTTTCTTATGTATACATTACCTGCAAAGGTGTGCTAAGTGTTTTTCAAGGGATTTTATAAAAGACAGTGTCTTCCAGGAAAAGTGTCAACTACTATACAGGGAAACAGAGAAGATCATAGATGAGGGAATTTATCAAGAGTAGCGTAGAACTGGTTAGCAGTTTTATATCCCTTTGAAGAATATGTTGATTCTATCAGATGAATGCAGACCCACATTCTTTTCTGGAATTCCTGGTGACAAATGCCTCTGTTTTTAGAAGGGAGAGAGAGGTGATTGAAATTGTGGTAAGTAGCTCAGAATCTTATAAGTGATATGAGTATGGCAACTACTCTTTTGGAGGGATTTTCTTCATAAAATTCTATTTGTCATTGTGCTTGTGTTTTTGAGTCAACTCATTCACTCAAATATGTAATCTCCTAGATGTTAAAGTCTCAAAGCATACCTTTTCAGTACTCTATGAATATGTTATATTCCCTATGAAAAGGTTACACAGCAAACTCACGTGTACTATGAAAGCGTTATAAAGCAAACATATCACCAAAACGGTATTCTTTTAGATACTTTTCCTTTAAATTGCCATGTACTTGATCTTAAATGGGTTCACAATAAAAGAGTTGGACATTCTGTTGTAGGTATAATATTCTCATTTTAGGAGGTTTAAAAGCTTAATCATGTTATGAGGAGAAAAAGTCTTCTAATCAAAGTCAGTTTTTGTTAGATAAATACAGAATTATGAATGTATTTATTTCATAGTCCAAGAATAATAGAGACAAAGACCAGGCTATGGAGAAATAAGTGTGCAATTTTTTCTTTAGTGTTTACTAGTAAGTTTCGGTTAACTACTATGCGTAATTGCCAAAAGTATTGCCCAACGTCTTGTCCACCACTTTACTCTGCCTTTCTAAGGTTAAAGAGATTCCAGGGCCTTTCACCACAGAAATAAAATACTAACAAGCTTATTTAGTATAATTTTTCTGCAGATTGGATAGCAATATATTATTTGTAAGGCTGGCATAGTTTAAGAAATAATCCTTCCTCTAAACCCTGATGGGAGTTATGTTTGACTGGCTAAGTGTTTGAATACATAAATGCATTCAGCCTTTGGTATTTAAAGTGACCATCATTAACTCAACATTTCAACTTAAACTTTGCTTAAAAGATAAAGTTTCACCCAAGTGAAATCAATGGGAGGTGTGTGTGAATATATAAAGTTTCAGCTTGGCCCACTAAGGAATTTTGATTAAAACAGACAACCAGATGAAGAAATCATCAAAATAGAGCACTTGTTGCTTGAAGAAAAGATAACGTTCTGGCAATTTTTCTACCTAAGGCTGAGTAATATATATTTTGGAGCATTAAAGAATCCATCTTTTGTAGGCTTAATGGTTCATTTCACACCAACACATGCAAAAACACAAGACCAGTTCCTGAAATACCAGCTTGTCTATACTGGGACTTCTGTTAAATGATCCAATTTTCCTAGCTTCTTTAGCATATTGATTCTTTCCCCAAATATTCACTAAGTGTTCACTGTTCACATTATTTGCTCGAGGAAGTTTGCCTCTGGTTTTCAAAAAAAAGACACTAAAGGGAGTGGTAACAAAATCTTGTAAAAATACGGTTTAAGAATTTTACTGAAGTAAAATACTCGTAATGGATCAGAATTTCCCATCATTCTCTACTCCGTGTCGCATGTAAGTGCAGAAGGGAGACACAACAGTGGTACCCAGCCCAATCATAATATCATTAAAGAATGAAATGTAGCTTTCCAGACATGGAATCTGATATGCACAGTTGCATGTAGAATCCCTTTCCACTCTAAAGATATTAAAGTGTGGACATTAATTTACTATTTTGAATGAAAATTCATGAGCGACTTCCTCATGAGAAAAGCAGCCTGCCTTTGCCATTAATAAATAAAAAGGAATATGGAGTTCTTTCCGGGAGTAATTTTCTCAGTTCTCACATATACCCACGTACATGTGAAAATGTCTAAGAAAAATAAAATCAACCCCACAAATTTGTTAATGACTGGCCCTACTTTCTCATGGACCCATGGACCATCTGTCCATAAACATTTGTTATTGAAATAAAAGACATAAAGCAAAAAAATTCTAACCTCCAAGATTAGCCATAAAATTAGAAATATCAATGTAGATTTCTCAACATACTTAGAAGATTCTGTTAGGCTGTCAGGAAGTCAAAGCCATGTCTAAATTTCCAGATAATACACTATATTTCCAGCCAAGGAGCTGGAAAACATTCTGAAGAATTGAGAATCAGTAGTGATTCTAACACAAATGGGGGAACCATACTTCAGAAGACAAAGCAAGAGATGGTGTTGTTTAAAAATTAACTCAAAATGGACTAAAGACTTAAATGTAAGAACTGAAACCATAAGACTCCTAGAAGAAAATATAGGCAGTACTCTCTTTGACATTGGTCTTAGCAATATCTTTTTGGATACGACGCCTCAGGCAAGGGAAACAAAAGTGAAAATAAACAAATGGGACTACATCAAATTAGAAAGCTTCCGCACAGCAAAGAAAACCATCAGCAAAACGAAAAGACAACGTACCAATTGGGAGAAGATATTTGCAAGTCATATATCTGATAAGGGGTAATATCAAAAATATATAAAGAACTGATACAACTCAGCACCAAAAAAACAAACAACCGGATTCAAAAACGGGCAGAGACTCTGAACAGACATTTTTCCAAAGAAGACATACAGGTGGCCAACAGGCACAGGAAAAGATACTCGGCGTCACTAATTACTAGGGAAATGCAAATCACAACCACAATGAGATATCACCTCATGCCCGTTAGAATGGCTATTATTAAAAAGACAAGAAATAACAAACGTTCTAGAGCATGTGGAGAAAAGGAAACCTTTGTGCCCTGGTTGGAATGTAAACTGGAGCCACTACGGGAAACAGTATGGAATTCCACAAAATAATTAAGAATAGAACTACCAAATGATCCAGCTATCTTACTTCTGGGTATTTATCCCAAGACTATGAAAACAGTAATTTGAAAAGATATATTCACCCTTCTTTTCATTGCAGCATTATCCACACTAGCCAAGACATGGAACCAGGTGCCCAACGATGGATGAATGGATAAAGCGTGGTATATACATATATATACAATGGAATACTCCTGAGCCATAAAAACGATGAAATCTTGCCATTTGCGACAAGATGGATGGACCTTGAGGATATTATGCTAAATGAAGTAAGTCAGAGAATGGTATACACCATATTATTTCACTCATATGTGGAATATGAAAAACAAAACAAAACAAATGAACAAACAAAACAAAACAAAAAACTCAGAAGCAGACAATGGATTGGTGGTTACCAGAGGGGAATGGTGACGGATAAAAACTAGACTTTTGGTGAAGAGAACGCTGTAGTATACAGAGATGTCAAATTATAATGTGGTACACATGAAACCTATACAATATTATAAACCAATGTTACCTCAATAAAAAAAAAAAAAAGACATATGTTGTTTAAAATTAAAAAAAAAAAAAGATAAAACTTCCTATGTCATTATCTGTGTGATAGAGGGGACTGGATCCAGACCCGCTACCAGCACACTGGGGTGGGTCAGGCAGCTCAGTCTTTTGTAAAAGGACTGCTCCACCCTAGGCCTCACTGGTTTTCAAAGATTTAATAGGCAACAGGGAATGTTTACCCTCAGGGTTAGGGCAGGAGGTGAATAACCCGGAAACGACTCTCTGCCATCCAACCCCTAACACAAGCCTCTCAGCAGAATTACTATGGAGAGCTCCCCGGGTGGCTGGTCTACCTCCTCCATCAAGGCTGACCCTGCCCAGGGAGCGCTATGCTCAGCTCCACGGTTTGAGTCACTTGCAGAACTGCTCTGACTGAATTACGCTTTGACACCACTTCTGCAGCCTACCCCAAAAAATTGTCTTGGGAATTTGGTTTCTCTTGGAGGGATGTATCACAGATGCCTGTCTTCTCCTTAAAGAACCACAGGAGAAACTCCTCTCAGGTCTCCATGGCACAGAAGCTGTGCTTTCCCCGACATATGTTATTGCTAAGCTTAGGACACTATGAACGTTCAGATGGAGATTTCTTTCTTTCCTTTGGGTGTGGAAAGCTTAGGGCCAAATCATAGTCCTTCTCGAAGACATGCATAGAATATGCATTTTTTTGTTTTCTTATACATATTTTACTTTTGCCTAACTTACTTCAATCAAATATTGATTCTATTTTGTTGTAAACATTTTTGTAAGTTGACTCAAATCCTTTGTGAAGGAAATGGGAGAATGGATAAAGGGATAAATTTTAAAGAAAGGAGTTAAGCCCTGCACATTAAAATGAGGTAGATTAGATTTGTCTTGGGTGCCCTCTCATTGCCCCTGTTAGCACCTCTCTCCCTCTTCAGAGGGCCCCATTGACCCTCTAAAGCAGTACAGAAATTAAGATGGAAGGGAGATACATGTATACCTTTATTGGCTGACTTTACTGTTAACTTTGAGGTAACACTTCCTCAGAAGGTAGGCTCTACCTCTCCGGTGTGCCCTGTGTTGGCTCCGGGTGTGCATGGCCTTAGATCACTGAAGTGGAAGACCGTCTAGGTCTAAAATTAGTTTAACGTATTTGCACTTTAAAAGAGTATAATATGACCCCATTGAATACATTTCAACTGGTGAGATTTTTTTTTTTTTAGCCCAGAAAGACCCATTTTAATAATCACATAGTACCCAGAATATCAACTATCCAGAAGGTAACCAGCCACTTTTTGCTCCTTTTGACTGCATGCTGTGTTGTGATCTTACTATTTAATAACACAGAGTGCAAGGGAAAAAGCAAACAGGACCTGAAGGGAACACTGATCGCTATTCATTAGATTGAGATAGGGCAAGAAAGTAGAAATGCGTGGTGGAAATAAGGCTTCTTTGGGTTGTCTAGTGATTTATCTGCAAGCATGTTTTCAACTTCGGCGCATATAAGAGAGAGTACTTCATTTTATGGCTGGTGTGTACCAAAAAGAAAACATTTTATGTAGCAATGCTCCAAAAACACCCATTGAGCAGAAATTCAAAATGGTCAGAGTGTGTGTGTGTGTGTGTGTGTGTGTGTGTGTGTGTGTGTGAGAGAGAGAGAGAGACAGAGAGAGACAGAGAGAGACAGAGAGAGAGAGAGGATGAGTGAGCCTGAAAGATCATCTAACTGCACAGGGGTACTTTTGGCCTGTTGCTCAACAGAAGACCAGAAAGATCCCCCCGGAGCAGTGCAGTCCAGGGTGATTATATCCCTTCTCAGGAGGTTAAAGTCATTCAGTGTATCTTATTACTTAATTAATTTAGAGAATCAAATTTGATCTTTAATCCAGCAATGTTTCAATAGTGACATTTGTTTTCAATTGTCAATATCATTTCTCTTTGGGAGTCTTTT